>NC_091003.1:23530737-23851507 GCF_041146395.1 Eulemur rufifrons
ATGCTTTATCTCCTGGGCCTGGGATGGAGGTTTCACCTCACTCTGCCCATCCACTGTCTGTGGGAGGAGCTCTGCTCTTGAACACACATGTTCTGCTTCGTGGAGGGGAGCAGGCTGAGTGTGGGACTCAACACGGCCTCAGTCCCAAGTGGCCTGAAGTCAGTGACTCATGAAGGGCCTCAGACCTTCTGCTGCTCCTGTGTGACTGGAAGCAGGATGGCGTTTGCATAGATCCCCAACACCACCAGCCACTAGGGAAATGCAGTCAAGTCTGGAGAGATAGACCAGTGCAGACCCACTGGGGTGGCTATAAACAAAATGACAGGTAATGACAAATGTTGATGAGAATGTGGAAAAATTAGAACTCTTATATATTATTCATGGAAATGTAAACTGGTTCAACCCCTTTGAAAAGCAATCAGACATTTCCTCAAAAACAGTAATTATATCACCCTAAACATCCACTCCTACCAAACCCCAAAAAAATACACACATAAGTTCGCAGGGAAATTTGAAACTTCTGTACAAATATTTATAGCAGCGTTACACATAAAATGGAAAGTCTTAAGCAAACTGAATGTCCAACAATTCATGAATGTTTAACAACCTGTAGTATATACATAAGAGTGGAATATTTTTTGGTAATAAAAATAAATGAAGTAATAAAGTAGGTCTTGATATATTTCATATATGAAAGTTAACCTAATAAACATTTTCATGCATTAATTTGCTAAGTCATGTAGAAAACAAAAATTGGATTTATAAGACACAGTCTTAATACTAGCTAATAATACTTAATACACAGTAATAATACTAGCTATTACACTAGTAATTGTTTATTTGTAGGTGATAAAAATATTCCAAATTCATGTTATGGTGATGGTTGCACAACTCAGTAAATACTAAAGAAAATTTGAAGTGTACATTTTAAATGGGTGGAATTTATGACATACACATTATAATATATCTTAATAAAGATGATTCAAAACACAATATGAAAGCGGGAGAGGTCACTGGCTTTGGAAGGTCCCTGACCATTTAAAGCAGGTCTGTGCTCTGAGAGGTAGATCTTCAGATGTGAATGCCCAGGGGTTGGCCACAGTCGATCTTTCCTCTGGCGTTTGTCACAGGCAGTCATGACAGTGATCACAAGAAAGCAGGGGCAGGTTTTTGTCTCAGTTCCCCCTGTGTCTGCAGCACTGTGGGACCACTCAGGCTGTCATCCCAGGCTGAACAGTAATAATCAGCCTCGTCCTCAGCCTGGAGCCCCGTGATGGTCAGGGAGGCCGAGCTGCCATACTTGGAGCCAGAGAATCGGGCAGGAACCCCCGAGGGTCTCTTGCTATTTTCATAGATGAGGAGTTTGGGGGCCGTTCCTGGGAGCTGCTGGTGCCACTGCACATAGTTACCCCCGATGTTGCTGCTGCTGCCCGTGCAGGAGATGGTGACCGTCTGCCCCGGGGCTCCAGACACCGAGGGCGGCTGAGTCAGCGCAGACTGGGCCCAGGACACTGGAAGGGGGAGAGACACAGACAGGGTGATTCTGGGTCTGGAGACAAGAGGACAGAGCAGGGCCCCAGGGTGTTCCCAGGGCCCTTCCCCTGCCCAAGTCAGGTCACCTGTGCAGTGAGCCAGGAGGGTGAGGAGGAGAGGGGCCCAGGCCATGGTGGAGACTGTCCCGAGTGCTGCCTTCTGTGCCCGCAGCTGAAGCAGCTTCCCCAGGTCTGTCCTTCCCCTCTTCATACCCTGAGAGGGGAGGCTCCCTCCATGCAAATCACCCGCATCTTTCCGCCCCCACCCTGGGCCCTGGTCAGGCCCCTCTGCCTGAGGGTGTCAGGGGTGGGCAGGGGCGGGGCTGTGTGGTCCCAGGGGGTGGGGAGGTCACAGCTGTGCCCTGAGCAGAGGGCACCAGGCAGGGCAGGTGGCTGTTCCCAGCTCTCCTCATCCCACAGCTCTCAGGAGCAGGCCTCGAGCACCCTCTGCTGTCTAGGCCCCGACACACCACCGTGTGACATGGTGACCAGAGTGTCCCAGAGCCAGCCCTGTACTCTCCCCACTGCCCTGTCCACAGCCCTAATCTCATATGACACTGACTTGTGAGAGCCGTTAGGAACGACCCTTCAATACACGAGGCTAGGAGAAAACAGGGTTTGTACTGAATGAGGAGCGCTGTCAATCTTCTTAAAAATGAATACATTCTAAAAATTTCTCACCAAAAAGAATATGCAGTATATATTATTTTGTCATAAAAAGAATAAAGCTTAGCAGAAAAGATAATTCAAATTACTTAAGCCACAAACCAAGAAACAAGAGTTTGTGTCTGACTAGACACTCGTGCAAGTATTGTATGTGCCCGAGCCTGGCATGTGTGCGTGTGTGTGTGTGTGTGTGTGTGCGCCAGTGTGCGTGGGGTGTGGAGTTACTGGGGAACACCAGGACCGTCAGCTTGGCCTCTGTGCCAGTGAACGTGTCACAATGTGATTCTAGTACTGTGAGATTTTAAATGCACCAAGATTTATATTTCTAAAAAAAACAGTGAATATACAGTCACCTAAATAACATAGGTCTGTAAGTTTTTGTGAAAGAAAATCTACAGTACATTTTAATTTTGCTTTTATAAGCATAACTTATTTTAATTACTGTTTTAAATAATGTTTGTTTTTTACCTTGCAGTGTTTAAATTTTTCTGTTATTACCATATAGACACTAATCTGAGCCACTGTGCCGTGATCTGTGCTGTGCCAGTACCGTCTCCTCTCTGATAGTGCCGTGACCGTCACAGTGAATTGTGATTCCCTTTTTCTCCCACCTGAATGAGCAGGGACTCACCCAGGCTGGGCAGTGTCTCTTGTAGAGAGGACGAGGCAGCCCGTGTCCCCTCCCTGCCCCTGAACATTCTCCCTGGGGGCTGTCCCCAAGCCCTCAGGCTGAGGACAGAGAGAGGAGCAGGGCCACAGCTGAGTCCCCAGGTCAGCCCCACTGTGTCTGGGCACAGTGTGTGCGGTGTGGGGAGAGGCGGGGCTGCGTTTGGTAAATAGATATCGGGCACCTGCCTTGTGTTGGGTGCTTTTCAGCGCTGGGTGTGTCACTGTGCAGTGAACAGCCTTGTCCCTCCTCAGGGAGCTGCCCCTGATGGAATGACAAGGTGTGATGCTCACGGGGGCCTCCCTTCCTCATGTCACCACTGCAGGCAGAGACCAGGGGCCGCGGCTGCACTCTGGGTTCTGAGCGGGACGGAGGCTCCTGACATCACAGGGGAGGAGGGAATCAGAGCAAACGTGAGCTGAGGGACCATTTCTGGGTTCCAGTGAAGATGAAGAGAAGTTGGCAAAGTAGATCTAGGAGGAGCAGCTCGGGGATGAAGGGGAGACCCAGGTGAAGGGGCCGCCAGGGACCGCAGAGCGGGGTTCAGGAGAAGAAGCTGGCAGGATCAGGGTCCCAGCCATCCGGGAGGTTGGATTTGTCAGGCCGAGGAGCTTGCTGATGGGGTGTCGTGATCCACAGAGGTCGTGGGGCTGCAGGGCGGGAGGGCAGAAGCCCTGCCTTAGAGGGGGTGGCGGGAACGATGCAGGTGACATTGCACAAGGGATGCAGATGCCCATTCAGGGGAGACTGGCTGGGAAGGTTCACACGGACAACGTCCAAAACCCACGCATCCTTCTCGGGTCCAAAACCCACGCATCCTTCTCGGGAAACTTCATACACATGGAATCTTGCTAATTTGCAGAATCTGTCAGAGGAGAAGATGAACATAAAGTTTCTGGTTTTATTAACAAGCAGGATGTCAACTAGCTCATCTCCAACACAGGCAGTTTGCTTCCAAGGTCCTTTCCTTTTGGTTTAGATGCAGTGATTTAAAAACCCTCATTGGCCAAGTTTCACCATCTCGCTGATCTCCTTGGTAACATACCAGCTGAACAAAATATTGACACATGTTCATTCCATATATTATTAAGCAACGTGATCATTATTTTGAAAATTACACTCTTACCCCTGTTAAGTGATCCATTGAGAGTTCCAGAGAGATCCACCTGCCCTGTCTGCTTAAACTACGGCAGCAGAGATTTTACTATCTTTAGGCTCAGGGGTCTCAGCTTGGGCTCTGAAGTGACTTTCCAGAGGCACCACGTGCTCACTGTAGCTGCCCCTGCTGTTTTCTAGGGACCCTGCCCTTCCCAGGATAGTGGCCGTGGATGAAGGTTTGGAGTCACCAGCCTGCAGGTGAGGACTGGGCAGGGAAAGGGGACGGGACACTGAGAGTGTATTTTGTGAGACATGAAGTGCCCCCAGGCCTGAGGACATGCCACAGAGTCGGGCAGTCACTGAGCAGCCCCAATCGAAGCTGAGAAGGAGAGTCCAAGGTCAGGCGATGCAGGAGGGGGCAGTCAGGGCTCTAAGAGGTGGCTTTGTGTCCTGACGGGGCAGAGTCACAGCTGACTCAGGGCGAGGCTGACTCTGATCCCAGCCCCCAGGACACGGAAGAGGAGGGGGCAGAGGTAGCACCCCTGTGCAGAGGACCCCATGAGGGGGGACCCTCAGCAGTGCCCAGGGGTGACCTGGAGACAGCTGGGCTGGGCTGGGAGCAGAAGGGGACCTCACATGGCGGTGTGTTCCGGGGAGGGCTGCAGGTGCTGAGCCCCTGGGATGGTCCCCACCTGAGGAGGGGCAGGTGGAGGAGAGGCACCCGGGGGTGGCAGGTATTTGAGCCTCGGGTTCCATCACTGGGCCTTCTCTGTCCTCCTCACCTGCTCTGGGAAGACGAGGCCGCCGTGAGCGCTGTTGGCTCCTTTCTGCGTCTCCTGAGATCACTGAATTGCAGGTCAATGTCTCGCAGGCAAGTGTGGGTGGGACTTGGCCTGGGACTGGTCAGTTGTGGGGACATGAGGAAGGTCAGAGGGCCAGTGCTGTAGCTTTGTCAGATGGGGACAGCCTGGACGGTGTCCATGCTCAGCTCCCAACCTCCACAGGACATGACCCAGCAAGGACTCATGACGGGGGTGGAGGACAAAGTAGTGCACGTGGGGGGCCACTTAGACAAACCTCCTGTCCTTCCTCTCTCCTGTCTGGGCCCCACAGCCCCTGGCCGTGTGGGTACCAGGGCACTGACCCCAGCTGGGACTCCAGCGATGGACCCTGTGTTGCCGAAACCAGTGGGAAAAACTACCCCTGGTCACCATGACAGTGTCGTGGGAGACGGTGGAATGATCTGGTCCAGTCGTCCTGAATGCCGGGGGTTCCTGGTCATGGGACAGGAGGGCAGGGCTCCGTCATTGTGGGGGTTTGGTGTGTGGCTGTGATGTTGGGCACACAGAGGCATCTTGTCCCCACGTGGGAATTCAGCCTGGGCACCAGGTCCTCACGGAGGAGGGACAGAGAGCCTCAGAGAACCAGGCAGCATCCATCAGCCCTGCCTTGTGGCCACTCTAAGAAGTGGCCACTCAGCTTCCTGACAGCAAAGGCCAAATGTTACAGCCAACTGTGACCTTACAGGTCTGAAGCAGAACCACAGTCACCTCTGGTCCTTCTTCCTCTCAGAGGATTTTCCACAAACATGGTAAGAAAACTCCCAGGCTGGAGCTCTTGCAGGGCAGGGCTCCCTCGTGCATGACAGGTGACCTGTGCCTGGGTCAGTGCTGGCTCTGTCAGTTTCATGCATGTTTCATCCAACAAGAGACAATCTGAACTTCTGTAAGGCCGTATTTTCTGAATAAAATGGACAGCTTTGAGGACCAAAGAGTTCATATCTGATGTCTAACCAAAGGTCCCCAGCACACCTGAGGATCCAGGGCTTCTGGGATGCTCAGCAGAGCTCAACAACACGTGGTCAGTGACAGTCTCAGCCAAGCAAGGTGTCCACAGCACAAAGGGGTCTCCCCTCCCCAGATCATCCCAGCTGGGCCATACCCCAAAAAGTCCACATTGAGGAGGGACAATTGTCCTCATCGAGCACCACCTGGAAACGCAAACACTGCAGGTGCTGTGCTGTTGGTGCCAACCCAGCTTCACTGGGGACATTTCCAAGAACGGGCTCAGTGAGGGCCACAGCTCCTCTGCCTCTCGTGAGCCCAGTAGGAGCAGAGGGGGCTGGGCCAGGGTAGCGGGTGGGGCCAGGGTGTGCCCTGGGAGAAGGGTCCCCAGGTTCCCCGTGTTTAATGAACTCAGTGGCAGAGGGGCTGTGCACAGAGGGGTGACGGGAGGAAGAATCTGCAGCTGCTCAGGGGAGACGAGAAGCCAAGCCCGGAATCGGTGCTCAGGAAACCTGGGGACTTGGGGGGAGTTGGGGTCACTGTGGGAGAAGCAGAGAGCAGACAAAGTTAGCCCAGGTCAGGCCACCCTGACAGGGACTTTGGAGTCAGCCGAAGACTCTTGGTGACAATCATTATTATTTGAAGCCAGCACAGAGGCCCCACCCTGCACTGGGGGTGACAGAGGGACAGTGAAGTCGCTCCTGCTGAGCCATTGCCAGCACCCCTTCAGTCTGTCCCTGTGCAGAGAGGGGGGTGAGGCGGGGAGGCCAGGGCCGGGCAGGTGTCCCCGGAGTCACTTACTGAAACACCACAGGAGGGACACAGCTCTCCTATGTAACACGCTCATTCTTCAGTGCTTTCTGGGGAGGGAATCTTTTTTTATTTTAATATCTTTAATCCCTGGGTGTCCCCCACAGCTCTAAAGACAGCATGAGCTGCAGGTGACTTTGGGATGCCGAGGGGGTGGTTGTGACAGGCCCTGACTCAGTGGGAAAGGAGAACTGATGCCGGGTGTCCTGTGCACACCGGGAGGGCACAGACACAGTCACCTCTCACTCTGGAGAAGACTGTTTGCCCATCACCCCAGGAGCCCCAGAGACCTGCTTCCTCTGAGCCTCAGGAGGGAGGGGCAGCCCCAGAGACAGGCTGGCATGAGCAGTAGCAGGGGGAGGTGGCCTCACTGGAGCTGGTGAGCGGAGCTGGTCTTGGGGTGCTGGACCCAGTGGCCAACCAGAGGCTGTCAGCCCCCACACATCTCTAAGTCATGCCTATATCCAAGGCTGGGCTCGTGCTGTGGTTTGAATGTCCCCTCCAAAAGCCATGGTGAAATTGAATGGTCAATGTAACAGTATCAAGGGGTGGAGCCTTTAACGGTGACTAGGCCGTGAGGGCTCTGCGTTCATGAATGGATGAGCGCCTCATTGTTGCAGCGGGAAGGCGATGGCAGGAGTAGGATCCTGAGAAGGGGTGAGCTCAGCCTGACTTACTCTCTCCTTGTCACACTCTGCGTTGTCCATTCACCACGGGATAAAGTAACAGGAAGGCCCTCAGCACCGCGCACTTGGACTTCCAGACTGCAGAACTCTGAGCCAAATAAACTTCTATTCTTTATAAATGACCCACTTTGTGGTATTCTGTTATAAGAGAGGAAAGTACAGTGAGACAGCACGTGTGCGCTCAGCCATCTGCTTCCTCACCCGTAATCTCCCTGGAGGGTAAGAACTGACTTACTCAACTATAGACGAGATAAGTTTGAGAAGATATTAGCAATAGATCAAATTGACACTTTAACTCATGACAGGAACATAAAAACCCACATTTTTACATACATAATTACATACATAATTACTAGGAAAATTAGGTGCTGGTTGAAAAGTAACAAAGAAGTCAACCCTTAGCTTGATGTGGCCCCAGACAGGGCAGCAGTGACTGCACCAGGCAGGGAGATCACAAGGGAGGTTTTAGTGTCACTTCCCCCTGGCTCTGGAGCACTGTGTAAGTGCCACTGTTGGGATGCAACGTACTACAGTAATAGTCAGCCTCGTCCTCAGGCTGCAGCCCAGAGATGTGCAGAATCCCTGCATTGGCCGAGGCATCTTTGGAGCCAGAGAAGCGGCTGGGGACCCCGGAGCCCTGGTGCTTATCTGAGTCAGACTTGTACCTCAGGAGATAGCGGGGAGGGCTCCCTGGCTTCTGCTGATACTAGCATATGTGATAGCCACCAACGACAGTGCCACTGCTCAGGGTGCAGGTGAGTCTTGTCGATGCTCCGGGAGACACAGAGAGGGAGGGCGGCTGGGTCAGCACAGGCTGGGACAGGGAACCTGCAAACACAGACAGCCGGGAGTGAGGAATCCTGGCAAAAGTCGAGCTGCTGGGAGATCTGAGACAGAGGGGCCTCACTCAGGCCAGGGAGCTTCCCCAGGACATGGTGGGCCTGTCCCTACCTGAGAAGTGGCAGAGGAACAGGAGGAGGAGAGAGGCCCAGGCCATGGTGGACACAGCCCTCCTGAGGTCCAGCGCTGGAGTGGCTGCCCCAGGTCTCTTTTATCCCTCTAGTGGCCTCACAGGGGAGGGGCCGTGGATGCAAATGTCCCCCAACTGCCTACCCCCTCCCAGCCCCATGCACTTGCGCAGGACCTGGGGGCTGGTGGAGGAGGAGTCAGGCAGGCAGGACCTGGGAGGAGGCAGGTGCTGGGACCTCACCCAGAGTGGACACAGCTGCTGAGTCTGTGTCAGGCCCTACTACCCCAGCCCTGGGGAGTTTGGGGTCTGGCAGGTGTATGCGTGTGTGTGTGTGTGTGTGTGTGTGTGTGTGTGTGTCTCCCCTGTGGGGACCCTAGGAAGACCCACGGCGCCACCTGCTGCTCACTGGGCAGACTGCAGTCTCTCAGTGGGAATCATGTGAGTGGGGTCACCTGAGAGCCTGGCCACTGTCAGTCCCCAGCGTCCACAGGCCACACCCTGCTCTGGCCAGAGGAACTGATGACAACAAACAGCCTTTCCAGGGAGGACGCCTGGGTTCCTAGCAGAGGCCGTGTGGGAAGCGTGATGCCGTTCAGGGTGAGGAGGCTGCAGTGAGGGGAGGATGCCGAGGGATCTGGGAGCAAAGGCCTGAAGAGCTCCTTCCACGGGGACCAGGGAAGGAGGGGACAGTGCCCTGGCACTGAATGGAGAGTGGAGCTCTGCTGAGGGTCAAATGTAGCAACCACTGTCTCTACAGCAGGTCACCTTCTAGAAGACACAGTAGTATGAACAGATGTTTAGACACCACATAGTGCGGGTGCTGGGCAAGGGCAGAGCGTCTCACCTTCATGGGCCTCCCATTTCTTGGACGATTTTGTGGCAAGAAGACACCGTGTGTCTTATTCTTCTGTTGTCCCTGATGCAGATGACCTTGCTCCTGTCACCCAGCACTGTGCACAGATGGGTCAGCACAGCTGGGGCACAGGACCCTGAAATATGTGTGATATCTCATCTCACGGTACCTTGGACAAATGTTTATGAAATGTGTCACACAAGTCAACAGAGTTCCAGGCGTGGGGACAAAAGGGGTGGAAACACGGAAGGCCACTGTGGGTGCCCCAGGGGAAGAGAGAAAGGATAAGGGGCGGGGGAGGAAGGCAGATGCCCCATTGTGGACACCAGGTTTGTCATGGGGGATATGAAATTAACGTCATTACTTCCCCTTAGTTCCCTGGACCTCATGTGGGGACTCATGCTGTGTTTGGGGTGGGACTTCCTAACAGCCTGGGCTCTCTCTTTCTGCCTCTCTCTTTGCTTTGCCAGCTGTGAGAGGGTTTCCAGTGCCGCGTTCACTGAGGAGTGTGAAAGCGCTGCCTTTTCCTCCTCATGTTAACCGTCCCCATCCGACCCACCTCGCGGGGCGAAACGAGAGACGAGCTTCTCTTCCGACTGGGGGTGGGCAGAGTTCTCTCCAGCCATCAGCTCTACAGCATTTAGACCTTTTTCACCCAGCTCATTTCCAACAGACAACACTCTTCATGCATCACCAGTTTGGTCATTCAGGCAAAGGGTCGTGGGGGCGTCACTGCTGAAAGGAGCAGCGGAACGACTGCTCGTGTGATTCTACCCTGGATGGAAACCGGCAGGTGACAACAAAGACAACAGACAGGATCAGGCCCCTCAGTCTGGGGAATTCAATTTTGAAAAACCAGGTTTTGGAAGATATGACGCATGTCACCCCTTGATTACTTTGTATTCAAACATTTACCCACGGAACCTTGACAAAACGTAAGAAATGTGCAGAATTCCTGTGGGATGTTGGCGTGTGAGTCCTAGGTTAAAAGGAAGGGTCAGGTGCAACCGAAGTCCCCTGGAATCACAAGCGGGCTGGGCTTCCCCTGCGGTTTGTCACATTTCCCTGAGGGCAGATGCAAGGCAGCCCCTCCCCCACACATCGCCACCCACCTCTCTGGCTACAGTCAGTGTCTCCTCCTGCACATCCAGCACTCCAGAATGTGGCAGCTTAAAACTGCAGACAGGTCTGACCCCACAGTTTCTGTGTCAGGAATTGGGGAGCAGCTTAGCAGGCTCATATTTGCTCATGAGGTGAGAGCAGGATTTCAGTGGGGGCTACACACAGAAGAAAGCTCACAGGGGTTGGAGAATCAACTTTTACATTCGCTGGTTGCAAGGCAAGTGGCAGGGGTCCTCATCCTTCACACAGGAGCCTCTTCGTCATGCTACATGAGTGTCCTCATCACAGGGCAATGGCTTTCCCCAGAGCAAGGGATCTGAGAGAGCGGCTGCAAAGCAGAGAGGCTATTGCAGCCTGGCCTGAGAAATCAGATCCTCAATATCCTGTTAATCACAGGAGAGATCCCTTCTCAGTATGTCAAAACAAACAAACAAACAAACAACGACAAAAAAGCATGAGTACTGAAGTCAGAGATGATTAAGAGCATCTTAAAGACCAGATGCCTTTCATGGTAAATTCTCAGAAAACAGGGATCTGAGGTCCCCAAGGCCTGATGTTGACACAGAGTGGAGCAAACCCCATGGGCAGCAGGAGCATTAGACATCCCGCCTGTCCCCCACATTGTTGTTTTCTGATGGGCAAAATCTTGGGATCCTTCTCAGTCCTCGTGTCCAAATCTCCCTTTTTCTCCTTGTATTATCAGCATTCTCAGGTTGTAATTTTTGTTTACACATTAGAGTTGATTCAAAAAACACCATGGCTCACAGGATACAGTAGGAATATTTCTAGAGTCTTTTTCTACATGGACTACCTTTATCCCTGCCCCCCCTTGCAAAGTGTGTTTGGCCAATAGTTGAATCCTACGACTGGCGGGACGGAAGGGACACGCAGTGCAGGGTGTGAAGCTGGTTTGGGAAGGACATCCAGGCAGGCGTCTGCACGTGTGACCCACAGACTACAGTGACATTGGAGCCAGGTCGTGGGGAGTTAACGTCCTGCTTCCTGGGCCCCACAGTGGGTGAGCGAAGGGTGCAGAGGTGATGCCACATCGAAAAGCACGGGGGTGCCTGGACTGGCAGCCACAACAGCACAGGGGTTAGCTGTGAGCCTTGTCTGCTGGGAGAATTCACTCTTGGTGAGCGCCGTGAACTCTGCAACTCCTCGCAAAGGTGTCACATCAGATCGTCATTTGAACTTCATCACCAGTGGGGAGGGCATGGGCAATGTTTGCAGAACGGGGAGTGAAATAAGTTTGGGGGTGAAATCACAGAGCTAAGGAGTGTTAGGTGTGTCCTCCTGTGTATGCTTCAGGTGAGAGAGGGTCACGAGTTGGCATCTAGAGACATCAGTGTGGTGGGGTGGACACCTGCATCCCTACAAAGGACAGGACCTTCTGACGTGTCCACACCTCATGTGGGAGGCCTGGTCCATATTCTAGACAAGGAAGGACCTGGATGGAAGGCTGTGCATGATGGTTACCTTTGGGTGTCCGGGGAAAAGGAGAGCAAGCAAGTAACTGGAAGCACATGCTGCTAATTTCCAAATTATCGTGTCCTGGTTTTATTCTGTTTAATACTTCCTTCCTCAATTCATATGTTTCTTCACAAAATTTTGCTACAGGTAACAAGAATAAATCAGGTTTCACATTCAGTAGTTTTCTTGGAAATCTTAGCTAAATATCCAAATTCATGGCTTCCCAGTTCTGCTTCCCACACGACTGGACCACACAATGAAGCTTGTCTCCCTCCCACTGTGTGACAATGGTCCCCTCTCTGCCAGTCTCCAAAACTGTGCTCCTTAATTCCCCATGAGCTCTCTCCAGTAGACCAGCAGCACGTTTAACAGCCGTATTTCCACCATCCGTCTGTTGATGCGGCACTGGGTGCTCCCTGAGACAGCACAGCTGTCCTCTGCCGCGCTCCTCACTCCCTGCTGAGCCCCAGAGAGCCTTTAGCACCCACATTCCTACTAACAGCAGTTCAAAAAATCCAGGCTTTTCTACCAGGTTTCTCAAAATTCTCCCAACCTCTACTTCTTATTTAATTCCCGAGCTGATTCCATATTTTTTTTGATATTTCTTTACAGCAGTGCTCCTCGTACATTCCTCTCCATTCATTTTTTGTTGCCACTGTGACAAATTACTACAAACTGGGTCATGTAGGTGACAAATACATGCGTATTGAGTGAGACATGCAAGAGGAGATACTGCTGTGTGTAGGGCAGTGTCTGGGGCTGGACGGTCCAGGACAGAGGATGGGGCTTGGTCACCATGTGAGGACCACGCGCTTTCTCCTCCCCAGATTTGGGGACATTCATATCTGGATCTATTTAGCTAGATAGCAACATATTTTATAAGAAAATAGAAAGAGAGAGATCGTAGAACTACCAGGCTTCTGTTCAGGTAGCTTTCACAGGCTACAGGCTGGACTTAGGTCAGACGTCACACGAGGAGGGACAGCACAGGTCTGATGCAACAGGACAGCTGCAGAGAGTGAGAGGACAGATCTGACGGCTACAGAGGATTTTACTCTCCAGCTTTGGGGCCAAACATGTCTGTGATATGTTTGAGAGGCAGGATCCAATCAAACCCCAACACATCCTATACCTGTGACTGAGAAAGTGGACACGCCATAAAAGCAGAGAGTGCATGTGATAACTGGTGTGTCTTTAATGACACGGGATGACCCTTCCAGTTTGGGGATAAATGTGCTCTCTGTTTAAGCAGCACATAGTCTATTTACAAAAGCATGTCAATAGAGGACAGCCCCGCAACCTTCCTTGCATTGAAGAAAGGATGTGTCCAGGAGTGGAGGAAAGACAGTCACGTCTCACAGTGACCGTCCATTCTGATAGGTGATTGACCAAATAAACGTTTACTTGAAATATGTCTTGTTTAATTAGATGCCAACACCAAGGGTGGCACCATTTGTGTCATTTATTTGAAAAAAATAAAATACAAACATAAAAGTTTCATTTCCTCTAAGACTTTAGATTGAAATAACAATAACTTAAAATTCAACTTCAACCATATCAACCACTGGTTATGCAAATGCTACAGATAAATACAGATTTTGTAAAATCACAGTCTGTGTGCAAAAGGATCCCCATGCCCGTTACTTGTTCAACAACAAAGTGAGAGATGAACTTGGTGTGAACAACAACCTGCTCTTTCAAGGTCGTCTATCTCTTAACTAAACACAAGGTCAATAATGGTCATTGACCTGCAAAACATTTCCACAGTCATTAATGCATAATTGATGTTACTTTATAAACAAAATGTATTTATCTCTTTTACTTGATATATTTAATCTAAATATTCAACATATAAGATATTTCATCAGCTTCTGATAACAGGCGGGAGTGTGGAATTTGGATTCAGAGGGGTGCTTGTCTTTGTGTCATCCAAGCACAGCAGGGGTTAACACTCCCATGTGGAGTGGGCGTCAGAAGTGAGGGATGATCTCCTCGTGTCCCCTCTGTCTGACTTTGTAAACACGGTGGGTGACAAAATCTTTAAATTTCATCCCTCACAGTTATAGTTTGTTTTCACTTGGTCCCTCATCCCCAACCAACTGTACTCTTGTCCCTAGTATTGCATTTCCCAGAGTGCAATGAACAAGGCCACCCCTGGGGCTGTCACTGCTGTGGGTGCTGGAAGGAGGGGAGGGGTCTCACTGGGGCCAAAGCGGATCCTCAGAGCTGGGAGGGCAGCGCTGGGGGGAGAAGTCAGGGCTGCTCTCTCCCTAACTGGACACAGTCCCTCACTGTCTGCTGCCCTCTGGATGTGGCTGAATTTCAGACACAGGTGTAAAGGAGCAGAACTAATTCATCTTGAGTTATGTCTGTGGTGTAAAATTGTGCAGCTTTAAAAATTGTCTTGGCTGTTCTTTGATTGGTTGGAGTCTGCGTAACTATTTGGCAAAAAACCTAGAAAAAAAATTCTCATTTGTTTAAATAATAGTAGCGTGGATAGAATTTAACAGAAACTAAGTAAGAGTAACAAGCAGTTTTTGTCCCACTTCCCCATCTGCCTGTGTCACTGTGAGAAGCACCGCTGTGCCCAGTCATACAGTAATAGTCAGCCTCGTCCTCAGGCTGCAGCCCAGAGATGTGCAGAATCCCTGCATTGGCCGAGGCATCTTTGGAGCCAGAGAAGCGACTGGGGACACCGGAGCCCTGGTCCTTATTGGAGTCTGTGTGGTAGTACAGGAGGTACCGGGGAGGGCTCCCTGGTTTCTGCTGGTACCAGTATATACCATAGCTACCAATGCTGAAGCCACTGCTCAGGGTGCAGGTGAGTCTGGCTGATGCTCCAGGAGATGCAGAGAGGGAGGGTGGCTGAGTCAGCACAGGCTGGGACAGGGAACCTGAAAACACAGATACAAGTGCTTACTAAGGCAGTATCCAGGATAAAATTTCTCAGGGATCTTTGGCAGATGATCCAGAGTCAGGGTAGGGGCTGTTCATACCACATAAGGCCTGTCCCTACCTGTGCAGTGAGAGAGGAGCACGAGGAGGAGAGGAGCCCAGGCCATGGTGGACACAGCCTCTGGTCCCCACAGTGGGGCTGGGCTGCCCCAGGCCTCCTTTTGTGCCCACCCTCTGCAGAGGAGGGGCTGCTCATGCAAATGTGTTTCCATCCAGGGATTGCCCAGCCCCTCCCTGAGCCCTGGGCTGGAGCTCAGCTCTCCCTGCACACTGAGGAGGAGGCAGCTTTGCTTTGCCCCTTGGGGGAGCCCTGGGAGGAAGCAGCTGCGGAGACCACACAAAGGGCCCTGCTCAGGGGACTGTGCCAGGCCAGAGAGGACACAGCTGCTGAGTCCCCATCAGTGAGCACAGGGCCCAGCCCCAAATCCCAGGCTCATGGTAGTGAATGAATGGTCCTCAGAGAGCAGCTATGTAGGGACCACAGGGCAGTCCCCCATCGCCCCCTGCTGGTCACAGGCACACACCTCCCCATGGCCCAGCGACCTGAGAGCCCAACTGGCCTCTGCAGCTCCGCAGTCACTGTCTCTGGTCACACAGCCATGGGCTGAGTCCCTGGTGGAGTGACCCCAAGACACTGAGTGATCACTGGGGTTTCTCACTCCCAGAAGGAGCCCTGGACTATGAGGGGTGCAATCATGTCCACATATAACGTTTTTAGGTACCAGTCCCCCAGCATTTTCTACATTCTTTAAAAACCTAAATGTCCCTCATGTGCCATCATTGTAGGCACCACAGATGCTGGAACATTGAGCCGATAGAAATGGCAGGGACAGGCTGTGCAGGGGAATGGGATGGAAGGACAACTTTCCAGGAATTTGCTCAGTGATGTGGTTAAAATTCAGCAACTCAGAAAACATTTCAAAACTCCCACAATGAGGATACTGAGTAGATATGATTCGTGAAACACTAGTAGTTGTGTAGAAATAACGTTTACTTTTCATAGTCTAACACAGTTCTTAAGTTTTTGAAGTGAGCTTTTTCTTCTTAAGTTTCTACTTTTTTCATTATCTGTGTCTTATATTTCTGGTTAGTATTTTGTTTTAGAGAGGATGCAATGTGTTTGTATTCCAGACATAATTTTCCTTATCTTTATTTTCTTACTCATATTTTTTATAGTTTACTAGGTAGGTCAGTGTGACATTTTAATGTGTCTGCAGGAACACTGATGCCTGGACAGATGAATGCAGACACCATCCCTTCCTCACTGCATCCCAGATGCAAATTTGCACACAAATGGTAAATAATTATGTCCAGGATCCTCTGATTCCCTTAGGTCTCTCTGCTCAAGGTACCCAGAGAGATCTTTCCATTCAGGTCTGGTAGGTCGACCTGGGATTAACTCAATCCTTCCCATCGATGTAGTCCACCTCTACACTTACTTAAGTCTCATTTTATTCTTTTATTTTTTCATAGAATAGTGATTGCATTGTCTGTCATGAGGGTGTCTAGATGCTGATGGGCTGTTTGGCCACTGACGCTGGCACCGTGTGAGCACAGAGAGAAGTTTCTGCAGTCACGTCCCCATCCAAGTCCTGGTTCCCAGTGGAACATCCCCTGCTGAGGCCTCAGGGGACACTCACTGGATCTGCTGTGTGTCCCCCGTGGAGAGTGACAGAGGGGCATGCTCAGGAGCAGGCTCTAGAACAGGCCTGGAGCCCTGAAGCTGCAGAGCCCAGCGTAGGTGGAGTCTGCAAGATGCTTTATCGTCTGGGCCTGGGATGGAGGTTTCACCTCACTCTGCCCATTCCACTGTCTGTGGGAGGAGCTCTGCTCTTGAACAAACATGTTCTGCTTCATGGAGGGGAGCAGGCTGAGTGTGGGACTCAACACGGCCTCAGTCCCAAGTGGCCTGAAGTCAGTGACTCATGAAGGGCCTCAGACCTTCATTGCTCCTGTGTGACTGGAAGCAGGATGGCGTTTGCATAGATCCCCAACACCACCAGCCACTAGGGAAATGCAGTCAAGTCTAGAGAGATAGAACTCTGCAGACCCACTGGAGTGGCTATAAACAAAATGACGGGTTATGACAAATGTTGATGAGAATGTGGAGAAATTAGAACTCTTATATATTATTCATGGAAATGTAAACTAGTGCAACCCCTTTGGAGAGCACTCAGATATTTCCTCAAAAACAGTAATCATATCACCCTGTAATTCCACTCCTAGCAATCTACCCGACAAAAATACACATATAAGTCCACAGGGAAATTTGAAACATTGGAAATTCCAATGTTTATAGCAGCATTACTCATAAAATCAAAAGACTTAAGCAAACTAAATGGCCAACAACTCATGAATGGTTTAACAACCTGAGTGCATACATACCATGGAATGCTTTTTGGCAATAAAAATGAATGAGGTACTCAATTACACCTTGATAAATTTCATGTATGAAAATTAGCCTAAGGAACATTTTCATGCATTAATCTCCTAAGTTATGTAGAAAACAAAAACTAGATTTACAAGCCAAAGTTATAGTAATACTAGTTATTAGACTAATAACTGCTTATTTATAGGTGATGAAAATATTCTAAATTCATGTTACAGTGATGGTTGCACAACTCAGTAAATACTAAAGAAAATTTGAAGTGTATATTTAAATGGGTGGAATTTATGACATATACATTATAATATATCTTAACAAAGACGTTTTATAAAACAATATGAAAGCAGGCAAGGTCACTGGCTTTGGAAGGTCCCTGACCATTTAAAGCAGGTCTGTGCTCTGAGAGTTGGATCTTCAGATGTGAATGCCCAGGGGTTGGCCACTGTCGATCTCTCCCCTGGTGTTTGTCACAGGCAGTCATGACAGTGATCACAAGAAAGCAGGGGCAGGTTTTTGTCTCAGTTCCCCCTGTGTCTGCAGCACTGTGGGACCACTCAGGCTGTCATCCCAGGATGAACAGTAATAATCAGCCTCGTCCTCAGCCTGGAGCCCCGTGATGGTCAGGGAGGCCGAGCTGCCAGACTTGGAGCCAGAGAACCGGGCAGGGACCCCCGAGGCTCTATCGCTATTACCATAGATGAGGAGTTTGGGGGCCGTTCCTGGGAGCTGCTAGTGCCAGTTCACACCATACCCATCCCCGATGTTGCTGCTGCTTCCCGTGGAGGAGATGGTGACCCTCTGTCCCGGGGCTCCAGACACCGAGGGCGGCTGAGTCAGCACAGACTGGGCCCAGGACCCTGGAAGAAGGAGAGACACAGACAGGGTGATTTTGGGTCTGGGGACAAGAGGACACAGCAGGGCCCCAGGGTCATCCCAGGGCCCTTCCCCTGCCCTAACTCAGGTCACCTGTGCAGTGAGCCAGGAGGGTGAGGAGGAGAGGGGCCCAGGCCATGGTGGAGACTGTCCCGAGTGCTGCCTTCTGTGCCCGCAGCTGAAGCAGCTTCCCCAGGTCTGTCCTTCCCCTCTTCATACCCTGAGAGGGGAGGCTCCCTCCATGCAAATGAGCCCCAGCTTTCTGCCCCCACCCTGGGCCCTGGTCAGGCCCCTGTGCCTCAGGGTGTCAGGGGTGGGTGGGGGCAGGGCTGTGTGGTCCCAGGGGGTGGGGAGGTCACAGCTGTGCCCTGAGTAGAGGGCACCAGGCAGGGCAGGTGGCTTGTCCCAGCTCTGATCACCCCATACCTCTCAGGAGCAGGCCCCAAGTGTCCCCTGGTGTCCAGACCCAGACACACCATCGTGTGACATGGTGACCAGAGTGTCCCAGGGCCAGCCCTGTCTCCCCACTGCTCTGCCCACTGCTCAAGTCTCATATGACCCTGATCTATGAGTGCCATTAGGAATGACGCTTCAATACACGAGGCTAGGAGAAAATAGTGTTTGTACTGAATGAGGAGTGCTGTCAATCTTCTTAAAACTGACAACATTCTAACAATTTCTCACCAAAAAGAATATGCAGTGTATATCATTTTGACATAAAAAGAAAAAAGCTCAGCAGAAAAGATAATTCCAATTGCTAAAGCCACAAAAAAAAAAGCAAAAGTTTGTGGCTGAGTAGAAAACTTGTGGAAATATTACATGTGCACCAGCCTGGCGAGTGTGTGTGTGTGTGTGTGTGTGAGTGTGCGCGTGTGCAGGGTGATGTGCAGGTATTTGTCCCACATTGTCCACTTTGATTTTCCCCGGGTCAAACCGGGTCCCTAGCTCTTCAGTCCATCATTCCCACATGTTCACTTTATTCTCACGTGGTGGGAAAACCTTCCCCAGTGACGGATTCTCAGATGTTACCGGCTCTTGAGTCGCTCCTGAAATTTCTTTTTAAAATTCCATCGATTGTATTCCTCAGTTCTTTAATTTGTGTTTGTTTTGATTTTATCTATCTTAATTTTCTTACATTTTCTCCTCTCTGTTTGTTTAAAGAGTGGTCGTAGTTACTCATGGAAGGGATTTTATGGTCGTTGCTTTACAAACCTCTGACATCATTTCAGTGTCTGAGCTGCTAATATCTCAGTGTTCACGTGTGTCGATTTCATCTTTCATTTAAGTTGTCATTTTTCTGGTTCCTGATAAGACAAGTGACAGTTTTTGAGCCCCAAACACTGTGGTGTTCTATTAGGAGACCCTGGCTCCTATTTAACCCTCTGTTGTCAGGGGACCCTCCTGCCCAGGGGAAGCACAAGGGCCCGGGGTCGCGGCTCAGCTCCCCACTGCCCAGCAGAGCGGGGCCCTGACTCTCGCTGGCCCAGGGCTGCTCACACCTTCCTGGGGAGAGGGGAGCAGTGACTTGCACAGACGAGTCCCCTTCAAGAGGGGCTGGGAGATTAGCTGCCCACTGGACTCTGCTGTGCCTCACTGACACCAGGCAGGGGAGGGGACAGCTGCAGCGCCGGTGACCCTGTCCCATCCTTCTGTCTAGCGTTCTCTTCACCAGGGGGGAGTCAAAGCTCCGCTCTTCACTGGCTGTCAAGATCCCCCAAGTCAGGGGTCAGAGTGGGGTCCTGCGGTGCTGACTGGCTGTGCCTGGTCCCACGTCATTCAGCTCATGGCTGGGGATCGGGGTTCAAGTTCAGGTCTGCCGGGGCCCTGCCAACCTCACACGGGGGATTGGAGATAACCAGCTCACGCCAGCACTGCCTTGCCCAGCCTTGTTGATGCTGGTTGAGGGTGAAGGTTTGGCTGGTCACTGAACCCCACCGACTCTGCCCAAATAGGCCATCGGAGCACGGCCAGCTCCTGCTGGGCAGGGAGTTGTTGACAAACGTGTTTCTGAGTCACCACAGCCTGGGGGCTGCTGGTACCAGAATAAAATCACATAAAATCAATAGATGCCCACAGCCAGCATCGCTGCTGCTTCTAGGGAAGGAAACGGGGGCCGCCTGCCCCACACGCTGGGTGCTGCCGACGGTCACATCAGCACAGACTGGGTCCAGGACCCTGAACTTGGGGACAGACAGAGTGAGGGGGTGGGTCAGTGGACATAGACACACTCAGGATCCCTGGTCCTTCATCCCCATCCTGACACGTGGCCCAAGCCCTTCTAATCCCCGCTGGCTGTCCAGGGGTAGAGAGAGACATTTCATGCATCCAGTCACCCCCTGGGCTGTCACAGCCCCACCCTGAGCTCTGTCCCTGACCCCTGCCTGGAAAGCTGACCCTGGGAGGGGTGGGTCTGTGCAGGGCTGTTCTGTGGCTTCCCAGGGACCAGTGAGGACACAGCTGCTGGCCCAGTGAGCAGGGGACAGAGGGCTGCAGACCAGGGCCAGGTGGGCCTCCCAGCTGGGACCCACAGCACAGGTCTCAGGGACAGGCCACAGCGCCCCCTGCTGCCCAGGGTCCAGACACACTCACGTGTCCTGTCTGCTCCACTGTGCACTTTTCCTCCCCCACAAGGATGGAGCTGGGCAGTGTCCCTGTCCCAACACACCTCAGTCTCAGGTCTGCACACGGCCTCCTCCCCCTCCCCAGCATCCTGTGCGGTTTACAGGACAGTCCTGGGAGCCCAGCCTCCCTGAGGGTCCGCCTCTGGGGACACAGGGCAGGAAGCCCCATGGGGACAGGGAGCATCTCCCTCCAGGGCACCAGGAGCTGCTGCCTCTTCCTCCTCCCAGGCAGAGCAGAGCCTGCTCCCCAGATGGCCACGAGCTGTCCTTGGGCCCAGCCCCTCCTTCTGGGACCCCCTCTTCCTCTCAGCCTCTTGCTGACCTGCATTGCAGAATGAAAAGCGGACTATAAATACTCAATATCTGCCAATCCCAGACATAAATTGCACAGTGGCGCAGACACTGAGTGTGACTTTGAGGGAGAGGAGGCCGCTGAACCCTTTGGCGGGAGCCTCCTGGGTCCTGAGCCTTCTCCCTCCTCCCTGGGCACTGAGTGGTGATCAGCGCCTTTTACCTGGGGACCAGCATCCTCTAGTCACGCTGTGGGCACAGGGAGCAAAGGCTCCTGCCATCTCAGAGACAGCCCTGCAGAGTGTGGGGACAGTGCTGGGATGGAGGCCCTGGGCTGTGCAGGGCCCTCAGGTAGCCCTGAGTCCTCACCTGGGCTGAGCCTCAGTGAACAGAGGGACGGAGGAGGGGAAGGGAGGAGTCCAAGCGTGGGGAGCACCTCTAAGCTCTGCTCCGCAAGGCCCACTCCTCACCCACACACACACGGGGCGAACATGGCCTTTTACCATCTGTGTTTCTCCACTTGGCTGTGCAAAACCCACTCAGGGCTCGGTGTGACCTACTCCTGGGAGCTGGTGCTGGGAGGGAGATTGCTGGGAAGGGTGTGACCTGCACACCTCAGAGGCTCTGGGTAGGACAGCAGGTGGGACAGGGAGCCATGGACAGAGCACACTGAACATGGATGTCATGTGATCATCTCCAGGGACACTCAGGGACAGGCCTAGGCCCACCTCAGCTCCAGGACCCAGGTCCTGCCAGGTCTCTTCTTTTTCATGGCTCTAGGCCCCATGTGTCCTCCCTCTTAGGGTCACAAAGGACAGTGTCTTCTTCATTGTGCACCCCTCTTACCACAGGAGGCCCCACGCCTGTCCTCCAACCTCCTCTGCAGACCACCCCCTGCTCACTGCAGTTTGCTTTTCTGCATAATCCTGAGGTCTCACAGGACAGCTAGGCTTGGGCCGCCCAAGGCTGAGCTTCTACACCTGCCCTAGGCCAAGCCAGAGCCTCTCAGAATGCTGAACCTGTATATCCTTAAGTGTCAGACTGCACTGTCACACCCAGTTCCTGAGGAGCAGATGTGGAGATGGAGATGTTGTCTTCAAAGACTATCGAAAGTGTGTTCTGATAATCGCAAACAGAAACCGTCTACCCATCAGGCAATGGCCACTCCCACCCCACAGCCCCTGGTCACCCATAGAGCATGTAGGGACCGTGAACCTGGATGAGGCAGAAGAGCCCAGGGTCCAGGAACACATCCTGGTGCAGGAAGGAGCAGGGAGCAGAGAGCAGCTCCCCTGGTGGCTCGTGGGAGATGCTGCCTGACCAGGTGACAGATTTCTGTGGGCTGTGATTTTGATCCCTCTAGTCCCCAAGGAACTGAGGTGCATTCCAGCATCATCCCAACCAAAGACCCAGAGAGGGGAAAGAATAAGGCTCATGGGATTAAAGTCGGGAAGGGAGGCAGTGCTGGTCCCAGAGCCAGCGGAGGTCTCCTCCGGCACCTGCGAATCCAGGGGCTCCCTGGGGACACCTCCTGAGGATACAGAGGACCCGGATTCCCTAAGGCTTCAGAGCTCAGGGAATGATCCCCAAAGCCCCAGCCGGGTGCACATGACATCTAGGGGGCCGGGCAGAGTGGCCCTGGGTCTGCCTTGTCACACAAGCTGCATTTCTATTCCCCATGATTCCCCACCCACGTGTGGGGGGCTCCTATAACCTCTGGAGACAGATGTTCTGTTCACACTGGGAAGGCAGTGAGAGGAGGTGTTATTCTCACTGACCCCACGGAGATGAGCCAGGTTAAGAGCATCAGACCTTCTGGGAGCACAAGCGAAAGCAGAAGCCACAGGCTGAGCACGTTTGGGTCAAAGGCAGGGACAGGGAAGGGCTGGATTTGAGAGTGGGGCACACAGGGCACATTTGTCACTAACTCGCCCTTGGTGGGGGCTCTTGGTGGCAGCGAGTTGTATTCAGCTGTGACAACAATGATACCTGACCATCAGCCTTGAGCCCACACGTGTCAGGGAGGCCGTGTGGACAAAGGAGAATCAGGCTGGGACTGTAAACATCCATCACTCTGTCCTAGTCACCAACTCAGGCTTTCTTTCTGGGAGTCCCTGGTTCCAGCCCCCATAGTGACGCCCAATGTGTGTGCAGCTCCCTGTACAATAAAATGTGACCTTAAGACTTGGGCACATCACCGGCTCCACAGGTAGAATGACACATGCGCAGGTTGGATGATTTCTGGTCCCTGATGTCCCACAGACCTTACATTACAGGCTGGACTGTTGAAAAACCTCAGTGGGGCAGCAGAGGAGGGGACACAAGTCAGTGCCAGTGGGCTCAGGGACACCCAGCCATGTGGTCCCCGTGTTCCTGAGTGGGATGAGCTGCTGGAAAGTCACATTCATGGGACCTGCTTCCCCCGACTCCCCTGGAGCAGGCTCAGCATTTCCCAGCAGTGGTGGGCTCTGCCCCTCCCCCTCTCCTCTCCCACTGGGAGGTTTGCTGGTCTCAGGCCATAGCTGCCCCATTCCCACCCCCCTGTCCTGACACGGTGACTAAAGCTGCAGGCAGACAAGAGCGAGTCAGGCCAGCTCTGTCCCTGGCACTGGCCCTGACCTGTGTCCTCAGGCACCATTTCACATGGCTCCACCTAGTTCCTGGGATGTAGGGAGCCCAGGCAGGCCCCCTAGCACAGAGGACTGGGGAGGGAAGAGGTGGTGTCTGCTGTGACAACTGGAAGAGCACAGTCCCTGCTGTAGGAACGTCCACCTGCTCGGAGGGTCCCTGGGCACTGAGCAAGCTTTAAGCAGGAGAGGCTGATTCTCCACCTTCAAGAAAAACAAACAACAACAACAAAAAAAAAGACAGCAAGGGCGCTGGTTTTAGCACATTTAGGTCAACAGGGACCAATTCAGTTTCATCAGTTTTTTTGTTATTGATGTTAGTTTTCCTGAGACAAGAAACACTGAATACAAAGATGAGAGTAGAAACATTTTAAGCAGAGGTGCTTCCAAGTAGGGTTTGTGCACATGGAACACATTTTTAAATCTGAATATTGTCATAGAATAAGACCCTGTGCAGGCTGAGGTTTTTGTCCCACTTCCTCATCTGCCTGTGTCACTGTGACTTATACTACTGTCCCAGGTGTGACAGTAATAGTCAGCCTCGTCCTCAGACTGGATGTTGGAGATGGTTAAGTAGCGGTCAGCCCCCGAGCTGGAGCCCGAGAAGCGATCGGGGATCCCGTCCCCCTTGCTGTGGCTTCCACCACTCTTAACCTGCATCAGATACCGAGGGGCCTTCCCCAGCTGCTGCTGATGCCACACAATGGTGTAGGTGCTGTGTCCACTGCTCAGGGTACAGGTGAGCTTGACCGAGGCTCCCAGGGAGGCAGATGCAGACGGCGGCTGAGTCAGCACAGGCTGGGAGAGGGACCCTGGAAACACAGACACACGTTATGTCCTGGAGGAAGGACAAGAGGGAAGGACAGTGTGGCATGGGTCTGGGAGGTGGTGTCAGTGAGCTGGGGGTCAGGATGCTGAGGACCGTCCTGACCTGTGCAGTGAAGGAGGAGGGTGAGGAGGAGGAGTGGGGCCCAGGCCATGGTGCAGACACCCCAGAGCTGTGCTGAGGCTGCCACGCTGCAGGTGTCTCTTATCCACCCTCCAGCCCCAGAGGAGGGAGGGGGCCCTGCATGCAAATGTGCTGCTCCTCCCCTGCCCACGCAGCCTGCCCTGGGCCTGTGTGCAGCCCCAGTGGTGGGTGTCATTACTGGGAGGGGGGCCTGGGCTGGGCCTGGTGCAAGTCTCCCGAGGGGCCCAGAGAGGACGCCCCTGCTGGCACCAATGAGCTCTGAGCAGAGACCAAGTTCAAGTGTCTGGTTTCCCAGCTGAGCCCCACAGAGCCCTCAATGTTAGCCCACAGCGCCCCCTGCTGCCCAGGCCCAGGTGCAGTACGTCTGTGACCAGATGCCAGGGGGTCCTGACAGAGGCTCCTGCCCCCACCAGGGTCTTGATCACTGCCCCCTCCCTGCACAAGGGCAGAGTGAGGCCCCTTCTCTGGGAAGCTCCCACCTTGTCTCAGTCCTTAGTTTTCTCTTCCTCCTCGGTGGGAACAGGACACACCACTCACCCCATTAACTAGGTGGCCTCAGGGGAAGGGACGACTCATCTACAAACTGAGCCTGAAATACAAAGTCCTGAGCTGAGAATAAGGGCAGATCAACTAGGAACCCGCTTCCCAGGCTGCTCCCAAAGACAGCTTCTCTCTCCCTCCTTGGTTCCTCAGGAGGTCATGCCCAGGGACAGAGTGGGGAGTGTCTGGGAGGGTAAGTGAGGACGCTGAGTCACTCACTGGATTCATCACAAATGAAAAGAGGCCCAGGAAGTGTAAGAAAAAGGTACCAATGTGGTTAAAAAAGGGAAGATGTGGACTTAGAGCTTCTTCAGACATAACAGGCTACGGAGCTCAAAGAAAGAAGAGAAGATGTGAATGACAACTTCTAAGGAAAGATATGAAAAATTATCCACAACTCCTCTGAGATAAAGACCTTGCTGATAAATGGAGAAGGTCACAGGCCAGAAGGGGGCTGTAGGAAAGGTAGGGAGACCAGAGATCTGAGAAGAGACGTAAGGAATCAGAGACAGGAAGGGGAGGGTGAGGATGGTTCACACTGTAGAAGGGACTGGAGGAGAATCCGGTGGGGACATTGGGCAGGATCCAGACAGGGGGTCAGGTGGAAGGATATTTGGGGTGTGTTTGCTTTCATTCCTGTTTCATTTCTTACAGAAAGTGGAGCCTCTTCCAGTGTTTCAACTATTTTGTCTGGTCCTCTCCCTGCTTGGGTGGAGGGGTGCCTCTTTGATCAAAATTTGTCAGTTCCCTCTGAGCAAGATTTCTCTTTGGTTTTTGTCAGCTAATGTCTTCCCTTCTTAACTTTCCATCATTCTTATGAATTTTGTCATATTAAAACACATAGGAGACCAGGTGCAGTGGCTCATGTCTGTAATCCTAGCACTCTGGAAGGCTTAGGTGGGAGGATAGCTTGAGCTCAGGTGTTTGAGACCACCTTGAGCAAGAGTGAGACTTCATCTCTACTAAAAATGGGGAAAAAACTAGCTGGGCATGGTGGCACCTGTAGTCCCAGTTAATCAGGAGGCTGAGGCAGGAGGATCACTGGAGCCCAGGTGTTTGAGGTTGCAGTGAGCTATGATGACGCCACTGCACTCTAGCTGGGGTGACAGAGCCAAACTCTTTCTCACTCCACACTCCTGAGTCCACACGTTACAGGATCCCAGATGATGCCTGTGCACGTGAACGTCTGAGGAGCTCTGATCTGACACAGGCAGGAAGGCGCTGGAGGGTTTGGTGATGGATGTTCCTCAGGCCTCAGTCTGCTCTGCTACCTGCCAGTGAGCCCAACAAACTGCCCTCCTGTGTCCCATTCTGTGAGTGATGCACCAGGCATGGTGCACTCGGGGCTTTTGAATATAGCAGACATCACCCCCTGAGCTCACAAATTCACAGAGACAACCAGAAGTGTTTTAGTAATAACAGATTATCTTCCCCTCTTCACATTTTATACCAGTGAACAAGTGGAATTTTATAAAAGCTATAATTTTGCATTAGTACTTATAATCTTGATAATATTAAGCAGTGCTTGTGTATTTATGTATTTTTAAGAAACAGGAGTTCTTTATATTAACCTTACATGACAATCACAGTTTTAAAAGTTAGAACTATGAGTACAAATTTTATTTCATTATTTGTGTTCATGTTTCTAACTTTGAAAACTGTGATTGCGGACAATGGAGGGCAAAGGTGAAGGAAATGCATTCAAATGAGGAATATTGTTACGCTGTTTGGTGCATTGACTTCCCAGGACTGCTGTCACAGTACACCACAGCCTGGGGGTCTAACCCAACAGGAATGTGTGGTCCCACAGCTCTGCAGGCTGCTCCTCCAAAATCACAGGGACAGCCATGTTCACCTTCACAGATTCCTTCCTGTCCCTGGATGCTGGTGGTTCACCTCCAATCTTTCCTGTCCCTTGGCTTGCAGCTGTGTAAGTTCAGTGTCTGCCCCCATCTTCACATGGCGTCATCTCTGTGTCCCTTGTCCTTATTCTTATAGGCACACCGAGCTCATTGGGTTGGGAGAGCACCCTAATCCAAGATGACCTCTTTTTAACTAGTAATAATTACTTCTACAATGGCATTATTTCTCAAAATTAGACACCATTCCACAGTACTGTGAGTTAGGACTTCAGTGTATCTTCTTGGGTTGAAATATTATTGAGATTACATTAGAGAAGAATCCTTTTCTAAATTAATTATAAGTTTTTATTTTTAAAATTATGCAATGCACTTGTACTGCATGAAAATAAATAAAGCCTAATAATATAAACTTTTTTTAATATTGAAAAGAATGATTTCTTCCCTTCACCATTAGTTTGCAATAAGAACGTCACTGGAGATGTGTTTGACCTTAGTCTTTACATCTGATCCAACTGTTACTGTTCTTTTGTGAATGCAGAATAATTAAATTCTACTTTCTGTCAATAAATTTATTCCAAATCAACCACAAATAACCTCTACTATAAGGCTTAAATGTGCATATGAATCATTTTATCACTTCCATTCACCTTTCTAAGTAGAGTCAACATTTAGGCTGCCCTGGGGGCTCAGGTTTCTGATCATGTGATCTTGATATCACATGATCATATTTGTACCAGGCTCAGTCAAAAGCAGGTTATGTCTTGGTTTCTTATCTCTGCCTCTCACTGTGCTGAGCTGTAGTGTGGCATGCAGTGTCCTCAGCCCTGTCCTTGGGCTGGGCCCCCAAGAGATTCAGGGTGGCTTTGCCTCCAGCGAGGGAGACTGGCGACGGGGTGGGTGTCCAGGAGTGTTTGCTGTTTGTATCATAAATCGATGTCCTGGGGACTTCGCCATGCTTCTGCTGGACCCAGCATGGATAGTGGCCCTTTGTGGAGCCACAGGTGAGAATGACTGACCCTTGGGGGGATATTGTCAGTGAGGACTCCTGAGTCACCTAACCTGAGGGATGATGTATGAAAGAAAAATAGACCCATGTTAGGAATGAGGAACAAAAGCAGAGAAATCCCTGTAGGCTGGTTTCATGGAGATGAAACTGGGCAGGGTGCAGGGAGGAAGAGGAGGAGGAGGAGGAGAGGAGTCCAGGCCATGGTGTGGATGTCCCAAAGATCCCCAGGACCCACAGCTGCTGCTGGACTTGGAATGTTCTTTTACCTCCTCCTCAGCTCCCTGGTAGTTGGGCCTGTGTGTGAGCGGTGCCTTCTGAGAACACGAGCCCTTTACCAACACCACCTGCACCACCGATTCTGAACGCTCAGCCCAGGGGGCAGCTCCTCGGTCCGGGAGGCTGGGCTGGCGTGAGCTCTGAGCTTGCCCCTTGGGAGGAAGCACCTGGGGTCACCACTAACTCAGGCTGCTGAGCAGGGGCCCAGGGACCATGCATGAGAACCATGGGGGATTATCAGGCCTTGCTGAGCTCTGAGAAGATCCACAGCTCCCCCTGCTGGGCTGTGATAACCATTGTCTGTACTTTCTTTTCTAATTGTGCTGAACATCTTCCCTAAGGCCTGGATGTTTTCTTGTTACTTGTTCCCAGGTTCATCCAGAGAGGTCAGAGAGGTTTTACTTTGTCTCTTTTTTTTTTCTAATTTATTTTTACTTTTTAGTTCTAAAATTTCCATTGGTTTGATTTAATATCTTCTACTTTTTTCCTGAGATTTGCTTCTTTTCCAAATGTTTCAAGAATATCCGAAATTGCTCATCAAATGATTCCATGATGCTGATTTCAAAATCTCTGTCATATAATTTCAACACTAACTTGTCTCAATGTT
Organism: Eulemur rufifrons; assembly: GCF_041146395.1. Classification (NCBI taxonomy): domain Eukaryota; kingdom Metazoa; phylum Chordata; class Mammalia; order Primates; family Lemuridae; genus Eulemur; species Eulemur rufifrons. The sequence goes on from NC_091003.1 coordinate 23,559,413, forward strand.
GGCGTCTGTGGATTGTCTTTTCTTTTTCAGGTTGTGATTTTTCTGGTTCTTGACAAATTCCTTATTGTATCACTGGCACTTTGTCTACAGTTTATACTTGTTTTATTTAAATGTTTATACATTTATTATTTCAAAACATTTGAGGTAAAAGTGGTGTTTTATGACGTGGATATGTTGTACACTAGTGAAATATGAGGTTCAGGTGTACCCATCACCTGAATTGTGTACATCATACCTAGTAGGTAACTTATTATCCTGGACCTCATCCCACTCTCCACCCTTCTGAGTGTCCAGTGACCCTTGTGTCACTGTGTATGACCATGTGTACCCATAGATTAGCTCTCACTTATAAGTGTGAACATGTGGCATTTGTTTTTGTTTCTGAGTCACCACTTAGAATAATGGCCTCCAATTCTATCCAAGTTGTTGCAAATGGCATTATTTCATTCTTCTTTATGGCTGAGTAGTATTCCATGGAGAGCGTGTGTGTGTGTGTGTGTGTGTGTGTGAAACATTTTGTTTATTCAGCCCTGGGTTGATGGGCACTTAAGTTGACTCAATACCTTTGTGTTTGTGAACTGTCCTGCAATATACATGCAAAGGCAGGTATCTTTTTGATATAATTTTTTTTTCCTTTGTGTAGATGCCCAATAACAAATCATATGCTTTTTGGTTTTGGTTCTGTTTATATGGTGAATCACACTTACTGCCTCACATACGTTGACACATACGTTGAACCGACCTTGCATCTCTGTACTGGACCCTAGTTTATCATGGTGAAGTATTATTTTTTTATGTGCTCTTGGATTCTGTTTGCTGGCATTTGGTTGAGTATTTTGCATCTGCATTTCTCAGGGATGTGGGTCTGTACTGGTGCTGTGCTCACCTGCAGTGCTGAGAGTGGACCTGCTTACCTCGTGCCCCAGCTCAGGGCAACGCTGTCAGTATCCCCTCTTCGTCTGCACTGTGAGACAGCTGGTATGTGGTTTCTTTATCAAGTTTAAGGGTTATCCCTCTATTTATCCAAATCTGAACAATTTTTTGGTCATGGATGGATATTGAATTTTATCAAATGCTTTTTCTGTATTGATTGACGAAGTCACGTGGTTGTTCTTTGGCCTATGGATATGGTGGATTGTATTGGGTGACCTTTGCATAGTGAACCAACTTGTAATGACCTCTGTTTGGCATGGTGTGCCCTTCTTGACATCTGTTACTTAAATACATTTGGTAATCTTTTCTGAATAATTGATGTGTTTCTAAGTGACATCTGCTTTGTTCGTTTGTTTTTTTTACTACCAGGAGAATGTTGGTACCAACAGTAGATTGCTCAATTTAGGAAGAATTGTTATTCTAACCACATTCTGTGTGTGAATCACAAAGTGAAAATATCTATTTAGTTATTAGTTTCTCCTCATTTCTCTTTCAATAATTTGTAGTTTTCAGTGTGTAATACTTTTAACTTTCTCAAGTTTATCTTTAATATTTCACATTCATACACTATAAATATTATTGATTTTGCCTAATAATGTTTGATGGTTCATTGCTACTGTGTAGAACAATAATTATTTCTGCATGCGGATATTGTGTCACAAAACCCAGATTGAAGCACTTGAACCAGTAGCATCCCTCAGTCCCTCCTAGACCCTGAGCAGGGCATGGGTGGAACCAATGTATTTTTGTCTCTTCCAATGTCTCCACTGAGATCTTTTTTAACTCTAATGAAGCTTTCTTTTTTTTTTTTTTTCCTATGAAAACCTGAATAGGATAAGAATATATTACCTGTCTAAAAGTTGAATGATTATGACAATTTAAGATCTACCAGTTCACAGAAAATGGCATGTTGGTTGAATATGTGACAACAGAAGTCACTCCCTGAGTTAGGCTTGCTCAGAGCCACCAGGAGGGGTGAGTTGTCCAGGCCAGGAGAGTGGAAAGGAGGATTTTGTCTCACTTCCCTTTGGGTCTGGAGCACTGTGTAAGCATTAGCGCTGTTGTGCCATATCACACAGTAATAGTCAGCCTCGTCCTCAGCCTGCAGCCCAGAGATGTGCAGAATCCCTGCATTGGCCGAGGCATCTTTGGAGCCAGAGAAGCGGCTGGGGACCCCGGAGCCCTGGTGCTTACTCGAGTCTGAGTAGTAGGTCAGGAGGTACCGGGGAGGGCTCCCTGGCTTCTGCTGGTACCAGTACAAATTTTTTCCACTAACATCAATGTCACTTCTCAGGGTGCATGTGAGTCTGGCTGATGCTGCAGGAGATGCAGAGAGGGAGGGCGGCTGAGTCAGCACAGGCTGGGACAGGGAACCTGCAAAGAGAGACACTCCTGGGTGCTGGGGCAGAATCCAGGGTGAAGTTCTTCATGGGTGTTAGACAAAGGGGCCGACACAGGATGGAAACTGAGAGTCAGTTGACAAGGCCTGTCCCTACCTGTGCAGTGAGAGAGGAGCACGAGGAGGAGAGGAGCCCAGGCCATGGTGGACACAGCCCCTGGTCCCCACAGTGGGGCTGAACTGTCCCAGGCCTCCTTTTGTGCCCACCCTCTGCAGAGGAGGGGCTGCTCATGCAAATGTGTTTCCATCCAGGGACCGCCCAGCCCCTCCCTGAGCCCTGGGCTGGAGCTCAGCTCTCCCTGCACACTGAGGAGGAGGGACCTTTGCTTTGCCCCTTGGGGGAGCCGTGGGAGGAAGCACCTGCTGAGACCACACAAAGGGCCCTGCTCAGGGGACTGTGCCAGGCCAGAGAGGACACAGCTGCTGAGTTCCCATCAGTTAGCACAGGGCGCAGCCCCAAAGCCCAGGCTCATGGTACTGAGTGACTGGTCCTCACTGAGCAGCTGTGTAGGGACCACAGGGCAGTCCCCCAGCGCCCCCTGCTGGTCACAGGCACACACCTCCGCATTGCCCAGAGACCTGAGAGCCCAGCTGGTCTCTGCAGCTTCCAGTCACTGTCTCTTGTCACACAGCCATGGGCTAACTCCCTGGGGGAGTGACCCCAACACACTGTGAGTGATCACTGGGGTTTCTCACTCCCAGAAGGAGCCCTGGACTATGAGAGGTGCAATCATGTGCATATATAGCTTTTTTAAGTATCAGGCTTCCAACATTTTCTACATTCTAGAAAAACCTAAATGTCCCTCATGTACCATCGTTTTAGGCACCTCAGATGCTGGAACATTGAGCTGATGTGAACAGCAGGGACAGGCTGTGCAGGGGAGTGGGATGGAAGGACAACGTTCCAGGAATTGGCTCAGTGGTTAACACCTCAGAAAAGATTTCAAAACTCACACAATGAGGATACTGACTAGACATGATTTGTGAAAAATTAGTAATTGGGTAGAAATGACATTTGCTTGTTCATAGTCTAGCATATTTCTTAAGTTTTTGAAATGAGTTTTTTCTTCCTAAATTTGTGCTTTTCTGATTGTCTGTGTCTTATATTTCTGGTTAGTATTTTGTTTTAGGGAGAATGCAATGTGTTTGTATTTCAAACATAGTTTTCTTTATTTTTCTTTTCTTACTCATATTTTTTATAGTTTACTAGGAAGGTCAGTATGACATTTTAATGTTTCTGCAGAAATGGTGATACCTGGACACATGAATGCAGACAGCATCCCTTCCTCACTGCATGCCAGATGCAAATCTGCTTAACTGTGCAAATGGTCCCAGACTCCCAGCCTCGGAGGCTCTTTTGCTAAATAACTATGTCCAGGATCCTCTGTTTACCTCAGGCCTCTCTCTTCAAGGTACCCAGAGAGATCCTTCCATTCAGGTCTGGCAGGTCACCCTGGGATTAAACTCCATCCTACCCATCGATGTAGTCCACCTCTACCTTTACTTAAGTCTCATTTTATTCCATCTAAAGGGATTTTTATTATTTCATAGAACACTGTTTTGCATTCTCTGTCATGAGGGTGTCTAGATGCTGATGGGCTGTTTGGCCACTGATGCTGGCACCGTGTGAGCACAGAGAGAAGTGACTGCAGTCACGTCCCTATCCAAGTCCTGGTTCCCAGTGGAACATCCCCTGCTGAGGCATCAGGGGACACTCACTGGATCTGCTATGTGTCCCTGTGGTGAGTGACAGAGTGGCATGCTCAGGAGCAGGCTCTAGAACAGGCCTGGAGCCCTGAAGCTGCAGAGCCCAGCATAGGTGGAGTCTGCCAGATGCTTTATCTTCTGGGCCTGGGATGGAGGTTTCACCTCACTCTGCCCATCCACTGTGTGTGGGAGGAGCTCTGCTCTTGAACACACATGTTCTACTTCATGGAGGGGAGCAGGCTGAGTGTGGGACTCAACATGGCCTCAGTCCCAAGTGGCCTAAGGCAGTGACTCATGAAGGGCCTGAGATCTTCATTGCTCCTATGTGACTGGAAGCACGATGGCATTTGCATAGATCCCCAACACCACCAGCCACTAGGGAAATGCAGTCAAGTCTAGAGAGATAGACCAGTGCAGACCCACTGGGGTGGCTACAAACAAAATGACAGGTAATGACAAATGTTAACGACAATGTGGAGAAATTAGAACTCTTATATATTAATCATGGAAATGTAAACTGGTTCAACCCCTTTGAAAAGCAATCAGACATTTCCTCAAAAACAGTAATTATATCACCTTGAACCTCCACTCCTACCAAACCCAACAAAAATACACACATAGTCCACAGGGAAATTTGAAACTTCTGTACCGATGATTACAGCAGCGTTACTCATAAAATGGAAAATCTTAAGCAAACTGTCCAACAACTCATGAACTTTTAACAACCTGTAGTACATACATAACAGTGGAATATATTTGGTAATAAAAATAAATGAAGTACTAAATTGTGTCTTGATATATTTCATATATGAAAATTAACCTAATAAACATTTTCATGCACTAATCTGCTAAGTTATGTAGAAAAAAAAATTGGATTTATAAGCCACACTTATAATACTAGCTATTAGACTAATAATTGTTTATTTGTAGCGTGATGAAAATATTCTAAATTCATGTCATGGTAATGGTGGCACAGCTCAATAAATACTAAAGAAAATTTGAAGTGTATATTCTAAATGGGAGAAATTTATGATATACATATTATAATATATCTTAATAAAGATGATTCAAAAAACAATATGAAAGCGGGCAAGGTCACTGGCTTTGGAAGGTCCCTGACCATTTAAAGCAGGTCTGTGCTCTGAGAGGAAGATCTTCAGTTGTGAATGCCCAGGGATTGTCCATAATCAATGTTTTGCTGGCTTTTGTCACAGGCAGTCATGACAGTGATCACAAGAAAGCAGGGGCAGGTTTTTGTCTCAGTTCCCCCTGTGTCTGCAGCACTGTGGAGCACCCAGGCTGCTGTCATAGGACTGACAGTAATAATCAGCCTCGTCCTCAGCCTGGAGCCCCGTGATGGTCAGGGAAGCCGAGCTGCCAGACTTGGAGCCAGAGAATCGGGCAGAGACCCCCGAGGGTCTCTTGCTATTACCATAGATAAGGCGTTTGGGGGCCGTTCCTGGGAGCTGCTGGTACCAGCTCACGTAATTACCCCCGATGTTGCTGCTGCTGCCCGTGCAGGAGATGGTGACAGTCTGCCCCAGGGCTCCAGACACCGAGGGCGGCTGAGTCAGCACAGACTGGGCACACAGACAGGGTGATTCTCAGTTGAAACACGAGGACAGAGCAGGGCCCCAGGGTCTTCCCAGGGCCCTTCCCCTGCCCTAACTCAGGTCACCTGTGCAGTGAGCCAGGAGGGTGAGGAGGAGAGGGGCCCAGGCCATGGTGGAGACTGTCCCGAGTGCTGCCTTCTGTGCCCGCAGCTGAAGCAGCTTCCCCAGGTCTGTCCTTCCCTCTTCATACCCTGAGAGGGGAGGCTCCCTCCATGCAAATGAGCCCCAGCTTTGTGCCCCCACCCTGGGCCCTGGTCAGGCCCCTGTGCCTGAGGATGTCAGGGGTGGGCGGGTGAGAGGCTGTGTGGTCCCAGGGGGTGGGGAGGTCACAGCTGTGCCCTGAGCAGAGGGCACCAGGCAGGGCAGGTGACTGGTCCCAGCTCTGATCACTGCATACCTCTCAGGAGCAGGCCCCAAGCTCCCCCTAGTGTCTAGGCCAGACACACCATCGTGTGACATGGTGACCAGAGTGTCCCAGGGCCAGACCTGTCTCCCGACTGCTCTGTCCACTGCCCAAGTCTCATATGACCCTGATCTGTGAGCGCCATTAGGAATGACACTTCAATACACGAGGCTAGGAGAAAATAGGGTTTGTACTGATTAAGGAGTGCTGTCAATCTTCTTAAAAATGACAACATTCTAACAATTTCTCACCAAAAAGAATATGCAGTATATATTATTTTGACATAAAAAGAAAAAAGCTCAGCAGAAAAGATAATTCCAATTGCTAAAGCCACAAAAAATAAGCAAAAGTTTGTGGCTGAGTAGAAAACTTGTGGAAGTATTACATGTGCACCAGCCTGGCGTGTGTGTGTGTGTGAGTGTGTGTGTGAGTGTGCGCGTGTGCAGGGTGATGTGCAGGTATTTGTCCCACATTGTCCACTTTGATTTTCCCCGGGTCAAACCGGGTCCCTCGCTCTTCAGTCCCTCACTCCCTCATGTTCACTTTATTCTCACGTGGTGGGAAAACCTTCCCCAGTGACGGATTCTCAGATGTTACCGGCTCTTGAGTCGCTCCTGAAATTTCTTTTGAAAATTCCATCGATTGTATCCCTCAGTTCTTTAATTTGTGTTTGTTTTGAGTTTATCTATCTTAATTTTCTTACATTTTCTCCTCTCTGTTTAAAGAGTGGTCGTAGTTACTCATGGAAGGGATTTTTATGGTCGTTGCTTTACAAACCTATGTGACATCATTTCAGCGTCTGAGCTGTTAATATCGCAGTGTTCACGTGTGTTGATTTCATCTTTCATTTAAGTTGTCATTTTTCTGGTTTCTGATAAGACAAGTGACAGTTTTTGTGCCCCAAACACTGTGGTGTTCTATTAGGAGACTCTGGCTCCTATTTAACCCTCTGTTGTCAGGGGACCCTCCTGCCCAGGCGAAGCACAACGGCCTGGGGTCTCGGCTCAGCTCCCCACTGCCCAGCAGAGCAGGGCCCTGACTCTCGCCGGCCCAGGGCTGCTCACACCTTCCTGGGGAGAGGGGAGCAGTGACTTGCACAGACGAGTCCCCTTCAAGAGCGGGTGGGAGATTAGCTGCCCACTGGAGTCTGCTGTGCCTTACTGACACCAGGCAGGGGAGGGGACAGCTGGAGCACTGGTGACCCTGATCCATCCCTCTGTCCAGCGTTCTCATCACCAGGGGAGAGTCAAAGCTCCGCTCCTCACTGGCTGTCGAGATCCCCCAAGTCAGGGGCAGGGTGGGGTCCTGGGGTGCTGACTGGCTGTGCCTGGTCCCACGTCATTCATCTCATGGCTGGGGATGGGGGTTCAAGTTCTGGTCTGCACGGGGCCCTGCCAAGCTCACACGAGAGATTGGAGATAACCAGCTCACGCCAGCACTGCCTTGTCCGGCCTTGTTGATGCTGGTTGGGGGTGAAGGTTTGGCTGGTCACTGAACCCCACCGACTCTACCCAAACGGGCCAGCAGAGCATGGCCAGCTCCTGCTGGGCAGGGAGTTGTTGACAAACGTGTTTCTGAGTCACCACAGCCTGGGGGCTGCTGGTACCAGAATAAAATCACATAAAATCAATAGATGCCCACAGCCAGCATCGCTGCTGCTTCTAGGGAAGGACTCGGGGGCCGCCTGCCCCACACGCTGGGTGCTGCCGACGGTGACATCAGCACAGACTGGGTCCAGGACCCTGAACTTCGGGGCAGACAGAGTGAGGGGGTAGGTCAGTGGACAGAGACACACCCGGGATCCCTGGTCCTTCATCCCCAGCCGGACACCTGGCCCAAGCCTCTCTAATCCCCGCTGGCTGTCCAGGGGTAGAGAGAGACACTTCATGCATCCAGTCACCCCCTGGCTGTCACTGCTTCACCCTGAGCCCTGTCCCTGACCCCTGCCTGGAAAGCTGACCCTGGGAGGGGTGGGTCTGGGCAGGGCTGTTCTGTGGCTACCCAGGTACCAGTGAGGACACAGCTGCTGGCCCAGTGAGCAGGGGACAGAGGGCTGCAGACCAGGGCCAGGTGGGGCTCCCAGGTGGGACCCACAGCACAGGTCTCAGGGACAGGCCACAGCGCCCCCTGCTGCCCAGGGCCTAGACACACCCATGTGTCCTGTCTACTCCACTGTGCGCTTTTCCTCCCCCACAAAGATGGAGCTGGGCAGTGTCCCTGCCCCAACACACCTCAGTCTCAGGTCTGCACACGGCCTCCTCCCCCTGCCCAGCGTCCTGTGCGGTTTACAGGACAGTCCTGGGAGCTCAGCCTCCCTGAGTGGCCGCCTCTGGGCACACAGAGCAGGAAACCCAGTGGGGACAGGGAGCACCTCCCTCCAGGGCACCAGGAGCTGCTGCCTCTTCCTCCTCCCAGGCAGAGCAGAGCCTGCTCCCCAGATGGCCACGAGCTGTCCTTGGGCCCAGCCGCTTCATCTGGGACCCCCTCTTCCTCTCAGCCTCTTGCTGACCTGCATTGCAGAATGAGAAGAAGAATATAAATACCCAATATCTGCCAATCCCAGACATAAATTGCACAGTGGCACAGACACTGAGTGTGACTTTGAGGGAGAGGAGGCCGCTGAACCCTTTGGCGGGAGCCTCCTGGGTCCTGAGCCTTCTCCCTCCTCACTGGGCACTGAGTGGTGATCAGAGCCTTGTACGTGGGGACCAGCATCCTCTAGTCACGCTGTGGGCACGGGGAGCAAAGGCTCCTGCCATCTCAGAGACAGCCCTGCAGAGTGTGGGGACAGTGCTGGGACGGAGGCCCTGGGCTGTGCAGGGCCCTCAGGCAGCCCTGAGTCCTCACCTGGGCTGAGCCTCAGTGAGAAGAGGGTGGGAGGAGGGGAGGGGAGGAGTCCAGGCATGGGGAGCACCTCTGAGCTCTCCTCCCCAAGGCCCACTCCTCACCCACCCACACACGGGGCGAACATGGCCTTTTACCATCTGTGCTTCTCCACTGGGCTGTGCAAGCCCCACTCAGGGCTGGGTGTGACCTGCTCCTGGGAGCTGGTGCTGGGAGGGAGATCACTGGGAAGGGTGTGACCTGCACACCTCAGAGGCTCTGAGTGGGACAGCAGGTGGGACAGGGAGCCAGGGACAGAGCACACAAAACATGGATGTCATGTGATTTTATCCAGGGACACTCAGGGACAGGCCCAGGCCCACTTCAGCTCCAGGACCCAGGTCCTGCCAGGTCTCTTCTTTTTCATGGCTCTAGACCCCATGTGTCCTCCCTCTTAGGGTCACAAAGGACAATGTTCTCTTCATTTTGTGCCCCTGTTACCACAGGAGGCCCCACACCTGTCCTCTGACCTCCTTCGCAAACCACCCCCTGCTCACTGCAGTTTGCTTTTCTGCATAATCCTGGGGTCTCAGCCTCCCTGAGGGTGTCTCTGCAGGAAACTCACACTGCAGACAGCTCAGCCCTGGACAGGACAGCTGGGCCTGGGCCGCCCAAGGATGAGCTTCTACACCTGCCCTAGGCCAAGCCAGAGACTCTCAGAATGCTGAGCCTGTGTGTCCTTAAGTATCAGACTGCACTGTCACATCCAGTTCCTGAGGAGCAGATGTGGAGAGGGAGATGTTGTCTTCAAAGACTATTGGAAGTGTGTTCTGATAATCGCAAACAGAAACTGTCTACCCATCAGGCAATGGCCATTCCCACCCCACAGTCCCTGGTCACCCATGGAGCATGGAGGGACTGGGGACCTGGATCAGGCAGAAGAGCCCAGGTCCAGGAGCCCATCATGATGCAGGAAGGAGCAGGGAGCAGAGAGCAGCTCCCCTGGTGGCTCTTGGCAAATGCTGCTAGCCCAGGTGACAGCTTTCTGTGGGCTGTGATTTTGATCCCTCTAGTCCCCAAGGAACTGAGGTGCATTCCAGCCTCATCCCGACCAAAGACCCAGAGAGGGGAAAGAATAAGGCTCATGGGATTAAAGTCGGGAAGGGAGGCAGTGCTGGGTCCCAGAGCCATCTCCTTACAGGGAGGTCTCCTCCTGCACCTGCGAATCCAGGGGCTCCCTGGGGACACCCTCTGAGCATACAGAGAACCCAGCTTCCCTAAGGGTACAGAACTCGGGAAAGATCCCCAAAGCCTCAGCCAGGTGCAGGGAACATCTAAGGGACCAAACAGAGGGATCCCGGGCTTCTGTGTCTAGCATCATCTGCTCCCCAAGAGGCCCCCACCACACATGTGGGTGCTCTTATAGCCTCTGGAGAGAAATATTCCCTTCGTGCTTGGATGCCAGTCAGAGAAGGTGCTATTTTCATTGACATCTTAAAGATTAGCCACATTAAGAGCATCAGACCTTCTGGGGGCAGAGGTGACATCAGACCAGAGCAGGTGTTGGTCACAGGCAGGGACAGGGGAGAGATGGATTTGATGGCGGCATGGAGGGCAGATCCTTGCCTCACTCTCCCATGGATGGGAGCGCCTGGTGGCACCTGGTTATATTCAGCTGTGACGATGATGATTAGCCTGTCCCTAAGCCTGGAGCCCAGGGGTGTCAAGGTGCTGTGTTAACACAGAGAATCAGGCTGGGACCCCTGAGGGTCCATCACTCCTGTCCTAGGTCACAAACTCTGGCTTTCTTTCTGGAACCCTCGGTGCCAGTTTCCATGGTCGCCCCCAATGTCTCTGCAGCTCCCTGTGTAGTAGAAGGTGACGTTGGGACCTGGGCACATCACAAGCTGCAGGGGGGATGACACCTGCATATCTTGGTGAGTTTCTGCTCCCTGGTGTCCTTCAGATCCCACGTCACAGCCTGGACCATTGAGAAGCCCCAGTGGGGCAGGAGAGGAGAGGACACAAGTCAGTGCCCGTGGGCTCAGGAAAACCCACCCGTGGGGTCCCCGTGATCCTGAGAGGGATGAGCTGGTGGAAAGTCACATTCCTGGCACCTACTTCCCCCGACTCCCCTGGGGCAGGCTCAGCATTTCCCAGCAGTGGTGGGGTCCGCCCTCCCCCTGTCACCTCCCACTGGGAGCTTTGCTGGTCACAGGGACATAGTTGCCTCCACAGTTACCCTCTACCTAGACCTGACAGCTGCAGGTTCCAGCAGCAGCAGCAGGGGAGCCAGGCCAGCTCTGTGCCTGGAACCCCTCCCTGACCTGTGTCCTCAGGCAGTATTTTGCATCTCACTTCCTGGTCCCTGTGACACAGGGGGCCCTGGACAGCCCTGAGCACACGTGACTGTTGAGGGAGGGGGATGTCTCCGCTCTGATCCCTGGAAGAGCAGAGTCCATGCTGTAGGGGACTGTCCCGATTCTGGGTTGGTCCCCAGGCCCTGAACAAGATATGGGCTAAAAAGGGATCATTTGCCTCCTTTCAAGGGGAAAAAAAAAGAAAGCTCCACATGGATAAGGAGGCAACATTTCAGTGTCATCATCAGGACTTTTATTTTCATTTTTAGTTTTCCTGAGACTTCAGAAACATTGAAGGGAAATTAAGAGTAGAAATATTTGAAACCACAAAGTGCTTTCAAGTTTGTATACGTTTAACATATTTTAAAATTTGAAAATCTTCACAGAACAAATCCCTGAGCAGGCTGAGGTTTTTGTCCCACTTCCTCATCTGCCTGTGTCACTGTGATTATTACCACCATCCCAGGTCTGACAGTAATAGTCAGCCTCGTCCTCAGACTGGATGTTGGAGATGGTTAAGTAGCGGTCAGCCCCGGAGCTGGAGCCCGAGAAGCGATCGGGGATCCCGTCCTCCTTGACGTGACTTCCATCACTCGTAAGCCACATCAAGTAGCGAGGGGCCTTCCCCGGCTGCTGCTGATGCCACGCAATGCCATAGTTGCTGTGTCCACTGCTCAGAGTGCAGGTGAGCTTGACCGAGGCTCCCAGGGAGGCAGATGCAGAGGGTGACTGAGTCAGCACAGGCTGGGAGAGGGACCCTGGAAACACAGACACACATTATGTCCTGGAGGAAGGACAAGAGGGAAGGGTAGTGTGGCATGGGTCTGGGAGGTGGTGTCAGTGAGCTGGGGGTCAGGATGCTGAGGACCGTCCTGACCTGTGCAGTGAAGGAGGAGGGTGAGGAGGAGGAGTGGGGCCCAGGCCATGGTGCAGACACCCCAGAGCTGTGCTGAGGCTGCCACGCTGCAGGTGTCTCTTATCCACCCTCCAGCCCCAGAGGAGGGAAGGGGCCCTGCATGCAAATGTGCTGCTCCTCCCCTGCCCACCAAGCCCGCCCTGGGCCTGTGTGCAGCCCCAGTGGTGGGTGTCATTACTGGGAGGGGTCCCTGGGCTGTGCCTGGTGCACGTCTCCCCACGGGCCCAGAGAGGACCCCCCTGCTGGCACCAATGAGCTCTGAGTAGAGACCAAGGTCAAGTGCCTGGTTTCCCAGCTGAGCCACACAGAGCCCTTAGTGTCAGGCCCACAGTGCCCCCTGCTGCCCAGGACCAGGTGCAGTACCTCTGTGACCACATGCCAGGGGGTCCTGACAGAGGCTCCTGCCCCCACCAGGGTCTTGACCACTGCCCTCTCCCTGCACAAGGGCAGAGTGAGGCCCCTTCTCTGGGAAGCTCCCACCTTGTCTCAGTCCTTAGTTTTCTCTTCCTCCTCGGTGGGAACAGGACACACAACTCACCCCATTAGCAAGGGGGCCTCAGGGGAAGGGACGACTCATCTACAAACTGAGCCTGAAATACAAAGTCCTGAGCTGAGAACAAGGGCAGATCAACTAGGAACCCACTTCTCAGGCTGCTCCCAAAGCCACATTCTCTCTCCCTCCTTGGTTCCTCAGGAGGTCATGCCCAGGGACAGAGTGGGGAGTGTCTGGGAGGGTAAGTGAGGAGGCTGGGTCACTCACTGGATTCATCACAAATGAAAAGAGGCCCAGGAAGTGTAAGAAATAGGTGTCAATGTGGTTAAAAAACGGAAGATGTGGACTTAGAGCTTCTTCAGACATAACAGGCTACGGAGCTCAAAGAAAGAAGAGAAGATGTGAATGACAACTTCTAAGGAAAGATATGAAAAATATCCACAACTCCTCTGAGATAAAGACCTTGCTGATAAATGGAGAAGGTCACAGGGCAGAAGGGGGCTGTAGGAAAGGCAGGGAGATGAAAAATTTGGGAAGGAAAGTCAGGAATCAGAGACAGGAAGGGGAGGGTGAGGATGGTTCACACTGTAGAACGGACTGGAGGAGAATCCGGTGGGGACATTGGGCAGGATCCAGACAGTGGGTCAGGTGGAAGGATATTTGGGGTGTGTTTGCTTTCATTCCTGTTTCATTTCTTACAGAAAGTGGAGCCTCTTCCAGCTTTTCATCTATTTTGTCTGGTCCTCTCCCTGCCTGGGTGGAGGGGTTCATCTTTGATCAAAATTTTTCAGTTCCCTCTGAGCAAGATTTCTCTTTGGTTTTTGTCAGCTAATGCCTTCCCTTCTTAACTTTCCATCATTCTTATGAATTTTGTCATATTAAAACACCTATGAGACCAGGTGCAGTGGGTCATGTCTGTAATCCTAACACTCTGGAAGGCTTAGGTGGGAGGATAGCTTGAGCTCAGGTGTTTGAGACCACCTTGAGCAAGAGTGAGACTTCATCTCTACTAAAAATGGGGAAAAAATAGCTGAGCATGGTGGCACCTGTAGTCCCAGCTAATCAGGAGGCTGAGGCAGGAGGATCACTGGAGTCCAGGAGTTTGAGGTTGCAGTGAGCTATGATGACGCCACTGCACTCTAGCTGAGGTGACAGAGCCAAACTCTGACTCACTCCACACTCCTGAGTCCACATGTTACAGGATCCCAGATGATGCCTGTGCATGTGAATGTGTGCGGACCTCTCGTCTGACACAGGCAGGAAGGTGCTGGAGGGTTTGGTGATGGATGTTCCTCAGGCCTCAGTCTGCTCTGCTACCTGCCAGTGTGCCCAGCCAACTGCCCTCCTGTGTCCCATTCTGTGAGTGATGCACCAGGCATGGTGCACTCGGGGCTTCTGGATATAGCGGGCATCTCCCCCTGAGCTCACAAATTCACAGAGACAACCAGAAGTGTTTTAGTAATAACAGATTATCTTTCCCTCTTCACATGTTATACCAGTGAACAAGTGGAATTCTATAAAAGCTATAATTTTGCATTAGTGCTTATAATCTTGATAATATTAAGCAGTGCTTGTGTATTTATGTATTTTTAAGAAACAGGAGTTCTTTATATTAACCTTACATGGCAATCACAGTTTTAAAAGTTGGAAATATGGGAACAAATTTTATTTCATTATTTGTGTTCATGTTTCTGACTTTGAAAACTGTGATTGCGGACAATGGAGGGCAAAGGTGAAGGAAATGCATTCAAATGAGGAATATTGTTACGCTGATTGTTTGGTGCATTGACTTCCCAGGACTGCTGTCACAGTGCACCACAGCCTGGGGGTCTAACCCAACAGGAATGTGTGGTCCCACAGCTCTGCAGGCTGCTCCTCCAAAATCACAGGGACAGCCATGTTCACCTTCACAGCTTTAGGGGAAGCTTCCTTCCTGTCCCTGGCTGCTGGTGGTTCACCTCCAATCTTTCCTGTCTCTTGGCTTGCAGCTGCATAAGTTCAGTGTCTGCCCCATCTTCACATGGCGTCATCTCTGTGTCCCTTGTCCTTATTCTTATAAGCACACCGAGCACATTGGGTTGGGAGAGCACCCTAATCCAATATGACCTCTTTTTAACTAGTAATAATTACTTCTACAATGGCATCATTTCTCAAAATTAGACACCATTCCACAGTACTGGGAGTTAGGACTTCAGTGTATCTTCTTGGGGTGAAATATTATTGAGATTACATTAGAGAAGAATCCTTTTCTAAATTAATTATAAGTTTTTATTTTTAAAATTATGCAATGCACTTGTACTGCATGAAAACAAATAAAGCCTAATAATATAAACTTTTTTTAATATTGAAAAGGATGATTTCTTCCCTTCACCATTAGTTTGCAATAAGAACGTCACTGAAGATGTGTTTGACCTTAGTCTTTACATCTGATTCAACTGTTACTGTTCTTTTGTGAATGCAGAATAATTAAATTCTACTTTCTGTCAATAAATTTATTCCAAATCAACCACAAATAACCTCTACTATAAGGCTTAAATGTGCATATGAATCATTTTATCACTTCCATTCACCTTTCTAAGTAGAGTCAACATTTAGGCTGCCCTGGGGGCTCAGGTTTCTGATCATGTGATCTTGATATCACATGATCATATTTGTACCAGGCTCAGTCAAAAGCAAGTTATGTCTTGGTTTCTTATCTCTGTCTCTCACTGTGCTGAGCTCCACTGTAGTGTGGCATGCAGCGTCCTCAGCCCTGTCAGGGCGACTTTGCCTCCAATGAGGGAGACTGGCGACGGGGTGGGTGTCCAGGAGTGTTTGCTGTTTGTATCATAAATCGATGTCCTGGGGACTTCGCCATGCTTCTGCTGGACCCAGCATGGACAGTGGCCATTTGTGAAGCCACAGATGAGAATGACTGTCCCTTGGGGGATATTGTCAGTGAGGACTCCTGAGTCACCAAAACCTGAGGGATGATGTATGAAAGAAAAATAGACCCATGTTAGGAATGAGGAACAAAAGCAGAGAAATCCCCGCAGAGGCTGGTTTCATGGAGATGAACCCGGGCAGGGGCAGGGAGGAAGAGGAGGAGGAGGAGGAGAGGAGTCCAGGCCATGGTGTGGATGTCCCAAAGATCCCCAGGACCCACAGCTGCTGCTGGACTTGGAATGTTCTTTTATCTCCTCCTCAGCTCCCTGGTAGTAGGGCCTGTGTGTCAGTGGTGCCTTCTGAGAACACGAGCCCTTTACCAACACCACCTGCACCACCGATTCTGAACGCTCAGCCCAGAGGGCAGCTCCTCGGTCCGGGAGGCTGGGCTGGCGTGAGCTCTGAGCTTGCCCCTTGAGAGGAAGCACCTGGGGTCACCACTAACTCAGGCTGCTGAGCAGGGGCCCAGGGACCATGCATGAGAACCATGGGGGATTATCAGGCCTTGCTGAGCTCTGAGAAGATCCACAGCTCCCCCTGCTGGGCTGTGATAACCATTGTCTGTACTTTCTTTTCTAATTGTGTTGAACATCTTCCCTAAGGCCTGGATTTTTTCTTATTACTTGTTCCCAGGTTCATCCAGAGAGGTCAGAGAGGTCTCTTTTATTTTCTAATTTATTTTTACTTTTTAGTTCTAAAATTTCCATTGGTTTGATTTAATATCTTCTACTTTTTTCCTGAGATTTGCTTCTTTTCCAAATGTTTCAAGAATATCCGAAATTGCTCATCAAATGATTCCATGATGCTGATTTCAATATCTCTGTCATATAATTTCAACACTAACTTGTCTCAATGTTGGTGTCTGTGGATTGTCTTTTCTTTTCCAGGTTGTGATTTTTCTGGTTCTTGACAAATTCCTTATTGTATCACTGGCACTTTGTCTACAGTTTATACTTGTTTTATTTAAATGTTTATACATTTATTATTTCAAAACATTTGAGGTAAAAGTGGTGTTTTATGACGTGGATATGTTGTACACTAGTGAAATATGAGGTTCAGGTGTACCCATCACCTGAATTGTGTACATCATACCTAGTAGGTAACTTATAATCCTGGACCTCATCCCACTCTCCACCCTTCTGAGTGTCCAGTGACCCTTGTGTCACTGTGTATGACCATGTGTACCCATAGATTAGCTCTCACTTATAAGTGAGAACATGTGGCATTTGTTTTTGTTTCTGAATCACCACTTAGAATAATGGCCTCCAATTCTATCCAAGTTGTTGCAAATGGCATTATTTCATTCTTCTTTATGGCTGAGTAGTATTCCATGGAGAGTGTGTGTTTGTGTGTGTGTGTGTGTGTGTGAAACATTTTGTTTATTCAGCCCTGGGTTGATGGGCACTTAAGTTGACTCAGTACCTTTGTGTTTGTGAACTGTGCTGCAATATACATACAAAGGCAGGTATCTTTTTGATATGATTTTTTTCCTTTGTGTAGATGCCCAATAACAAATCATATGCTTTTTGGTTTTGGTTCTGTTTATATGGTGAATCACACTTACTGCCTCACATACGTTGACACATACGTTGAACCGACCTTGCATCTCTGTGCTGGAACCTACTTTATCATGGTGAAGTATTATTTTTTTATGTGCTGTTGGATTCTGTTTGCTGGCATTTGGTTGAGTATTTTGCATCTGCATTTCTCAGGGATGTGGGTCTGTACTGGTGCTGTGCTCACCTGCAGTGCTGAGAGTGGACCTGCTTACCTCGTGCCCCAGCTCAGGGCAATGCTGTCAGTATCCCCTCTTCGTCTGCACTGTGAGACAGCTGGTATGTGGTTTGTTTGTCAAGTTTAAGGGTTTCTCCCTCTATTTATCCAAATCTGAACATTTTGTTGGTCATAAATGGACTTTGAATTTTATCAAATGCTTTTTCTGTATTGATTGATGAAGTCACGTGGTTGTTCTTTGGCCTATAAATATGGTGGATTGTATTGGGTTACCTTTGCATAGTGAACCGACTTGTAATGACCTCCATTTGGCATGGTGTGCCCTTCTTGACATCTGTTACTTAAGTACATTTGGTAATCTTTTCTGAATAATTGATGGGTTTCTAAGTGACATCTGCTTTGTTCGTTTGTTTTTTTACTACCAGGAGAATATTGGTACCAACAGTAGATTGCTCAATTTGGGAAGAATTGTTATTCTAACCACATTCAGTGTGTGAATCACAAACTGAAAATATCTATTATTTATTTAATTTTTCTTTATTTCTCTTTCAATAATTTGCACTTCTCAGTGTATAAGACTTTTAATATTCTCAAATTTATCTTTAATATTTCACATTCATACTAGTATAAATATTGATTTTACTTAATAATGTTTGCTGGTTCATTACTAGTGCATAGAACAAAAATTATTTCTGCATGCGGATATTGTGTCACAAAACCCAGATCGAAGCATTTGAACCAGTAGCATCCCTCAGTCCCTCCTAGACCCTGAGCAGGGCATGGGTGGAACCAATGTATTTTTGTCTCTTCCAATGTCTCCACTGAGATCTTTTTTAACTCTAATGAAGCTTTTTTTTTTTTTCCTATGAAAACCTGAGTAGGAGAAGAATGTATTACCTGTCTAAAAGTTGAATGATTATGACACTTTAAGATCTACAGTTCACAGAAAATGGCATGTTGGTTGAAGATGTGAAAACAGAAGTCACTCCCTGAGCTAGACTTGCTCAGAGCCACCAGGAGGGGTGACTGCACCAGGCCAGGAGAGTGGAAAGGAGGATTTTGTCTCACTTCCCTTTGGGTCTGAAGCACTGTGTAAGCATTAGCGCTGTTGTGCCATATCACACAGTAATAGTCAGCCTCGTCCTCAGGCTGCAGCCCAGAGATGTGCAGAATCCCTGCATTGGCCGAGGAATCTTTGGAGCCAGAGAAGCGGCTGGGGACCCCGGAGCCCTGGTGCTTCTCTGAATCTGTGTGGTAGTACACCAGGTACCGGGGAGGATTCCCTGGTTTCTGCTGGTACCAGTATATACCATAGCTGCCAACACTGATGTCACTGCTCAGGGTGCAGGTGAGTCTGGCTGATGCTCCAGGAGATGCAGAGAGGGAGGGTGGCTGAGTCAGCACAGGCTGGGACAGGGAACCTGCAAAGAGAGACACTGGTGGGTGCTGGGGCAGAATTCAGGGTAAAGTTCTTCATGGGTCTTAGACAAACGGGCTGACACAGGATGGAAACTGAGACTCAGTTTACAAGGCCTGTCCCTACCTGTGCAGTGAGAGAGGAGCACGAGGAGGAGAGGAGCCCAGGCCATGGTGGACACAGCCCCTGGTCCCCACAGTGGGGCTGGGCTGCCCCAGGCCTCCTTTTGTGCCCACCCTCTGCAGAGGAGGGGCTGCTCATGCAAATGTGTTTCCATCCAGGGACCGCCCAGCCCCTCCCTGAGCCCTGGGCTGGAGCTCAGCTCTTCCTTCACACTGAGGAGTGGGGGGGTTGCTTTGCCCCTTGGGGGAGCCCTGGGAGGAAGCAGCTGCTGAGACCACACAAAGGGCCCTGCTCAGGGGACTGTGCCAGGCCAGAGAGGACACAGCTGCTGAGTCCCCATCAGTGAGCACAGGGCCCAGCCCCAAAGCCCAGGCTCATGGTAGTGAGTGAATGGTCCTCCCTGAGCAGCTGTGTAGGGACCACAGGGCAGTCCCCCAGAACCCACTGCTGGTCACAGGCACACACCTCCCCATGGCCCAGAGACCTGAGAGCCCAGCTGGTCTCTGCAGCTCCCAGTCATTGTCTCTGGTCACACACCGGAGGGCTGACTACCTGGGGGAGTGACCCCAACACACTGTGAGTGATCACTGGGGTTTCTCACTCCCAGAAGGAGCCCTGGACTATGAGAGGTGCAATCATGTGCATATATAGCTTTTTTAAGTATCAGCCCTCCAACATTTTCTACATTCTAGAAAAACCTAAATGTCCCTCATGTATCATCGTTTTAGGCACCTCAGATGCTGGAACATTGAGCTGATGTGAACGGCAGGGACAGGCTGTGCAGGGGACTGGGATGGAAGGACAAGTTCCGGGAATTGGCTCAGTGATGTGGTTAACATTCAGCACCTCAGAAAAGATTTCAAAACTCACAAAATGAGGATACTGACTAGACATGATTTGTGAAAAATTAGTAATTGGGTAGAAATGACATTTGCTTGTTCATAGTCTAGCATATTTCTTAAGTTTTTGAAATGAGTTTTTTCTTCCTAAATTTGTGCTTTTCCGATTGTCTGTGTCTTATATTTCTGGTTAGTATTTTGTTTTAGGGAGAATGCAATGTGTTTGTATTTCAAACATAATTTTCCTTATTTTTATTTTCTTACTCATATTTTTTATAGTTTACTAGGAAGGTCAGTATAACATTTTAATGTTTCTGCAGAAATGGTGATACCTGGACACATGAATGCAGACAGCATCCCTTCCTCACTGCATCCCAGATGCAAATCTGCTTAACTGTGCAAATGGTCCCAGACTCCCAGCCTCGGAGGCTCTTTTGCTAAATAACTATGTCCAGGATCCTCTGAGTCCCTCAGGCCTCTCTCTTCAAGGTACCCAGAGAGATTCTTCCATTGAGGTCTGGCAGGTCACCCTGGGATTAAACTCCATCCTTCCCATCGATGTAGTCCACCTCTACACTTACTTAAGTCTCATTTTATTCCATCTAAAGGGATTTTTGTTTTTTCATAGAACACTGTTTTGCATTCTCTGTCGTGAGAGTGTCTGGATGCTGATGGGCTGTTTGGCCACTGATGCTGGCACCGTGTGAGCACAGAGAGAAGTGACTGCAGTCACGTCCCCAACCAAGTCCTGGTTCCTAGTGGAACATCCCCTGCTGAGGCATCAGGGGACACTCACTGAAACGGCTGTGTGTCCCCCGTGGTGAGTGACAGAGTGCCATGCTCAGGAGCAGGCTCTAGAACAGGCCTGGAGCCCTGAAGCTGCAGAGCCCAGCGTAGGTGGAGTCTGCAAGATGCTTTATCTTCTGGGCCTGGGATGGCTGGTTTCACCTCACTTTGCCCATTCCACTGTCTGTGGGAGGAGCTCTGCTCTTGAACAAAAATCTTCTGCTTCACAGAGGGGAGCAGGCTGAGTGTGGGATTCAACACGGCTTTAGTCTAAAGTGTCCTGAAGTTAGTGAGACATGAAGGGCCTGAGACCTTCATTGCTCCTGTGTGACTGGAAGCAGGATGGCGTTTGCATAGATCCCCAACACCACCGGCCACTAGGGAAATGCAGTCAAGTCTAGAGAGATAGACCAGTGCAGACCCACTGGGGTGGCTATAAACAAAATGACAGGTAATGACAAACGTTGATGAGAATGTGGAGAAATTAGAACTCTTATATATTATTCATGGAAATGTAAACTGGTGCAACCCCTTTGGAAAGCACTCAGACATTTTCTCAAACACAGTAATTACATCACTATGACTGTGCCCTCCTACCAAATCCAACAACAATACATAATTCCACAGGGAAATTGGAAACGTGTGTACCAATGATTACAGCAGCGTTACTCATAAAATCAAAAGTCTTAAGCAAACTAAATGTCCAACAACTCTTCAATAGTTTAACAACCTGTAGTACATATATGCAGTAGAGTATCTTTTGTCAATAAAAATGAATGAAGTACTAAATTATATGTTGATCTATTTCATGTATGAAAATTAACCTAATAAACATTTGCATGCATTAATATCCGAAGGTATATAGAAAACAAAAATTGGATTTACAAGCCAAAGTTATGGTAAAACTAGTTATTAGACTAGTAATTGCTTATTTGTAGAGTAATAAAAATATTCTAAATTCATGTTACAGTGATGGAGGCACAGCTCAATACATACTAAAGAAAATTTGAAGTGTATATTTTAAATGGGAGCAATTTATGATATACACATTATAATATATCTTAATAAAGATGATTCAAAAAACAACTTGAAAGCGGGCAAGGTCACTGGCTTTGGAAGGTCACTGACCATTTAAAGCAGGTCTGTGCTCTTAGAGTTGGATCTTCAGATGTGAATGCCCAGGGGTTGGCCACAGACAATCTTTCCCCTGGCGTTTGTCACAGGGAGTGATGACAGTGATCACAAGAAAGCAGGGGCAGGTTTTTGTCTCAGTTCCCCGTGTCTGCAGCACTGTGAGACCACTCAGGCTGTCATCCCAGGATGAACAGTAATAATCAGCCTCTTCCTCAGCCTGGAGCCCCGTGATGGTCAGGGAGGCCGAGCTGCCAGACTTGGAGCCAGAGAATCGGGCAGGGACCCCCGAGGCTCTATCGCTATCACCATAGATGAGGAGTTTGGGGGCCGTTCCTGGGAGCTGCTGGTGCCAGTTCATATAGTTACCCCCGATGTTGCTGCTGCTGCCCGTGCAGGAGATGGTGACCGTCTGCCCCGGGGCTCCAGACACCCAGGGCGGCTGAGTCAGCACAGACTGGGCCCAGGACCCTGGTAGGGGGAGAGACACAGGCAGGGTGATTCTGGGTCTGGAGACAAGAGGACACAGCAGGGCCCCAGGGTCTTCCCAGGGCCCTTCCGGTGGGCTGAGTCAGGTCACCTGTGCAGTGAGCCAGGAGGGTGAGGAGGAGAGGGGCCCAGGCCATGGTGGAGACTGTCCCGAGTGCTGCCTTCTGTGCCCGCAGCTGAAGCAGCTTCCCCAGGTCTGTCCTTCCCCTCTTCATACCCTGAGAGGGGAGGCTCCCTCCATGCAAATGAGCCCCAGCTTTCTGCCCCCACCCTGGGCCCTGGTCAGGCCCCTGTGCCTGAGGGTGTCAGGGGTGGGTGGGGGCAGGGCTGTGTGGCCCCAGGGGGTGGGGTGGTCACAGCTGTGCCCTGAGCAGAGGGCATCAGGCAGGGCAGGTGGCTTGTCCGAGCTCTTATCACCCCACAGCTCTCAGGAGCAGGCCCCGAGGGTCCTCTGCTGTCCAGGCCCAGACACACCATCCTGTGACATGGTGACCAGAGTGTCCCACGGCCAGCCCTGTCTCCCCACTGCCCTGACCACTGCCCAAGTCTCATATGACCCTGATCTGTGAGCGCCATTAGGAATGACGCTTCAATACACGAGGCTAGGAGAAAATAGGGTTTATACTGAATGAGGAGGGCTGTCAATGTTCTTAAAACTGACAAAATTCTAACAATTTCTCACCAAAAAGAATATTTTGGCAGTGTATATTATTTTGACATAAAAAGAAAAAAGCTCAGCAGAAAAGATAATTCCAATTGCTAAAGCCACAAAAAATAAGCAAAAGTTTGTGGCTGAGTAGAAAACTTGTGGAAGTATTACATATGCACCAGCCTGGCGAGTGTGTGTGTGTGTGTGTGTGTGAGTGTGCCCATATGCAGGGTGATGTGCAGGTATTTGTCCCACATTGTCCACTTTGATTTTCCCCGGGTCAAACCGGGTCCCTAGCTCGTCAGTCCCTCACGCCCTCATGTTCACTTTATTCTCACGTGGTGGGAAAACCTTCCCCAGTGACGGATTCTCAGATGTTACCGGCTCTTGAGTCGCTCCTGAAATTTCTTTTGAAAATTCCATCGATTGTATTCCTCAGTTCTTTAATTTGTGTTTGTTTTGAGTTTATCTATCTTAATTTTCTTACATTTTCTCCTCTCTGTTTGTTTAAAGAGTGGTCGTAGTTACTCATGGAAGGGATTTTATGGTCGTTGCTTTACAAACCTCTGTGACATCATTTCAGCGTCTGAGCTGCTAATATCGCAGTGTTCACGTGTGTTGATTTCATCTGTCATTTAAGTTGTCATTTTTCTGGTTCCTGATAAGACAAGTGACAGTTTTTGTGCCCCAAACACTGCGGTGTTCTATTAGGAGACTCTGGCTCCTATTTAACCCTCTGTTGTCAGGGGACCCTCCTGCCCAGGCGAAGCACAAGGGCCCGGGGTCTCGGCTCAGCTCCCCACTGCCCAGCAGAGCGGGGCCCTGACTCTCGCCGCCCCAGGGCTGCTCACACCTTCCTGGGGAGAGGGGAGCAGTGACTTGCACAGACGAGTCCCCTTCAAGAGGAGCTGGGAGATTAGCTGCCCACTGGAGTCTGCTCTGCCTCACAGACACCAGGCAGGGGAGGGGACAGCTGGAGCGCCGGTGACCCTGATCCCTCCCTCTGTCCAGGGTTCTCATCACCAGGGGGGAGTCAAAACTCCCCTCCTCACTGGCTGTTGAGATCCCCAAAGTCAGAGGTCAGCGTGGGGTCCTGGGGTGCTGACTGGCTGTGCCTGGTCCCACGTCATTCATCTCATGGCTGGGGATGGGGGTTCAAGTTCAGGTCTGCACGGGGCCCTGCCAACCTCACACGGGGGATTGGAGATAACCAGCTCACGCCAGCACTGCCTTGCCCGGCCTTGTTGATGCTGGTTGGGGGTGAAGGTTTGGCTGGTCACTGAACCCCACCGACTCTACCCAAATGGGCCATTGGAGCACGGCCAGCTCCTGCTGGGCAGGGAGTTGTTGACAAATGTGTTTCTGAGTCACCACAGCCTAGGGGCTGCGGTACCAGAATAAAATCACATAAAATCAATAGATGCCCACAGCCAGCATCGCTGCTGCTTCTAGGGAAGAAAATGGGGGCCGCCTGCCCCACACACTGGGTGCTGCCGACGATCACATCAGCACAGACTGGGTCCAGGACCCTGAACTTCGGGACAGACAGAGTGAGGGGGTGGGTCAGTGGACAGAGACACACTCAGGATCCCTGGTCCTTCAGCCCCAGCCGGCCACCTGGCCCAAGCCCATCTAATCCCCACTGGCTGTCCAGGGGTAGAGAGAGACACTTCATGTATCCAGTCACCCCCTGGGCTGTCACAGCTCCACCCTGAGCCCTGTCCCTGACCCCTGCCTGGAAAGCTGACCCTGGGAGGGGTGGGTCTGTGCAGGGCTGTTCTGTGGCTCCCCAGGGACCAGTGAGGACACAGCTGCTGGCCCAGTGAGCAGGGGACAGAGGGCTCCAGACCAGGGCCAGGTGGGCCTCCCAGGTGGGACCCACAGCACAGGTCTCAGGGACAGGCCACAGCGCCCCCTGCTGCCCAGGGCCCAGACACACCCATGTGTCCTTTCTGTTCCACTGTGCACTTTTCCTCCCCCAAAAGGATGGAGCTGGGCAGTGTCCCTGCCCCAACACACCTCAGTCTCAGGTCTGCACAGGGCCTCCTCCCCCTGCCCTGGGTCCTGTGCGGTTTACAGGACAGTCCTGGGAGCTCAGCCTCCGTGAAGGGCTGCCTCAGGGCACACAGAGCAGGAAGCCCCGTGGGGACAGGGAGCACCTCCCTCCAGGGCACCAGGAGCTGCTGCCTCTTCCTCCTCCCAGGCAGAGCAGAGCCTGCTCCCCAGATGGCCAAGAGCTGTCCTTGGGCCCAGCCGCTCCCTCTGGGACCCCCTCTTCCTCTCAGCCTCTTGCTGACCTGCATTGCAGAATGAGAGGAGAAATATAAATACTCAATATCTACCAATCCCAGACATAAATTGCACAGTGGTGCAGACACTGAGTGTGACTTTGAGGGAGAGGAGGCCGCTGAACCCTTTGGCGGGAGCCTCCTGGGTCCTGAGCCTTCTCCCTCCTCCCTGGGCACTGAGCGGTGATCAGCGCCTTGTACATGGGGACCAGCATCCTCTAGTTACGCTGTGGGCACAGGGAGCAAATGCTCCTGCCATCTCAGAGACAGCCTGAAGAGTGTGGGGACAGTGCTGGGATGGAGGCCCTGGGCTGTGCAGGGCCCTCAGGCAGCCCTGAGTCCTCACCTGGGCTGAGCCTCAGTGAGCAGAGGGAGGGAGGAGGGGAGGGGAGGAGTCCAGGCATGGGGAGAAGCTCTGAGCTCTGCTCCCCAAGGCCCACTCCTCACCCACCCACACCCTGGGCGAACATGGCCTGTTACCATCTGTGCTTCTCCACTGGGCTGTGCAAGCCCCACTCAGGGCTGGGTGTGACCTGCTCCTGGGAGCTGGTGCTCGGAGGGAGATCACAGGGAAGGGTGTGACCTGCACATGTCAGAGGCTCTGGGTGGGACAAGAGGTGGGACAGGGAGCCATGGACAGAGCACACAGAACATGGATGTCATGTGATCTTCTCCAGGGACACTCAAAGACAGGCCCAGGCCCACTTCAGCTCCAGAGCCCAGGTCCTGGCAGGTCTCTTCTTTTTCATGGCTCTAGGCCCCATGTGTCCTCCCTCTTGGGGTCACAAAGGACAGTGTCTTCTTCATTGTGCACCCCTGTTACCAAAGGAGGCCCCACGCCTGTCCTCCAACCTCCTCCGCAGACCACCCCCTGCTCACTGCAGTTTGCTTTTCTACATAATCCTGGGGTCTCAGCCTCCCTGAGGATGTCTCTGCAGGAAACTCACACTGCAGACAGCTCAGCCCTGGACAGGACAGCTGGGCCTGGGCCGCCCAAGGCTGAGCTTCTACACCTGCCCTAGGCCAAGCCAGAGCCTGTCAGAATGCTGAGCGTGCATGTCCTTAAGTGTCAGACTGCACTGTCACACCCAGTTCCTGAGATGCAGATGTGGAGAGGGAGATGTTGTCTTCAAAGACTATTGGAAGTGTGTTCTGACAATCGCAAACAGAAACTGTCCACCCATCAGGCAATGGCCACTCCCACCCCACAGCCCCTGGTCACCCATGGAGCATGGAGGGACTGGGGACCTGGATTAGGCAGAAGAGCCCAGGGTCCAGGAACACATCATGTTGAAGGAAGGAGCAGGGAGCAGAGAGCAGCTCCCCTGGTGGCTCGTGGGAGATGCTGCCTGACCAGGTGACAGATTTCTGTGGGCTGTGATTTTGATCCCTCTAGTCCCCAAGGAACTGAGGTGCATTCCAGCATCATCCCAACCAGAGACCCAGAGAGGGGAAAGAATAAGGCTCATGGGATTAAAGTCGGGAAGGGAGGCGGTGCTGGGTCCCAGAGCCAGGGGAGGTCTCCTCCGGCACCTGCGAATCCAGGGGCTCCCTGGGGACACCCTCTGAGGATACAGAGGACCCGGATTCCCTAAGGCTTCAGAGCTCAGGGAATGATCCCCAAAGCCTCAGCCGGGTGCACCTGACATCTGGGGACCAGGCAGAGTGGACCTGGGTCTGCCTTGTCACACAAGCTGCATTTCTATTCCCCGTGATTCCCCACCCACGTGTGGGGGGCTCCTATAACCTCTGGAGACTGATGTTCTGTTCACACTGGGAAGGCAGTGAGAGGAGGTGTTATTCTCACTGACCCCACGGAGATGAGCCAGGTTAAGAGCATCAGACCTTCTGGGAGCACAAGCGAAAGCAGAAGCCACAGGCTGAGCACGTTTGAGTCAAAGGCAGGGACAGGGAAGGGCTGGATTTGAGAGTGGGGCACACAGGGCACATTTTTCACTCACTCGCCCTTGGTGGGGGCTCTTGGTGGCAGCGAGTTGTATTCAGCTGTGACAACAATGATACCTGACCATCAGCCTTGAGCCCACACGTGTCAGGGAGGCCGTGTGGACAAAGGAGAATCAGGCTGGGACTCTAAACATCCATCACTCTGTCCTAGTCACCAACTCAGGCTTTCTTTCTGGGAGCCCCTGGTTCCAGGCCCATAGTGACGCCCAATGTGTGTGCAGCTCCCTGTACAATAAAATGTGACCTTAAGACTTGGGCACATCACCGGCTCCACAGGTAGAATGACACATGCACAGGTTGGGTGATTTCTGGTCCCTGATGTCCCACAGACCTTACATTACAGACTGGACTGTTGAAAAACCTCAGTGGGGCAGCAGAGGAGGGGACACAAGTCAGTGCCAGTGGGCTCAGGGACACCCAGCCATGTGGTCCCCGTGTTCCTGAGTGGGATGAGCTGGTGGAAAGTCACATTCATGGGACCTACTTCCCCCGACTCCCCTGGAGCAGGCTCAGCATTTCCCAGCAGTGGTGGGGTCTGCCCCTCCCCCTTTCTCCTCCCACTGGGAGGTTTGCTGGTCTCAGGCCATAGCTGCCCCATTCCCACCCCCCTGTCCTGACATGGTGACTAAAGCTGCAGGCAGACAAGAGCGAGCCAGGCCAGCTCTGTGCCTGGCACTGGCCCTGACCTGTGTCCTCGGGCACCATTTCACATGGCTCCACCTAGTTTCTGGGATGTAGGGAGCCCAGGCAGCCTCTAGCTCAGAGGACTGGGGAGGGAAGAGGTGGTGTCTGCTGTGACAACTGGAAGAGCACAGTCCCTGCTGTAGGAACGTCCACCTACTCGGAGGGTCCCTGGGCACTGAGCAAGCTTTAAGCAGGAGAGGCTCATTCTCCACCTTCAGGAAAAACAAACAAACAAAAAGACAGCAAGGGCGCTGGTTTTAGCACATTTGGATCAACAGTCAACAATTCAGTTTCATCAGTTTTTTTGTTATTGATATTAGTTTTCCTGAGACTTCAGAAACACTGACTACAAAGATGAGAGTAGAAACATTTTAAAGTAGAGGTGCTTCCAAGTAGGGTTTGTGCACACAGAACACGTTTTTAAATCTGAATATTGTCATAGAATAAGACCCTGAGCAGGCTGAGGTTTTTGTCCCACTTCCTCATCTGCCTGTGTCACTGTGATTTATACTACTGTCCCAGGTCTGACAGTAATAGTCACCCTCGTCCTCAGACTGGATGTTGGAGATGGTTAAGTAGCGGTCAGCCCCCGAGCTGGAGCCCGAGAAGCGATCGGGGATCCCGTCGCCCTTGCTGTGGCTTCCACCACTCTTAACCTGCATCAGATACCGAGGGGCCTTCCCCGGCTGCTGCTGATGCCACGCAATGGCGTAGCTGCTGTGTCCACTGCTCAGGGTGCAGGTGAGCTTGACCGAGGCTCCCAGGGAGGCAGATGCAGAGGGCGACTGAGTCAGCACAGGCTGGGAGAGGGACCCTGGAAACACAGACACACATTATGTCCTGGAGGAAGGACAAGAGGGAAGGACAGTGTGGCGTGGGTCTGGGAGGTGGTGTCAGTGAGGTGGGGGTCACGATGCTGAGGACCGTCCTGACCTGTGCAGTGAAGGAGGAGGGTGAGGAGGAGGAGTGGGGCCCAGGCCATGGTGCAGACACCCCAGAGCTGTGCTGAGGCTGCCACGCTGCAGGTGTCTCTTATCCACCCTCCGGCCCCAGAGGAGGGAGGGGGGCCCTGAATGCAAATGTGCTGCTCCTCCCCTGCCCACCAAGCCCGCCCTGGGCCTGTGTGCAGCCCCAGTGACAGGGTGTCATTACTGGGAGGGGTCCCTGGGCTGGGCCTGGTGCAAGTCTCCCCGGGTGCCCAGAGAGGACCCCCCTGCTGGCACCAATGAGCTCTGAGTAGAGACCAAGGTCAAGTGCCTGGTTTCCCAGCTGAGCCACACAGAGCCCTTAGTGTCAGGCCCACAGTGCCCCCTGCTGCCCAGGACCAGGTGCAGTACCTCTGTGACCACATGCCAGGGGGTCCTGACAGAGGCTCCTGCCCCCACCAGGGTCTTGACCACTGCCCCCTCCCTGCACAAGGGCAGAGTGAGGCCCCTTCTCTGGGAAGCTCCCACCTTGTCTCAGTCCTTAGTTTTCTCTTCCTCCTCGGTAGGAACAGGACACACAACTCACCCCATTAACAAGGTGGCCTCAGGGGAAGGGACGACTCATCTACAAACTGAGCCTGAAATACCAAGTCCTGAGCTGAGAATAAGGGCAGATCAACTAGGAACCCGCTTCCCAGGCTGCTCCTAAAGACAGCTTCTCTCTCCCTCCTTGGTTCCTCAGGAGGTCATGCCCAGGGACAGAGTGGGGAGTGTCTGGGAGGGTAAGTGAGGAGGCTGGGTCACTCACTGGATTCATCACAAATGAAAAGAGGCCCAGGAAGTGTAAGAAATAGGTATCAATGTGGTTAAAAAAGGGAAGATGTGGACTTAGAGCTTCTTCAGACATAACAGGCTACGGAGCTCAAAGAAAGAAGAGAAGATGTGAATGACAACTTCTAAGGAAAGATATGAAAAATTATCCACAACTCCTCTGAGATAAAGACCTTGCTGATAAATGGAGAAGGTCACAGGGCAGAAAGGGGCTGTAGGAAAGGCAGGGAGATGAAAAATTTGGGAAGGGAAGTCAGGAATCAGAGACAGGAAGGGGAGGGTGAGGATGGTTCACACTGTAGAAAGGACTGGAGGAGAATCCGGTGGGGACATTGGGTAGGATCCAGACAGGGGGTCAGGTGGAAGGATATTTGGGGTGTGTTTGCTTTCATTCCTGTTTCATTTCTTACAGAAAGTAGAGCCTCTTCCAG
Organism: Eulemur rufifrons; assembly: GCF_041146395.1. Classification (NCBI taxonomy): domain Eukaryota; kingdom Metazoa; phylum Chordata; class Mammalia; order Primates; family Lemuridae; genus Eulemur; species Eulemur rufifrons. The sequence continues at coordinate 23,589,278 of NC_091003.1, forward strand.
CGTTTCAACTATTTTGTCTGATTCTCTCCCTGCCTGGGTGGAGGGGTTCATCTTTGATCAGAATTTTTCAGTTCCCTCTGAGCGAGATTTGTCCTTGGTGTTTGTCAGCTAATGCCTTCCCTTCTTAACTTTCCATCATTCTTATGAATTTTGTCATATTAAAACACATAGGAGACCAGGTGCAGTGGCTCATGTCTGTAATCCTAGCACTCTGGGAGGCTTAGGAGGGAGGATAGCTTGAGCTCAGGTGTTTGAGACCACCTTGAGCAAGAGTGAGACTTCATCTCTACTAAAAATGGAAAACAATAGCAGGCCATGGTGGCGCCTGTAGTCCCAGCTACTCAGGAGGCTGAGGCAGGAGGATCACTAGAGCCCAGGAGTTTGAGGTTGCAGTGAGCTATGATGACGCCACTGCACTCTAGCTGGGGTGGCAGAGCCAAACTCTTTCTCACTCCACACTCCTGAGTCCACACGTTACAGGATCCCAGATGATGCCTGTGCACGTGCACGTCTGAGGAGCTCTGATCTGACACAGGCAGGAAGGCGCTGGAGGGTTTGGTGATGGATGTTCCTCAGGCCTCAGTCTGCTCTACTACCTGCCAGTGAGCCCAACAAACTGCCCTCCTGTGTCCCATTCTGTGCACGATGCACCAGGCATGGTGCACTCGGGGCTTTTTTTTTTTTTTTTTTTTTTTTTGAGACAGAGTCTTGCTCTGTTGCCCAGGCTAGAGTGAGTGCTGTGGCATCAGCCCAGCTCACAGCAACCTCAGACTCCTGGACTCAAGCAATTCTCCTGCCTCAGCCTCCCGGGTAGCGGGGACTACAGGCATGTGCCACCATGCCCGGCTAATTTTTTCTATATATATTTTAGTTGGCCAGATAATTTCTTTCTATTTTTAGTAGAGACGGGGTCTCGCTCTTGCTCAGGCTGGTCTCGAACTCCTGAGCTCAAACGATCCACCTGCCTCGGCCTCCCAGAGTGCTAGGATTACAGGCGTGAGCCACCGCTCCCGGCCTGGGGCTTTTGAATATAGCGAGCGTCTCCCCCTGAGCTCACAAATTCACAGAGAGGACTGTAAGTGTTTTAGTAATAACAGATTATCTTCCCCTCTTCACATGTTATACCAGTGAACAAGTGGAATTGCATAAAAGCTATAATTTTGCATTAGTACTTATAATCTTAATACTATTAAGCAGTGTTTGTGTATTTATGTATTTTTAAGAATGGGAGTTCCTTATGTTAACCTTAGGTGACAATCACAGTTTTAAAAGTTAGAAATATGAGTACAAATTTTATTTCATTATTTGTGTTCATGTTTCTAACTTTGAAAACTGTGATTGCGGACAATGGAGGGCAAAGGTGAAGGAAATGCATTCAAATGAGGAATATTGTTACGCTGATTGTTTGGTGCATTGACTTCCCAGGACTGCTGTCACAGTGCACCACAGCCTGGGGGTCTAACCCAACAGGAATGGGTGGTCCCACAGCTCTGCAGGCTGCTCCTCCAAAATCACAGGGACAGCCATGTTCACCTTCACAGCTTTAGGGGAAGCTTCCTTCCTGTCCCTGGCTGCTCATGGTTCACCTCCAATCATTCCTGTCTGTTGGCTTGCAGCTGCGTAAGTCCAGTGTCTGCCCCCATCTTCACATGTTGTCATCTCTGTGTCCCCTGTCTTCACAGGGCCATATTCTTATAAGAAGACCAAGCACATTGCGTCAGGAGACCACTCTAACCCAATATGACCTCTTTTTATCTAGTAACAATTACTTCTACAATGGCATTATTTCTCAAAATTAGATACCATTCCACAGTACTGGGAGTTAGGACTTCAGTGTATCTTCTTGGGGTGAAATATTTTTACATTACATTAGAGAAGAATCCTTTTCTAAATAAACTATAATTTTTAAACTTAAAATTATGCGATGCACTTGTACTGCATGAGAATAAAGCCCAATAATATAAACTTTTTTTTAATATTCAAAAAGAGCGTTTCTTCCCTTCACCATTAATTTGCAATAAGAACATCATTGGAGATTTGTTAGACCTTAGCCTTTACATCTGATCCTAGTCTTACTATTCTTTTGTGGAAGGCAGAATGATTCAACTCTACTTTCTGTGGACCAATTTATTCCAAATCTTCCACAAATATGCTCCACTACAAGGCGAAAATGTGCATGTGAATCATTTCAGACACTGCCATTCACCTTTCTAAGTAGAGTCAACATTCAGGCTGCCCTGGGGGCTCAGGTTTCTGGTCATGTGATCTTCATATCACATGATCATATTTGTACCAGGCTCAGTCAAAAGCAGGTTGTGTCTTGGTTTCTTATCTCCGTCTCTCACTGTGCTGAGCTCCACTGTAGTGCGGCATGCAGCATCCTCGGCCCTGTCAGGGCGGCTTTGCCTCCAGCGAGGGAGACTGGCGACGGGGTGGGAGTCCAGGAGTGTTTGCTGTTTGTATCATAAATCCATGTCCTGGGGACTTCGCCATGCTTCTGCTGGGCCCAGCATGGATAGTGGCCATTTGTGGAGCCACAGGTGAGAATGACTGTCCCTTGGGGGGATATTGTCAGTGAGGACTCCTGAGTCACCAAAACCTGAGGGATGATGTATGAGAGAAAAATAGACCCATGTTAGGAATGAGGAACAAAAGCAGAGAAATCCCTGCAGAGGCTGGTTTCATGGAGATGAACCTGGGCAGGGGGTAGGGAGGAAGAGGAGGAAGAGGAGGAGAAGAGTCCAGGCCATAGTGTGGACTTTCCAAAGATCCCCAGGACCCACAGCTGCTGCTGGACTTGGAATGTTCTTTTACCTCCTCCTCAGCTCCCTGGTAGTAGGGCCTGTGTGTGAGCGGTGCCTTCTGAGAACACGAGCCCTTTACCAACACCACCTGCACCACCGATTCTGAACGCTCAGCCCAGAGGGCAGCTCCTCTGTCCGGGAGGCTGAGCTGGAGTGAGCTCTGAGCTTGCCCCTTGGGAGGAAGCACCTGGGGTCACCACTAACTCAGGCTGCTGAGCAGGGTCCCAGGGACCATGCATGAGAACCATGGGGGATTATCAGGCCTTGCTGAGCTCTGAGAAGATCCACAGCTCCCCCTGCTGGGCTGTGATAACCGTTGTCTGTACTTTCTCTAGTGTTGAACATCTTCCCTAAGGCCTGATGTTTTCCTTGTTACTTGTTCTCGGGTTCATCCAGAGAGTTTTTTATTTTTTTTTTTTTTAAGTTTTATTTTTTTTAGTTCTATAATTTCCATTGGTTTGTTTTAATGACTTCTACTTTTTTCTGAGATTTGCTTCTTTTCCATTTGTTTCAAGAATATCTGAAATTGCTCATCAAAATGATTCCATGATGCTGATTTCAATGTCTCTGTCATATAATTTCAACACTAAGTTGTCTCAGTGTTGGTGTCTGTGGATTGTCCTTTCCTTTTCAAGTTGTGAATTTTATGGTTCTTGGCAAGTTTTTTTATTGTGTCATGGGCATTTTGTTTAAAATTTATACTTGTTTCATATATATATTTATTATTTAAATAGATTTAGGGGATACAAGTGGTGTTTTATTATGTGGATTTGTTGTGTAGTAGTGAAATATGAGGTTCAGGTAGACCCATCACCTGAATTGTGTACATTATACCTAATAGGTAACTTTTTATCCTGAACCTCATTCCACTCTCCACCCTTCTGAGTGTCCAGTGACCCTTGTGTCACTATGTATGACCCCTCTCCACCCTTCTGAGTGTCCAGTGACCCTTGTGTCACTGTGTATGGCCACTCTCCACCCTTCTGAGTGTCCAGTGACCCTTGTGCCACTGTGTATGGCCATGCATACCCATAGCTTAGCTCCCACCTATACGTGAGAACATGCAGCATCTGTTTTTGTTTGTTTTTTTCTGAGTAACTTAGAATAATGTCCACCAAGTCTAACCAAGTTGTTGCAAATGGCATTATTTCATTCTTCTTTATGGGTGAATAGTATTCCACAGAGTGTGTGTGTGTGTGTGTTTGTGTATGTGTGTGTGTGTCACATTTTGTTTATCCAGCCCTGGGTTAATGGGCACTTAAGTTGACTCTGTACCTTTGTAATTGTGAACCGTGCTGCAATAAACACACAAAGGCAAGTGTCTTTTTCATGTAATTATTTTTTCCCTTTGTGTAGATGCCCAATAATGAAGTTGCTGGATCGAATGCATCCATTGAGATTATAATATGGCTTTTGTTTTTGGTTCTGTTTTTATGGTGAATCACATTTATCGCCTCACACATGCTGCATCTCTGTGCTGGACCCTACTTGATCATGGTGAATTATTTTTTTATGTACTCTTGGATTCCATTTGCTGGCATTTGGTTGAGTATTTTGCATCTGCATTTATCAGGGATGTGGGTCTGTACTGGTGCTGTGCTCACCTGCAGTGCTGAGAGTGGACCTGCTTACCTCGTGCCCCAGCTCAGGGCAACGCTGTCAGTATCCCCTCTTCGTCTGCACTGTGAGACAGCTGGTATGTGGTTTCTTTATCAAGTTTAAGGGTTTCTCCCTCTATTTATCCAAATCTGAACATTTTGTTGGTCATGAATGGACATTGAATTTTATCAAATGCTGTTTCTGTATTGATTGATGAGGTCATGTGGTTGTTCTTTGGCCTATAAATATGGTGGATTGTATTGGCTGACCTTTGCATAGTAAATCAACTTGTAATGACCTCCATTTGGCATGGTGTGCACTTCTTGTCATCTGTTACTTAAGTACATTTGGTAATCTTTTCTGAATAATTTATGTGTTTCTAAGTGACATCTGCTTTGTTTATTTATTTTACTACCAGCAGAATGTTGGTACCAGCAGTAGATTGCTCAATTTGGCAATAATTGTTATCCTAACCACATTCAGTGTGTGAATCACAAAATGAAAATATCTATTTATTTATTGATTTCTCCTCATTTCTCTTTCAATAATTTGTAGTTTTCAGTGTATAAGACTTTTAATTTTCTCAAATTTATCTTTAATATTTCACATTCATACACTATAAATAGTATTGATTTTGCTTAATGATATTTGATGGTTCATTACTAGTGCATAGAACACAAATTATTTCTGTGTGCGGATATTGTGTCACAAAACCCAGATCGAAGCATTTGAACCAGTAGCATCCCTCAGTCCCTCCTAGACCCTGAGCAGGGCATGGGTGGAACCAATGTATTTTTGTCTCTTCCAATGTCTCCACTGAGATCTTTTTTAACTCTAATGAAGCTTCTTTCTTTCTTTCTTTCTTTCTTTCTTTCTTTTTTTTTTTTTTTTTTTTTGCCTATGAAAACCTGAGTATGATAAGAATGTATTACCTGTCTAAAAGTTGAATGATTGTGACAATTTAAGATCTACCAGTTCACAGAAAATGGCATGTTGCTTGAAGATGTGACAACAGAAGTCACTCCCTGAGTTAGACTTGCTCAGAGCCACCAGGAGGGGTGACTGTACCAGGCCAGGAGAGTGGAAAGGAGGTTTTTGTCTCACTTCCCTTTGGGTCTGGAGCACTGTGTAAGCATTAGCACTATTGTGCCATATCACACAGTAATAGTCAGCCTCGTCCTCAGGCTGCAGCCCAGAGATGTGCAGAATCCCTGCATTGGCCGAGGCGTCTTTGGAGCCAGAGAAGCGGCTGGGGACCCCGGAGCCCTGGTGCTTATCTGAGTCAGACTTGAACCTCAGGAGGTACCGGGGAGGGCTCCCTGGCTTCTGCTGGTACCAGTGTATGCTGTAGCTGCCAACACTGAAGCCACTGCTCAGGGTGCAGGTGAGTCTGGCTGATGCTCCAGGAGATGCAGAGAGGGAGGGCGGCTGGGTTAGCACAGGCTGGGACAGGGAACCTGCAAACACAGACACACAGGCGTTGGAGCAGTTAAAAGTTAGGCTGCTTGAGGGCCTGTGCCAGAGGGGCTGACACATGCTGGAGCTGTCCCAGGTCTCTGAGGACCGGCCTCACCTGTGCAGTGAGACAGGAGAACAAGAAGGAGAGGTGTCCAGGCCATGGTGGACACTGCCCTGCTGACACCCAGTCTCAGCTGTTACCCGGGGCGGCTTTATCTAACTCAAGGGCCTGGAAGGGGAGGGGCTGGCCCCACACAGTCGTTTCTCTTCCTGGTGATCTCTGCCCCGCCCTGAGAAGCAGCTGCAGCCTGGGCTTGGTTCATTACACAGAGAGGACAAATGGGTGAGACTCAGAGTTGGCCACATGGGAGGAACCATGGAGGAAGCAGCAGCTGGAACCTTCCACAGACCTGTGAGCAGGAGGACACAGCTGCTGAGTTCCCATCAGTGAGCACAGGGCCCAGGCCACAGGGCCAGGCTCCTTGGAATGACTGGTCCTCACTGAACAGCTGTGTAGGGACCACAGGGCTGTCCCCAGCGCCCCCTGCTGGTCACAGGCTCACACCTCCCCATGGCCCGAGACCTGAGAGCCCAGCTGGTCTCTGCAGCTCCCCAGTCACTGTCTCTGTCACACAGCCATGGGCTGAGTCCCTGGTGGAGTGACCCCAACACACTGTGAGTGATCACTGGGGTTTCTCACTCCCAGAAGGAGCCCTGGACTATGAGAGGTTCAATCATGTGCATATATAGCTTTTTTAGGTGTCAGCCCCCCAACATTTTCTACATTCTGAAAAAACCTATATGTCCCTCATGTACCATCATTGTGGGCACCTCAGATGCTGGAACATTCAGCTGATGTGAACTGCAGGGACAGGCTGTGCAGGGGAGTGGGATGGAAGGACAACGTTCCAGGAATTGGCTCAGTGATGTGGTTAACATTCAGCACCTCAGAAAAGATTTCAAAACTCACAAAATGAGGATACTGACTAGACATGATTTGTGAAAAATTAGTAATTGGGTAGAAATGACCTTTGCTTGTTCATAGTCTAACACATTTCTTAAGTTTTTGAAATGAGTTTTTTCTTCCTAAATTTGGGCTTTTCTGATTATCTGTGTCTTATGTTTCTGGTATTTTGTTTTAGAGAGAACGCAATGTGTTTGTATTTCAAACATAATTTTCCTTATTTTTGTTCTCTTACTCATATTTTTTATAGTTTACTAGGAAGGTCAGTGTGACATTTTAATGTTTCTGCAGAAATGTTGATGCCTGGACACAAGAATGCAGACAGCATCCCTTCCTCACTGCATCCCAGATGCAAATCTGCTTAACTGTGCAAATGGTCCCAGACTCCCAGACTCAGGGGCTCTTTTGGTAAATATCTATGCCCAGGATCCTCTGATTCCCTCAGGCCTCTCTCCTCAAGGTACCCAGAGAGATCCTTCCATTCAGGTCTGGAAGGTCACCCTGGGATTAAACTCCATCCTAACCATCAATGTAGTCCACCTCTACCCTTACTTAAGTCTCATTTTATTCCATCTAAAGGGATTTTTATTTTTTCATAGAACACTGTTTTGCATCCTCTGTCATGAGGGTGTCTAGATGCTGATGGTCTGTTTGGCCACTGATGCTGGCACCGTGTGAGCACAGAGAGAAGTGACTGCAGTCACGTCCCCATCCAAGTCCTGGTTCCCAGTGGAACATCCCCTGCTGAGGCATCGGGACACTCACTGGATCTGCTGTGTGTCCCCTGTGGTGAGTGACAGAGTGGCATGCTCAGGAGGAGGCTCTAGAGCAGGCCTGGAGCCTGAAGCTGCAGAGCCCAGCATAGGTGGAGTCTGCAAGATGCTTTATCTCCTGGGCCTGGGATGGAGGTTTCACCTCACTCTGCCCATCCACTGTCTGTGGGAGGAGCTCTGCTCTTGAACACACATGTTCTGCTTCATGGAGGGGAGCAGGCTGAGTGTGGGACTCAACACGGCCTCAGTCCCAAGTGGCCTGAAGTCAGTGACTCATGAAGGGCCTCAGACCTTCATTGGTCCTATGTGAGTGGAAGCAGGATGGTGTTTGCATAGATCCCCAACACCACCAGCCACTAGGGAAATGCAGTCGAGTCTAGAGAGATAGAACTCTGCAGACCCACTGGAGTGGCTATAAACAAAATGACAGGTTATGACAAATGTTGATGAGAATGTGGAGAAATTAGAACTCTTATATATTATTCATGGAAATGTAAACTGGTGCAACCCGTTTGGAGAGCACTCAGATATTTCCTCAAAAACAGTAATCATATCACCCTGGAATTCCACTCCTAGCAATCTACCCAACAAAAATACACATATAAGTCCACAGGGAAATTTGAAACATTGGAAATTCCAATGTTTATAGCAGCATTACTCATAAAATCAAAAGACTTAAGCAAACTAAATGTCCAACAACTCATGAATGGTTTAACAACCTGAGTGCATACATACCACGGAATGTTTTTTGGCAATAAAAATGAACGAGATACTCAATTACACCTTGATAAAATTCATGTATGAAAATTAGCCTAAGGAACATTTTCATGCATTAATCTCCTAAGTTATGTAGAAAACAAAAACTAGATTTACAAGCCAAAGTTATAGTAATACTAGTTATTAGACTAATAACTGCTTATTTATAGGTGATGAAAATATTCTAAATTCATGTTACAGTGATGGTTGCACAACTCAGTAAATACTAAAGAAAATTTGAAGTGTATATTTAAATGGGTGGAATTTATGACATACGCATTATAATATATATATCTTAACAAAGACATTTTAAAAAACAATATGAAAGCGGGCAAGGTCACTGGCTTTGGAAGGTCCCTGACCATTTAAAGCAGGTCTGTGCTCTGAGAGGAAGATCTTCAGATGTGAATGCCCGGGGCTTGGCCACAGTGGATCCTTTGCCTGGCGTTTGTCACAGGCAGTCATGACAGTGATCACAAGAAAGCAGGGGCAGGTTTTTGTCTCAGTTCCCCCTGTGTCTGCAGCACTGTGGAGCATCAAGGCTGCCGTCATAGGACTGGCAGTAATAATCAGCCTCGTCCTCAGCCTGGAGCCCCGTGATGGTCAGGGAGGCCGAGCTGCCAGACTTGGAGCCAGAGAATCGGGCAGGGACCCCCGAGGGTCTCTTGCTATTACCATAGATGAGGAGTTTGGGGGCCGTTCCTGGGAGCTGCTGGTACCAGTGCACAACATACCCACCCCCAATGTTGCTGCTGCTGCCCGTGCAGGAGATGGTGACCGTCTGCCCCAGGGTTCCAGACACCGAGGGCGGCTGAGTCAGCACAGACTGGGCCCAGGACCCTGGAAGGGGGAGAGACACAGACAGGGTGATTCTGGGTCTGGAGACAAGAGGACAGAGCAGGGCCCCAGGGTCTTCCCAGGGCCCTTCCCCTGGCCCGAGTCAGGTCACCTGTGCAGTGAGCCAGGAGGGTGAGGAGGAGAGGGGCCCAGGCCATGGTGGAGACTGTCCCGAGTGCTGCCTTCTGTGCCCGCAGCTGAAGCAGCCTCCCCAGGTCTGTCCTTCCCCTCTTCATACCCTGAGAGGGGAGGCTCCCTCCATGCAAATGAGCCCCAGCTTTCTGCCCCCACCCTGGGCCCTGGTCAGGCCCCTGTGCCTGAGGGTGTCAGGGATGAATGGGGGCGGGGCTGTCTGGTCCCAGGGGGTGGGGAGGTCACATCTCTGCCCTGAGCAGAGGGCACCAGGCAGGGCAGGTGGCTGGTCTCAGCTCTGATCACCCCTAGGCACCCCAGTAATGGGTTTTGAGTGCCCCCTGCTGCCCAGGCCCAGACACACCATCCTGTGACATGGTGACCAGATCCCCCCAGAGCCAGCCCTGCCTCCCCACTGCTCTGTCCCATGCCCCTGACTCAGGCAAGGCCAGGGGGCTGCTCCTGTGTCTTCCCCATGCCCTCAGTGCAGTCTTCTCGCCCTACTGGGCTCCTCAGGGTGACTCTGTCCCCACTTCCCCAGGCCGTCCCTTGGTCAGGACTGAGGGGGGTCTCTATACACAGTCCTAGTAGGTCAGGATCGAGTTCAGAGCAGGAACTCACTTCCCCAGCCGTGGGGGACACCAGGTCCTTTCCTCATATGTGGTCCCTCCCTGGTGGCCAGAGCTGTCCTTCCTCATGGATCCCGCAGTGCTCAGGAGAAAGGGAGCTCTTGTCTCTGGGGACTGGGAGGAGATGGGGAGAAGCCCTCTTCGTGTGCCCAGGGGGGTTATGCTGTGGACGTATTTATTGTCTATGTTTCCAGAGACATGAAAACAGAGTCATCTGTACACTTAGACAAGTGATTTGCTTGTATGCCTCTATCATCCAAGCTCAAGTCTGTTTACAACATTCTACCTAAGAAGAATTCGGGCAAACCTGCTACCTGTGTGGAGAGAACAAGTGAAAACTGTAAGTCCTGTACAGCAGCGCCTGGGCCAAAATGAGCCTCCTGCATGGTGGCTGTTAGGGTTACGCTCTCCGGATAGGGTATATAGGATAAAAGGTGTGTGTGTATATATAGGTCATACTCAAGAGTGAGTGCCATGCAGACTTCAAAAAGGAGAGAATGAATAAATGCAAATCTAGTAATATGCTACATCACATTAACAGAATCAAGGATAAAACTTGGATGATCATCTCAATAGATGTACAAAAGAGCATTTGACACAAGTCTACATGCTTTCATAATAACAATCCTCCAAAAAATTAGATAGCAAAGGAATGTACCTCACTAGAAGGAAGACTGTCTATAACAATCAGAAAAAAATCTTGAAAATATTAAATGCGGTGGGAAAGCGAAAGGGAAGAATCCCCGTGCCTGGCTCGTGTGAATAGACAGTGATGCAACTGCCTGGGAAAGCAGGTTATGATTCCTCAACAAGTTAAAAATAAAATTACCTGATAGCTCAGCAATTCCACAGCTAGCAAGATTTAAGAAAACTGAAACCAATTGTTCAGGCAAACACTTGTGCGGGACTAGTCATAGTTGTGTTATTCACAGTAGCTAATAGCTGGAAATGACACCAATACCAGGCAGCTTAGCAATGGGTAAACAGAAGGTGTCATATTCCTACAGTTGAATAGTATTCAGCCGAAAAAGCAGTGATGTACTGGCACACTCTACTACCTGGATGAACCTTGAAAACCTTCCCCTCACTGAAAGAAGAGACCCATAAGGTCACATACTGTATGACTGTATTTATATGAATTACCCAGAATAGAAACCCACAGAGCCGGACAGCAGGGTAGCACGTGCCGGGTGCTGGGAGTCAGGAAGGAAGGGGGCACCGTTAGAGGTCCTGGTTTTCCTTGTGGGTGAAGGACATATTCTGAAAACTGGTAGCAGTGAGGTTCCAAAATATTGCAAATAAACCTAATGACACTCAGTTGCACACTTTCCAATGGTGAATTTCATGTTATGTGTTTTATCACAATAAAATACATTGTGGAAATAATTTCTAATATGGATATATTATCATTCACTTTTTATTTGGCTATGACGGTGCATTTACAGAGGAATTTTAAATTGCTGGAGTCCAGGTGTGTGCCTCACCAAGGTGCTCTATTTAGCGACCATCTGAGTCCTGTAGGGAAATGTCTGCTCAGGTCTTTCCCCCATTTTCTGTCAGGTTATCTGTTCCCTTATTGAGCTCTAAATCTGTTTGTATATTCAGGATACAAATCATTTACCAAATATATGATTCCCCTGGGGAGAAATGAGGGAATCTAATAATTCCTGTCCTGTAATGGTATCTTATGTACACTAGTTTTTCACTACACTGAGCTTCAGCAATAAAGATGTTCCCATTTATCAAAACAAAGATGAAACAAAACTAAATGATTGCAAGACTATTGGAATACACGGTCAAGCTTTTATAGATATTTGGGGAAGTCTCGTGGTGGGAGAGACCTGCAGGGGTGCGGCCTCGTCCTCTGTGCTGGTGAGTGTGTCGCAAGGCAGCCGCAATACTGAAAGGCTTTAATTGCACCATTTAACAAAGATGAATTGTTATGTCTAATGTAGACATTTAAATATAATCAGTTCATAGGTTTATACCCAAGAGAACACATGCTGGATTTTAATGCCACATTTCAAGCACACCATTATTTGTGATGTCCTTTGTCATTGTAAGCCATGCTATTTTTCCTTTGTTATAGTTTGTCTTTTAATAGATTTCCTGTGTTTAAAGTAAACAACACAATATTAATATAAAATGTTATTGATTAGCAAGTGGAGACTCATTTTTAGAGACCCGCCTGCCCCCATGTTTTCTTACCGTTGCTTCCTCTGTGATGCACACATGTTCACATGGAATTTTGTTTCCCTGCTGCTCCCACTTGAGTGGACAGGGATTCCCCCAGGTTGAGGTGTCACTCACACAGCACAAGGCTGCCTGTGTCCTCTCCCTGCCATGGGCTGCTATCTCTGGGTGACGCTCCCTGAGGTCTCATGCTGGGGCAGAGGGAGGAGCAGGGCCACACCGGACCCCCCCAGCACAGCCCTATCCAGGCTCCACACACTGTGGCCAGTGCAGGGGGAGGCAGGTCTGCAACTGGCAAATTGTCACAGAGCAGCTACCTTTTCTTGGGCACTGATTTCAAGAAAGCCAAGTGGGTGTAGACACTCCCATCCCCGCCTTAGCTGCTGACCCTGATGGGAGTACAGGGTGGGCACACGTGGACCTTCCTTCCTCACCTTCACCACTGGGGCAGGGAGACCAGAGAGGCCCCTGCTACACTCAGGGGGCTGAGGGGGGATGACGCGGTGGGATCACAGGGGAAGAGAGAACAGGGATGACAGGAGGACTGAGGGAATATCGGCGTGGCCTGAAGACTCCCTGGGTGCAGGTGAAGACGCAGAGAAGGCCAGGAAGTAGACCTAGATGCAGTAGCACAGAGCTGAATAACTCGCCCCAGGGGAAGGGGACTCCCGAGAACGAAGGGATTGGGACTCGGAAAGAGACCCTGGCAGGGCATGTGCCTCAGAAGTAGAAGAAGGCGATCTCTGGTTTCCTGGGCAAGGAGCTTGCTGTCTGGTTGGGCCCGATCTGCTGACTGTACTGCAGAGGGAGGTGGGGCGAAGGCCACGTCAGCAGGGGAGGGGTTTGGGGAGTTGGCAGAGGGAGAGCAGACCCCACTTTAGAGAGACTGGGTGGGATGTGTGAAATGGGAACTTCCAAAATCTGCATGTCACGCTCCAGACGTTTCATATAAAAAGGATGATGTTATTTATGTAAGTTTTTGTCAAAGGAGAAGACAAATCCAAAGCTTCTAGTTTTATTATCCTTTAGGACAGTTTGTCACCAACGACAACACATAGCTTTAATGGTCACATCTTGATGTGCTGTCTCTCTCTCTCTCTCTCTCTCTCTCTCCACACACACACACACACACACACACACGCATAGTGCATATATTTAAATTATTTACCTTCTGATTAGTCTGCTCAATAATCTATGAGTTGAATAAGTTTTCTAACACATGTTAATTATGTATTTGCATGGGAATCATGTATTTAACATTTTAAAAATTATATTCTGGTCCTTTTGGACCATAAATCTCCAAGTTATTCACTGATAGGCCCAAGAACATTCTTCTACCTGAACTATGTGTACTGTTGTGCCTGAGGAGTGAACTCTTTGAGTTAAGGGATGTGTTTCCCTGAATCCTGCAGTGATTCCGAAGATGTACTAGAACTTTGCCTCACTGTCCCTGCAGTTTTATAGCAATGCACCTTCCTTGTGACAATGGGCTTTAGATGGATGTTTGGGGTCAACATCTGATTGATGGAAAATGGTCATGGAAGAGTATGAGAATATGAGGGAAAGTGTAGGATGTTGGGAGAGCAATACGGCTTTAGGTCTGAGCGCGTAACACGGCATTATTGGGTAGAGACAGGACATTCTAGGCAGACACTGAGAAGGGGAGACCAGTTTTGGGGAAACCAGGAAAGTCCAGTGAGGGCTCTAATAGTTGGCTTTGTGTCCTGGAGGGTCAGAGCCACAGCTGACTCAGAGTCAGGCTGACACTGACTGCAGATCCCTGTGACCAGGACCCCATGAGGCGGAAACTCCCAGCAATGACACAGAGGTGACCTGAGGAGCAGTGGCCTTAGAATGGGAGCAGATGGAGGCCCCACCTGGAGGGTACACACAGAGGCAGAGGTGTCTGTGCTGGCCTCTGAGTCAGGTCCTCACCTGAGTGTGGGCAGGTGGAGGACAGGTGCCAGGTGAGGGTGAGCAGTGACCACTAGTGTGGCTTCTTGGAGTTCTTTCCCCTTCATACTTCTGGGAATAGGAGGCCATTGTGAGGCTGTGTATCTGCTTTCTACCCCACCTGAGGCTATGTGAGTCTCAACCCATTGCCTCCTGGGTGGGAGTGAGTAGTCTGGCTCTGGTATTGACCTGCTGAAGGAATAGCAGAAAGGTCAGGGAGTCTCAGCTGGAGCTTTGTGAGATGGGAACAGCCCTGCCTGTGACGCTGCCCAGGTCTCAGCACCCACAGAACAACACCCAACACGCACTGAGAATGAGGGTGATTCCACATCCTTGGAATTGTGCACTGTGGTGTGATACACATGTGAGTTCATGTGTCTTTTCGATGAAAAGTCTTCTTTTCCTTTGAGTAGATACACAACAGTGGGATTGATGGACCAAATGGTAGTCCTCCTTGCAGTTCCCTGAGGACTCTCTGTACTGTTTTCCATAAGGGTTGTACTAATTTTCAGTCCCACCAAAAGCGTCTAAGTGCTCCCTTTTCTCTGCATCCATACAACCATCTATAGTTTTTGGACTTTTAATAAAAGCCATTCTAACTGGGGTAAGGTGATATCTCATTGTGGGTATAATTTGCATTTCCCGATAGATACGAACACCGAGTGTACTCACTGTTAAGTTGGAACTAACCCGTGAGCACGCATGGGCACAGAGGAAAGTAAAACTCAGTGGAAATCAGAGAGTGTGGAGGGGGAGATGGGGAGGGGCAGAAACCTTCCTAACGGGTACAGTGAACACTGTGTGGGTCATGGGCACATCTACAGCTGGGACTGAAGCATTGCAAAAGTGATCCATGCAGCTCAAACATTTTTACCCCCTTAATGTTAGTATTTTGAAATAAAACAAAGGATGAGGGTGGAGGGCAGAGTGATGCACGTGGTGGGGTCACCTGGGTCATTTTCCTGTCCTGTCTGTAGCCCAGATCTCCCAGCCGTGAGGTTAGTGTGTGACCGACCCCAGTGGAAACTCCAGGATGGACATGTTTTGTCCATATCAATGAGAGAGTCCCCCACGCTCACCATGATGCTGTTGGGGAGAGGGTGAAGGGATCTGGTCCAGGTGTCCTGGGGCCAGGATTCCTGATCATGGGTCAGGCGGGGGAAGACTCGCTCATTCTGTGGAATTTGTGTCCATATGTGATGCCAGGGACTGAGGGGTATTTTGTCCCCAGCTGCGACTCCAGCGATGGACCCTGTGTTGCCGAAACCAGTGGGAAAAATTACCCCTGGTCACCATGACAGTGTCATGGGAGACGGTGGAATGATCTGGTCCAGTCGTCCTGAATGCCGGGGGTTCCTGGTCATGGGACAGAAGGGCAGGGCTCCGTCATTGTGGGGGTTTGGTGTGTGGCTGTGATGTTGGGCACACGGAGGCATCTTGTCCCCACGTGGGAATTCAGCCTGGGCACCAGGTCCTCACAGAGGAGGGACAGAGAGCCTCAGAGAACCAGGCAGCATCCATCAGCCCTGCCTTGTGGCCACTCTAAGAAGTGGACACTCAGCTTCCTGATGGCAAAGGCCAAATGTTACAGCCAACTGTGACCTTACAGGTCTGAAGCAGAACCACAGTCACCTCTGGTCCTTCTTCCTCTCAGAGGATTTTCCACAAACATAGTAAGAAAACACCCAGGCTGGAGCTCTTGCAGGGCAGGGCTCCCTCGTGCATGACAGGGGACCTGTGCCTGGGTCAGTGCTGGCTCTGTCAGTTTCATGCATGTTTCATCCAGCAAGAGACAATCTGAACTTCTGTAAGGCCGTATTTTCTGAATAAAATGGACAGCTTTGAGGACCAAAGAGTTCATACCTGTTGTCTAACCAAAGGTCCCCAGCACACCTGAGGATCCAGGGCTTCTGGGATGCTCAGCAGAGCTCATCAACACGTGGTCAGTGACAGTCTCAGCCAAGCAAGGTATCCACAGCGCAAAGGGGCCTCCCCTCCCCAGATCATCCCAGCTGGGCCATACCCCAAAAAGTCCACATTGAGGAGGGACAATTGTCCTCATCGAGCACCACCTGGAAACGCAAACACTGCAGGTGCTGTGCTGTTGGTGCCAACCCAGCTTCACTGGGGACATTTCCAAGAACGGGCTCAGTGAGGGTCACAGCTCCTCTGCCTCTCGTGAACCCAGTAGGAGCAGAGGGGGCTGGGCCAGGGCAGCGGGTGGGGCCAGGCTGTGCCCTGGGAGAAGGGTCCCCAAGTTCCCCGTGTTTAATGAACTCAGTGGCTGAGGGGCTGTGCACAGAGGGGTGACGGGAGGAAGAACCTGCAGCTGCTCAGGGGAGACGAGAAGCCAAGCCCGGAATCGGTGCTCAGGAAACCTGGGGACTTGGGGGGAGTTGGGGTCACTCTGGGAGGAGCAGAGAGGAGACAAGGTTAGCCCAGGTCAGGCCACCCTGAGAGAGACTTTGGAGTCAGTCCCAGACTCTTGGTGACAATCATTATTATTTGAAGCCAGCACAGAGGCCCCACCCTGCACTGGGAGTGACAGAGGGACAGTGGAGTCACTCCTGCTCAGCCGTTGCCAGCACCCCTTCAGTTTGTCCCTGTGCAGAGAGGGGGGTGAGGCGGGGAGGCCAGGCCCGGGCAGGTGTCCCCAGAGTCACTTACTGAAACACCACAGGAGGGACACAGCTCACCTATGTAACATGCTCGTTCTTCAGTGCTTTCTGGGGAGGGCATCTTTTGTTATTTTAATATCTTTAATCCCTGGGTGTCCCCCACAGCACTAAAGACAGCATGAGCTGCAGGTGACTTTGGGATGCCGAGGGGGTGGTTGTGACAGGCCCTGACTCAGTGGTAAAGGAGAACTGATGCCGGGTGTCCTGTGCACACCGGGAGGGCACAGACACAGTCGCCTCTCACCATGGAGAGGACTGTTTGCCCAGCACCCCAGGAGCCCCAGAGACCTGCTTCCTCCGAGCCTCAGGAGGGAGGGGCAGCCCCCAGAGACAGGCTGGCATGATCAGTAGCAGGGGGAGGTGGCCTCACTCCTGGAGCTGGTGAGCGGAGGTGGTCTTGGGGTGCTGGACTCAGTGGCCAACCAGAGGCTCTCAGCCCCCACACATCTCTAAGTCATGCCTATATCCAAGGCTGGGCACATTTGAATGTCCCCTCCAAAAGCCACGGTGAAATTGAATGGTCAATGTAACAGTATCAAGGGGTGGGG
Source organism: Eulemur rufifrons (assembly GCF_041146395.1). Classification (NCBI taxonomy): domain Eukaryota; kingdom Metazoa; phylum Chordata; class Mammalia; order Primates; family Lemuridae; genus Eulemur; species Eulemur rufifrons. The sequence continues at coordinate 23,606,602 of NC_091003.1, forward strand.
CCTTTAACGGTGACTAGGCCATGAGGGCTCTGCGTTCATGAATGGATGAGCGCCTCATTGTTGCAGCGGGATGGCGATGGCAGGAGTAGGATCCTGAGAAGGGGTGAAGCTCAGCCTGACTTACTGTCTCCTCGTCACACTCTGCGTTGTCCATTCACCACGGGATAAAGTAACAGGAAGGCCCTCAGCACCGTGCACTTGGACTTCCAGACGGCAGAACTCTGAGCCAAACAAACTTCTATTCTTTATAAATAACCCACGTTTTGGTATTCTGTTATAAGAGAGGAAAGTACAGTGAGACAGCACGTGTGCGCTCAGCCATCTGCTTCCTCACCCGTAATCGCCCTGGAGGGTAAGAACTGATTTACTCAACTATAGACGCGATAAGTTTGAGAAGATATTAGCAATAGATCAAATTGACACTTTAACTCATGACAGGAACATAAAAACCCCACGTTTTTACATACATAATTACATACATAATTACTAGGAAAATTAGGTGCTGGTTGAAAAGTAACAAAGAAGTCAACCCTTAGCTTGATGTGGCCCCAGGCAGGGCAGCAGTGACTGCACCAGGCAGGGAGATCACAAGGGAGGTTTTAGTGTCACTTCCCCCTGGCTCTGGAGCACTGTGTAAGTGCCACTGTTGGGATGCAGCGTACTACAGTGGACATTCAAACCACTACGGACTTCAGCCTCGTCCTCAGGCTGCAGCCCAGAGATGTGCAGGATCCCTGCATTGGCCGAGGCATCTTTGGAGCCAGAGAAGCGGCTGGGGATCCCGGAGCCCTGGTGCTTATCTGAGTCAGACTTGAACCTCAGGAGATAGCGGGGAGGGCTCCCTGGCTTCTGCTGATACCAGGATATGTGATAGCCACCAACGACAGTGCCACTGCTCAGGGTGCAGGTGAGTCTGGCCGATACTCCAGGAGACGCAGAAAGGGAGGGCGACTGGGTCAGCACAGGCTGGGACAGGGAACCTGCAAACACAGACATCCGGGAGTGAGGAATCACTGGCAAAAGTCGAGCTGCTGGGAGATCTGAGACAGAGGGGCCTCACTCAGGCCAGGGAGCTTCCCCAGGACATGGTGGGCCTGTCCCTACCTGAGAAGTGGCAGAGGAACAGGAGGAGGAGAGGGGCCCAGGCCATGGTGGACACAGCCCTCCTGAGGTCCAGAGCTGGAGTGGCTGCCCCAGGTCTCTTTTATCCCTCTAGTGGCCTCACAGGGGAGGGGCCATGGATGCAAATGTTCCCCTACTGCCTACCCCCTCCCAGCCCCATGCACTTGCCCAGGACCTGGGGGCTGGTGGAGGAGGAGTCAGGCAGGCAGGACCTGGGAGGAGGCAGGTGCTGGGACCTCACCCAGAGTGGACACAGCTGCTGAGTCTGTGTCAGGCCCTACTACCCCAGCCCTGGGGAGTTTGGGGTCTGGCAGGTGCGTGTGTGTGTGTGTGTGTGTGTGTCCCCTGTGGGGACCCTGGGAAGACCCACGGCGCCACCTGCTGCTCACTGGGCGGACTGCAGTCTCTCAGTGGGAATCATGTGAGTGGGGTCACCTGAGAGCCTGGCCACTGTCAGTCCCCAGCGTCCACAGGCCACACCCTGCTCTGGCCAGAGGAACTGATGACAACAAACAGCCTTTCCAGGGAGGACGCCTGGGTTCCTAGCAGAGGCCGTGTGGGAAGCGTGATGCCGTTCAGCGTGAGGAGGCTGCAGTGAGGGGAGGATGCGGAGGGATCGGGAGCAAAGGCCTGAAGAGCTCCTTCCACGGGGACCAGGGAAGGAGGGGACAGTGCCCTGGCACTGAATGGAGAGTGGAGCTCTGCTGAGGGTCAAATGTAGCAACCACTGTCTCTACAGCAGGTCACCTTCTAGAAGACACAGTAGTATGAACAGATGTTTAGACACCACATAGTGCGGGTGCTGGGCAAGGGCAGAGCGTCTCACCTTCATGGGCCTCCCATTTCTTGGACGATTTTGTGGCAAGAAGACACCGTGTGTCTTATTCTTCTGTTGTCCCTGATGCAGATGACCTTGCTCCTGCCACCCCAGCACTGTGCACAGATGGGTCAGCACAGCTGGGGCACAGGACCGTGAAATATGTGTGATATCTAATCTCACGGTACCTTGGACAAATGTTTATGAAATGTGTCATACAAGTCAACAGAGTTCCAGGGGTGGGGACAAGAGGGGTGGAAACACGGAAGGCCACTGTGGGTGCCCCAGGGGAAGAGAGAAAGGATAAGGGGCGGGGGAGGAAGGCAGATGCCCCATTGTGGACACCAGGTTTGTCATGGGGGATATGAAATTAACGTCATTACTTCCCCTTAGTTCCCTGGACCTCATGTGGGGACTCATGGTGTTTTTGGGGTGGGACTTCCTGACAGCCTGGGCTCTCTCTTTCTGCCTCTCTCTTTGCTTTGCCAGCTCTGAGAGGGTTTCCAGTGCCGCGTTCACTGAGGAGTGTGAAAGCGCTGCCTTTTCCTCCTCATGTTAACCGTCCCCATCCGACCCACCTCGCGGGGCGAAACGAGAGATGAGCTTCTCTTCTGACTGGGGGTGGGCAGAGTTCTCTCCAGCCATCAGCTCTACAGCATTTAGACCTTTTTCACCCAGCTCATTTCCAACGGACAACACTCTTCATGCATCACCAGTTTGGTCATTCAGGCAAAGGGTCGTGGGGGCGTCACTGCTGAAAGGAACAGCGGAACGACTGCTCGTGTGATTCTACCCTGGATGGAAACCGGCAGGTGACAACAAAGACAGCAGACAGGATCAGGCCCCTCAGTCTGAGGAATTCAATTTTGAAAAACCAGGATTTGGAAGACATGAAGCATGTCACCGTTGCTTACTTTGTGTTCAAACATTTACCCACGGAACCTTGACAAAACGTAAGAAATGTGCAGAATTCCTGTGGGATGTTGGCGTGTGAGTCCTGGGTTAAAGGGAAGGGTCAGGTGCAACCGAAGTCCCCTGGAATCACAAGCGGGCTGGGCTTCCCCTGTGGTTCCTCACATTTCCCTGAGGGCAGACGCAAGGCAGCCCCTCCCCCACACATCGCCACCCACCTCTCTGGCTACAGTCAGTGTCTCCTGCTGCACATCCAGCGCTCCAGAATGCGGCAGCTTAAAACTGCACACAGGTCTGACCCCACAGTTTCTGTGTCAGGAATTGGGGAGCAGCTTAGCAGGCTCACATTTGCTCATGAGGTGAGAGCGGGATTTCAGTGGGGGCTACACACAGAAGAAAGCTCACAGGGGTTGGAGAATCAACTTTTACATTCGCTGGTTGCAAGGCAAGTGGCAGGAGTCCTCATCCTTCACACAGGAGCCTCTTCGTCATGCTACATGAGTGTCCTCATCACAGGGCAATGGCTTTCCCCAGAGCAAGGGATCTGAGAGAGCGGCTGCAAAGCAGAGAGGCTATTACAGCCTGGCATGAGAAATCAGATCCTCAATATCCTGTTAATCACAGGAGTGATCCCTTCTCAGTATGTAAAAACAAACAAACAACAACAACAACAACAACAACAACAAAAAACCATGAGTACTGGAAGTCAGAGATGATTAAGAGCATCTTAAAGACCAGATGCCTTTCATGGTAAATTCTCAGAAAACAGGGATCTGAGGTCCCCAAGGCCTGATGTTGACACAGAGTGGAGCAAACCCCATAAAGCAGGAGCATTAGACATCCCGCCTGTCCCCCACATTGTTGTTTTCTGATGGGCAAAAACGGGATCCTTCTCAGTCCTCGTGTCCAAATCTCCCTTTTTCTCCTTGTATTATCAGCATTCCCAGGTTGTAATTTTTGTTTACACATTAGAATTGATTCAAAAAACACCATGGCTCACAGGATACAGGAGGAATATTTCTAGAGTCTTTTTCTACATGGGCTACCTTTATCCCTGCCCCCCCTTGCAAAGTGTGTTGGGCCAATAGTTGAATCCTATGACTGGTGGGACGGAAGGGACACGCAGTGCAGGGTGTGAAGGCTGGTTTGGGAAGGACATCCAGGCAGGCGTCTGCACGTGTGACCCACAGACTACAGTGACATTGGAGCCAGGTTGTGGGGAGTTAACGTCCTGCTTCCTGGGCCCCACAGTAGGTGAGCGAAGGGTGCAGAGGTGATGCCGCATCGAAAAGCACGGGGGTGCCTGGACTGGCAGCCACAACAGCACAGGGGTTAGCTGTGAGCCTTGTCTGCTGGGAGAATTCACTTGGTGAGCGCCGTGAGCTCTGCAACTCCTCGCAAAGGTGTCACATCAGATCGTCATTTGAACTTCATCACCAGTGGGGAGGGCATGGGCAATGTTTGCAGAACGGGGAGTGAAATAAGTTTGGGGGTAAAATCACAGAGCTAAGGAGTGTTAGGTGTGTCCCTCCTGTGTATGCTTCAGGTGAGTGAGGGTCACGAGTTGGCATCTAGAGACATCAGTGTGGTGGGGTGGACACCTGCATCCCTGCAAAGGACAGGACCTTCTGACGTGTCCACACCTCATGTGGGAGGCCTGGTCCATATTCTAGACAACGAAGGACCTGGATGGAAGGCTGCGGATGATGGTTACCTTTGGGTGTCCGGGAAAAGGAGAGCAAGCAAGTAACTGGAAGCACATGCTGCTAATTTCCAAATTATCATGTCCTGGTTTTATTCTGTTTAATACTTCCTCCCTCAATTCATATGTTTCTTCACAAAATTTTGCTACAGGTAACAAGAATAAATCAGGTTTCACATTCAGTAGTTTTTTGGAAATCTTAGCTAAATATCCAAATTCATGGCTTCCCAGTTCTGCTTCCCACACGACTGCACCACACAATGAAGCTTGTCTCCCTCCCACTGTGTGACAATGGTCCCCTCTCTGCCAGTCTCCAAAACTGTGCTCCTTAGTTCCCCATGAGCTCTCTCCAGTAGACCAGCAGCACGTTTAGCAGCCGTATTTCCACCATCCGTGTGTTGATGCGGCACTGGGTGCTCCCCGAGACAGCACAGCTGTCCTCTGCGCGCTCCTCACTCCTTGCTGAGCCCCAGAGAGCCTTTAGCACCCACATTCCTACTAACGGCAGTTCAAGCAATCCAGGCTTTTCTACCAGGTTTCTCAAAATTCTCCCAACCTCTACTTCTTACTTAATTCCCGAGCTGATTCCATATTTTTTTTTGATATTTCTTTACAGCAGTGCTCCTCGTACATTCCTCTCCATTCATTTTTTGTTGCCACTGTGACAAGTTACTACAAACTGGATCACGTAGGTGGCAAATACATGTGTATTGAGTGACACATGCAGGAGGAGATACTGCTGTGTGTAGGGCAGTGTCTGGGGCTGGACGGTCCAGGACAGAGGATGGGGCTTGGTCACCATGTGAGGACCAGGCACTTTGTCCTCCCCAGATTTGGGGACATTCATATCTGGATCTATCTAGCTAGCTAGCGACATATTTTATGATAAGTAAACAGAAAGAGAGAGATCGTAGAACTACCAGGCTTCTGTTCAGGTAGCTTCCACAGGCTACAGGTCGGGCGTATGTCAGACGTCACACGAGGAGGGACAGCACAGGTCTGATGCAACAGGACAGCTGCAGAGAGTGAGAGGACAGATCTGACGGCTGCAGAGGATTTTACTCTCCAGCTTTGGGGCCAAACATGTCTGTGATATATTTGAGAGGCAGGATCCAATCAAACTCCAACACATCCTATACCTGTGACTGAGAAAGTGGACACGCCATAGAAGCAGAGAGTGCATGTGATAACTGGTGTGTCTTTACTGACACGGGATGACCCTTCCAGTTTGGGGATAAATGTGCTCTATGTTTAAGCAGCACATGGTCTATTTACAAACCATGTCAATAGAGGACAGCCCCGCAACCTTCCTTGCACTGAAGAAAGGATGTTTCCAGGAGTGGAGGAAAGACAGTCACGTCTCACAGTGACCATCCATTCTGACAGGTGATTGACCAAATAAATGTTTACTTGAAATATGTCTTGTTTAATTAGATGCCGACACCAAGGGTGGCACCATTTGTGTCATTTATTTGAAAAAAATAAAATAAATTACAAACATAAAAGTTTCATTTCTTCTAAGATTTTAGATTGAAATAACAATAACCTAAAATTCAACTTCAATCATATCAACCACTGGTTATGCAAGTGCTACAGATAAATACAGATTTTGTAAAATCACAATCTGTGTGCAAAAGGATCCCCATGCCCGTTACTTGTTCAACAACAAAGTGAGAGATGAACTTGGTGTGAACAACAACCTGCTCTTTCAAGGTCGTCTATCTCTTAACTAAACACAAGGGTCAATAATGGTCAGTGACCTGCAAAACATTTCCACAGTCATTAATGCATAATTGATGTTACTTTGTAAACAAAGTGTATTTATCTCTTTTACTTGATATACTTAATCTAAGTGTTCAACATATAAGATAGTTCATCAGCTTCTGATAACAGGCGGGAGCGTGGAATTTGGATTCAGAGGGGTGCTTGTCTTTGTGTCATCCAAGCACAGCGGGGGGTTAACACTCCCATGTGGAGTGGGCATCAGAAGTGGGGGATGATCTCCTCGTGTCCCCTCTGTCTGACTTTGTAAACACGGTGGGTGACAAAATCTTTAAATTTCATCCCTCACAGTTATAGTTTGTTTTCAGTTGGTCGCTCATCCCCAACCAACTGGACTCTTGTCCCTAGTATTGCATTTCCCAGAGTGCAATGAACAAGGCCAGCCCTGGGGGTGTCGCTGCTGTGGGGGCTGGAAGGAGGGGAGGTGTCTCACTGGGGCCAAAGCGGATCCTCAGAGCTGGGAGGGCAGCGCTGGGGGGAGAAGTCAGGGCTGCTCTCTCCCTGACTGGACACAGTCCCTCACTGTCTGCTGCCCTCTGGATGTGGCTGAATTTCAGACACAGGTGTAAAGGAGCAGAACTAATTCATCTTGAGTTATGTCTGTGATGTAATTGTGCAGCTTTAACAATTGTCTTGGCTGTTCTTTGATTGGTTGGAGTCTGTGTAACTATTTGGCAAAAAACCTAGAATAAAAATTCTAATTTGTTTAAATAATAGTAGCGTGGATAGAATTTAACATAAACTAAGTAAGAGTAACAGGCAGTTTTTGTCCCACTTCCCCATCTGCCTGTGTCACTGTGAGAAGCACTGTTGTGCCATGTGGCACAGTAATAGTCAGCCTCGTCCTCAGGCTGCAGCCCAGAGATGTGCAGAATCCCCGCATTGGCCGAGGCATCTTTGGAGCCAGAGAAGCGGCTGGGGACCCCGGAGCCCTGGTGCTTATCTGAGTCTGAGTAGTAGTACAGCAGGTACCGGGGAGGGCTCCCTGGCTTCTGCTGGTGCCAGTACAAATTTTTACCACCAACACTGATGTCACTTCTCAGGGTGCAGGTGAGTCTGACAGAGGCTCCGGGAGATGCAGAGAGGGAGGGCGGCTGGGTCACCACAGGCTGGGACAGGGAACCTGAAATCACAGATACAAGTGCTTACTAAGGCAGTATCCAGGATAAAATTTCTCAGGGATCTTTGGCAGATGATCCAGAGTCAGGGTAGGGGCTGTTCATACCACATAAGGCCTGTCCCTACCTGTGCAGTGAGAGAGGAGCACGAGGAGGAGAGGAGCCCAGGCCATGGTGGACACAGACCCTGGTCCCCACAGTGGGGCTGGGCTGCCCCAGGCCTCCTTTTGTGCCCACCCTCTGCAGAGGAGGGGCTGCTCATGCAAATGTGTTTCCATCCAGGGACCGCCCAGCCCCTCCCTGAGCCCTGGGCTGGAGCTCAGCTCTCCCTGCACACTGAGGAGGAGGCAGCTTTGCTTTGCCCCTTGGGGGAGCCCTGGGAGGAAGCACCTGCTGAGACCACACAAAGGGCCCTGCTCAGGGGACTGTGCCAGGCCAGAGAGGACACAGCTGCTGAGTCCCCATCAGTGAGCACAGGGCCCAACCCCAAAGCCCAGGCTCATGGTAGTGAGTGAATGATCCTCAGTGAGCAGCTGTGTAGGGACCACAGGGCAGTCCCCCAGCGCCCCCTGCTGGTCACAGGCACACACCTCCCCATGGCCCAGAGACCTGAGAGCCCAGCTGGTCTCTGCAGCTCCCCAGTCACTGTCTCTGGTCACACAGCCATGGGCTGAGTCCCTGGTGGAGTGACCCCAGCACACTGTGAGTGATCACTGGGGTTTCTCACTCCCAGAAGGAGCCCTGGACTATGAAAGGTGCAATCATGTGCATATATAAGTTTTTATGATGCAGCATCCCCAGAGTACATTCTAGAAAATCTTAAATGACCCTTATGTGCCATCATGGTGGGTACCACATGTGCTAGAACATCTCAGCTGGTTTGACTGGTGTGACCATGCTATTCAGGGCAACGGTGTAGAAGAGAAATGTTCAAGGAATTGGCTCAGTGATATGTTTAACACTCACCAACTCAGAAAACATTTCAAAAGTCACACAATGATTTTGGAATGTTCATACTGACAGACTTCAGTTGTGAATCAATAGTAGTTGGGTAGAGACAACATTTCCCAGTTCATAGCGCAACGCTTTCTTAATTTTATGGAGATTTATCTCCCTACATTTGTATTTTTCTGTTTATCTGTGCCATATATTTCATACCAGTATCTTGTTTTTGATGAAATATAGCTTATTTATATTCTAAATATAACTTCCCTACTTGTAGTTCCTTACTCATATTTTATAGTTTACTAAGAAGGTAAGTTTGACTCTTTAATGTTCCTGCAGAAACGCTGACTCCCTGGACAGGTGAATGCAGAGACCAGCGCTCCCTCACTGTGTCCCTGATGCAAATCTGCTTTAACTGTGCAAATAGTCCCCGCACTCCTGGACCCAGAGGCTCTTTCAGTAAATACGCTGTGACCAGGATCCCCTGCTTCCTGCAGGCCTCTCACTTAAGGCATCCAGACAGATAATTCCCGCTCAGGTCCACCAGGTCACCCCCTGGCTAATAATCTGGCACTGACTCCCCAGGGCTGTTCCCATAAACCCCACAGTCCTCACCCCCTCAGCCCCTTCCTGGTCTGGCCCCGCCCACCCCATGGCCCCCCTGCAGCCCCTCCCCTGGCTCTGGGCCTCCAGCCACACCCACTGCTCTGTCCTGGGACACCCTGAGCTCCTGCACCTGCCCTGGCTGCAGCCAGCTCCTGCTCTGTCTGTGGGAGAGACGGGCTCCAGCTGCAGGTCAAGGTGGAAGTGACATTTTGAAATAGTCCTAGATATATTCTATGTATCATAAATAATTTTATAAATTTTCATTTTATTTATAGTGGTGTTACGTGTTGTCTTCTGGGTAGCTTTCACCTTCTGTTCCACACCAACTTTTTTACATCAGGGGGTTTTCATTCCAGCAAATTGGAGCCTCTACATGCATTAGACATGCAAAGAGGGTTTCCAATTGCACCCCTTGGTCACTGAGGATGTGATCCTGTGGGGTCTCACCTCCTCTAGGGGTGGGTGGGTGTGAGAAGGCATCTCAGCATAAATGTAGTTTAAACTGAGACTGGAAGAACATTAGGAGTTGGCCCTTTGGCAGGGAGGTCAGAAGAATCAGGAGAATCCAAGGCAGCAGATTTATGTTCCTTCTCTCGTTCATCAAGTTAGAATCCCCCCTGCATGTTGCCCTTGTGCTCAGCCAAAGCCAAAGGGGCCGTGTGCAGAGTCACAGAGACCTTGCTCTGTGCAGCTACCTGCTCTCCAGTGTCTTGCTCTGAGAATCCCAGTCATCCCTGTACCTGTGATTCTCACCTCTGTGTCCTCAGCTCAGTGACACCCTCATGATCAGCTGGGGCTCCATCTTCTTCTGGTCCAAACGGTCAGTCTAGAAAGAAATCTGCGGCCACCGTTGGGCTCATCTGTGAGGGCACATGTGTCTGTGTGTGGAAACACACATGCATCTGTGTGTGTGTGGTGGATATGCATGTGTTGTATGCATGTGTGTGCCTGTGTGTCCATAAGGGTTTGTGCATCTCCTTGTGCAAATGTTCTTTTCTTCTCTGAGGTTGCAGCATCTGGTTCTCCTCATTTCCAATGTGCAATATCAGGAAACAACAATTTCAGTATCTGCTCCTGTCCTGTAGTCGTGTCAGGTGTAAGGGCTGGACCTGTCACTCCATACTACATCATGGATGGAATCAGAAATTATGACAGGCTCCTGGTGTCACTGTCTTTGCATATTTATCTTAGTAGCATTTAGTAAGTTTTATCCCTCCATGCTAGTTTCCTTATGCCCATAGTAATCAGTTCTGATTGATTTCTGTGAGGGTTTATTGAGCATCTCAGGTGTGTTTTTCACAGCAAGTTAGGGACCTATTTGGTTATCACGTTTCAAATACATTCTTCTGTCCCTTTCCCCTGCTGCTGTCCTTCTGAGACTTTCACTATGCGTATGTTGACACATGGGATGATGTCACACAGGTCCCTCAAGTTAGGGACATTGTTTTTATTCTGATATCTTTCTGTTTTTCAGGCAGAATAATATCAACTGATCTACCTCATGTTGAGTTATTCTTTCTTTTTTATTTCTTTATTAATATGCCATATATGATGAGACTTACATATGAAATTTGTCTTAATTTTGGACATGATTTTGTTTATTACATTCAGCGTATTTATAATAGCAGATTCGAAGTCTTTCTCTACTAGTTCCAATGTCTGTGATTATTTGGGGATAATTTTCACCAATATTTTCATGTTTATTTCCTTTGTTTTATGCTTTGTTGTTGCTGTAATGTTTTCTCTTTTGTAGTCTGTGGGGACAATAATTTCTTGTTTCTTTAATTGACTCACTATTTCATTTTGAAAAATGGAGATTTTAAGTAATATGATGTGACAACTCTGAAAATCAGATCTATTCCCTGCTGATTTCTGTTGTTGTCCTTCTTCATAGTATTATTTTTGTTGTAGTTGTTATCATTGTTGATGGTTTATTGTTTCGTGGTTTTCTGTGCTAAGACTGTATTCTCTGCATGTGTCGACACTGAAGTCTCAGTTTAAATACATTAATGTTTCATTACTGGACAGAGGTTCCCTTGGGTGCCTTGAAGAAATGTATCTCTCAACCTTCCCCAAAGGCTCTCTGCATGTGTTGGGGCACAATTTCAACACTCTGTCAGTTCATAACTCTGCCTTGGCCTCCAATTCATCTTGCAGGGATCTCCAATTTCAGCCAGTGGAGAAAGATTAGGGGCTTCTTAGTTCTCACCTCAACATAAACACACCCCAGGGCATGTAAGTGGTCTTCTGTACCCACAGGAATATGTCAGGGCTTATTGACACCACCTGTGGACATCCCACACCTGGCACTTGTTTTCCCACAGAAGCATTTGATCAGCTTTGTGCTTATTCCACCCCACGCACTGTCTCAGGCGCTTTCAGTGTGAACAAACGCCAGCCCTTATTCCACAGCACATTGAGGATGGAGCAGCTTGAACCAAACAAGCTCTGAGTCAATTCAAATTCAGAAAAGTGCTGAGAGGGAGGCTTTTCTTAGAGCATCCAGAAAGTTCAAGTAATGACTGCAGTCTGTGGATAGGGCTTTTTGGGAAACTCCAAGACTATGATTTGTTTTTCCAATTAATATTATTCTTCTGGTTTTCACAGCTACAGTGGTTTGGAGGCTGTTAATTTTCAGGGCTTCCATAGGTCTGGGGAGATTTGCAATGAAAACAACAGAGCTCTTGTTCTTACAAATGTCCCTCATTTTTCTTAAATGGACCTCACATTGTTGTAAGCCTTTACTAAATGTCCAGAGTTCTGAAAAGGTTGATTTAGACAATTTTTCCCACTGTTCTTATGATCCTGTATGGTGGGAAAGGTTTTCAAAGGGCCCCATTCCATCATTGCATAAGTGTTTCTTTTTTTTTTTTTTTTAAACAGAGTCTCACTCTGTTGCCCAGGCTAGAGTGAGTGCCGTCAGCCTAGCTCACAGCAACTTCAAACTCCTGAGCTCAAGGGATCCTCCTGTCTCAGCCTCCCGAGTAGCTGGGACTACAGGCATGTGCCACCATGCCCGGCTAATTTTTTCTATATATTTTTAGCTGTCTATATAATTTCTTTCTATTTTTAGTAGAGATGGGGTCTCGCTCTTGCTCAGGCTGGTCTCGAACTCCTGAGCTCAAACGATTCGCCCACCTCGGCCTCCCAGAGTGCTAGGATTACAGGCATGAGCCACCGCGCCCCGCCCATAAGTGTTTCTTGACTACATGTTTTTGGAAAAAGAAACCTTTTCAGGCTCAGAGCTGTCAAAGTTTACTAACTGGCCATTTAGTTTCCTTTTATTTCTTACGTTCTTGCATATCAGTTGTCATCTTATGTACATTGGGATCAATTTCTCAACCTTGTCCCCTACTCCCAAAATCCAAACACTAAACACTGAAGAAAACCTTCGGAAACAGCCAAAGGTCTTAAGGTTTGTTCTCACACCAGCCACAAATTTTTATTCTCTCTGCATTTGTTCAGAGTGTGCTTCCTACCATATAGATAGAGTCTGAAAATTTCTTAGAAGTAAATAAAATTATTTTTATAGGTGGTCATTTAAGTAATCCTCAAAAAAGCAGGAGAGAGGTATGTTCTGGAGTCTCAGTGTTTGAATGTAGAAAGGAGAATGTCCCCGCATCCCCCATGTAGTGAAAATGTAGCAAGCAGCAGGGGTGACAGGATCAGTTGCTACATTTCCTTCCTTGCTACAGATCTGTTCACTCTATAGGAGCCTGGCCTAGCAGCTGGGTTCCCAGAGAACCCTTGAAAGGAATCGGGATGCATCCAGTTCTCTCCCTGAAAAATTTCTAACAAAGAAAAAGTAAATATTTTTGAGGGTTCAGACCACCAGACACTGTTTCTGGGAGCCAGGTGGCAGCCTTGGTAGTAGAGTGGAGAAAACAGTTTTTGTCCCACTTCCCCATTCATCTGGATCGCTGTGCTTCAACCATATGAACCACCACTGCCATAACCTGCACCACAGTAGTAGTCAGCCTCGTCCTCAGACTGGATGTTGGAGATGGTTAAGTAGCGGTCAGCCCCGGAGCTGGAGCCTGAGAAGCGATCGGGGATCCCGTTCCCCTTGCCGTGGCTTCCATCACTGTTAACATACATCAAGTACCGAGGGGCCTTCCCCGGCTGCTGCTGATGCCAATCAATGGCGTAGCTGCTGTGTCCACTGCTCAGGGTGCAGGTGAGCTTGACCGAGGCTCCCAGGGAGGCAGAGGCAGAGGGCGACTGAGTCAGCACAGGCTGGGAGAGGGACCCTGGAAACACAGACACACATTATGTCCTGGAGGAAGGACAAGAGGGAAGGGCAGTGTGGCATGGGTCTGGGAGGTGGTGTCAGTGAGCTGGGGGTCCGGATGCTGAGGACCGTCCTGACCTGTGCAGTGAAGGAGGAGGGTGAGGAGGATGAGTGGGGCCCAGGCCATGGTGCAGACACCCCAGAGCTGTGCCGAGGCTGCCACTCTGCAGGTGTCTCTTATCCACCCTCCAGCCCCAGAGGAGGGAGGGGGCCCTGCATGCAAATGTGCTGCTCCTCCCCCGCCCACCAAGCCCGCCCTGAGCCTGTGTGCAGCCCCAGTGACAGGGTGTCATTACTGGGAGGGGCCCTGGGCTGGGCCTGTCTCCCCAGGGGCCCAGAGAGGACCCACCTGCTGGCACCAATGAGCTCTGAGCAGAGACCAAGGTTAAGTGTCTGGTTTCCCAGCTGAGCCCCACACAGCCCTCAGTGACAGGCCCACAGCGCCCCCTGCTGCCCAGGACCAGATGAAGTGTGTCTGGGACCAGATGCCAGGGGGTCCTAACAAAGGTGTCTGTCCTCACCAGGGACTTGACAACTGCCCACTCCCTGCACAAGGACAGAGCGAGTCCCCTCCTCATTGCAGCTCCTACCTTGTCTCGGCCTTTAACTGTCCTATTTCAGCCTTCTCAGTGGGAACAGGACACACAACTCTGCCTGTATTAAAAGGGGAGCGGGGTCTCCTATACAAACTGTGCGTGAAACAAAATGTGCATTTGCAGAGAACAGGGACAGTTCAGCCATGAAACCACTTCCCAGGCTGCTCATGCAGCAGGTTTCTCCCTCCCCACGTGATTCCTCAGGAGGTCACACACAGGGACAGAGTGGGAGTGTCTGGAGGGTAAGTGAGCAGGCTTGGTGACTCACTGGATTCCCTGGGGAATGAGCACAGACCCCGGGAGGAGAAGGGGAAGGTCCTTGAGTGATGAGAAAAGGGAACCAGCTCACTGGGGGCTTCTTCTGAAGTGCAGGATGAGAGAAGTTCAAGAGAAATAGACAATGTGAGTAAAAATGCAGAAGAAAAATTATTTTAAAATTCCAGGGCTTTTCTCATACAAATACTTCAGTAATTAGCTGAGGAGCTCACAGGACAGAAGGGAATTGGAACGAAGGAAACAGACCCGAGGGTTGAGAGTGGAAGTTGTGAATCAGAGACGGGAAGGGGAGGGTGAGGACGGTCCACACTGTAGAAGCGACTGGAGGAGAAGCCAGTGGGGACATTGGGCAGGAGCTGGGGGGGTCAGGTCGAGGGAGGTTTGGGGTGTGTTGCTCCTGAGTCACCAGAGACTGAGAACAGAACCCTGGAACCCGAATCCCACACGTGTTAGGACAGGGGACCCCTTCAAAGGCTGCTCTCTGAAACCTCTTTGTGCCTGGGCAGAGAGTGAGGAGGGAGAGGAGTCCAGGCCATGGTGTGGCCTTGCCAAAAATCCTCTAGAGTCACAGGTGTTTCTGGTCTCTGGGCTGGTTCCTGTGTCTCCTCCTCAGCTCCCTGGGAGAAGGATGTGTTTGCGTCATGCTTCATGCAAATATGAGCCCTTCACCACCACCAGCATGGGATTCTGTGTCCTTGGCCCAGGGGGCAACTCTCTTGTCAGGGACAGTTGGGCCGATGTCAGCTCCGAGTTTGCCCCTTGGGAGGAAGCAACTGCTGTCACCTCTAACTCAGGCCAGGGAGCACAGGCCCAGGGACCCTGAAATTTGAACCATTTGTGTGTGTTTCAGGCCTGGCTCAGCTCTGGGAAGATCCACAGCGCCCCCTGCTGGGCTGTGATAACTATGGCTTCTACTTTCTCTAATTGTTTTAAATGTCTTGTCAAATGCCGGAATTTCAGTGTCATTCTCACTTGTTCTTGAATCTGTCCAAAGAGACTTTTTAAAAATTCAACGTAAAATTTTTTGCCTTATAATATATGTTTAGTTTGTTTTTATGACTTGCAATTTTTTCTCAAATTTTCTCCATTCTCATTTATTTCAAGAATATCAGAAATAGCTGATCATAGGAATTGTACGGTTGCTGACTTAAGTACATGAGCGATATAATTTCATCACCTAGATCTTCTTAGTGTCTGTGTCTGTAGATTGTCTTTTCCTCACTCAAGTTTTAATTTTCCTAGTTCTTGATATGACAAGTGATTTTTTTCATTGTATTGAAAACATTTTGGATATCATGTTATGAGACTCTCTAGAGGTTTTGTCAACACATCTGAAATAGCACCTACTTTTGGTTTACTGGTTTTCTCTGTTAATTTTCCTTTGGTCATTCTAAGGAGAAATGGGACACATTCCCCTTTATAAGCATTTAGTTTCAGATTTTGGCATCAGTCAAACGATATTGGAAATGGGTCCCCTGCAGTCTGCTTTCCACCTGCTGAAATGGTCCTGGAGCCTCATGTCTCTCTCATCCTGTATCATAATCTTTCTCTTTGAAGTTGGCCAAATAAGTCTCAGTGATTCTTATGACTTGAGGAAGGGGAAATTCACTTTTGATCTGAAGCGATGTTTTTCACCAAATCAGCTCCCTACACCCTTAGGGCCCTGCATCCTGCATTTCTTCTCTGGAAACTTCAGGGCTGAAGGATGAGCTATGTGAGGTCTGAACATCCTGCCCTAAAGATCTAATTTTCCCCAAACCTAACTCCAGCCCTGCGAACATTTTCTTGCCTGCACAGGTGAAATGACACCACGTCTTCTTTGTGGGTGATTAGAGGGTCCTCCTCCCTCCAGCAGTGAGACGCCTGGGAAATCTCAGAGCCCGTGGCTGGAAGTGTGAAGGGACAGGAGTTTGCCACTGGCATTATATTAATACTATAAACTGCGTTCAGTGGCAAAGTTGGGGGGACCAGGGAAGCGGGTGTGACACACAGAGTGGCGCTGCCAGGCTGGGCTGCCGACCCTCCTTCGCTCTAAGTAACTGCCCATAATCAGCGGGAGCTTCAGTGGAACTGCCCGTTCAGAGGAGAAACAGCATCATCATCAAAGTAAGAGATTCATCCAAACTACACATAGAGCAAAATAGACATCATGTGTCTCATGATCAGAATTTTATTTTTAAATGTAATGTTTTTGAATGGTTTGGGGTGAACATCATGGAACATTTAAACATGCTTCGTTTTTAAACAGCCCTACGGAGCAGAAGGAACAGGGACACACGTGTATCTTTATTTTAACGGACTCTATTTTTATCTCATTCATCCATAAATTTCCATTTAGTACAATTACTGATATTGTGTCTGTGCCTACCTTTCTCTAACTTTATATGGGCTTTGTTGCTTAATTCTTCCTTTCTCCCTTTTTTATTTTTCATGAATCAAGCATTTCCACTACATTATTTTATACTTCGTAACGATTTACTTTTAAATTCTACTATTTCAGTAGTGACCCTATGTATTGCCAATTGCAACCTTGTCTTCTTACAACTGACATTAAGGTAAGATTTTTGACTATTTCCCTACACACAGAATCTTACAAAAGTTGACAGAAAGGTTGTCCATTTTGTTAATTAATATTGCTAGATGTTGTACATGTCCACATGTATCAATTATAAAATCTATTTAAACTATGGCTGTTGCTGGCAGTGGTGGTGTTTCCAGCATCACTAGAACTGTGGACATTCAACACGTTTCCTTCTCCCGGTGCTGTGTCCCTGCAGGACTTTCAGGTGAGCCCCTGGCAGGGCTCTATCACATCAGCACCAAGAAATTGTGGAAATTCCCATCTGGCTTCCAGAAGTTTCTGCTCATCTCTTTTTCCCCTGCCACATGTGGGATGGAATTCAGCGTCTGTTTCCACAAGGACCTAGCGGTGATTTAAAACCCTCAATGTCCAATTTGTTTTTATACCTTAAGGAAATTGAATTACATGCAAATGTCTATTAATATCCTTTGGCACAATCAAGTGTCGCTGCTTTGTGTATTCTAAAGTCTGCACCTCTTCCTGCCTGATGTTTTGGGGTGTCCCAGTCATCTAGTCTAGGGAATGTTCCTGCCCCATTTGAGGACAATCACAGGAATCTGCAGACTTCGCGAAGCTGCCTTAGGTGAAGCCAAGAGCAGTGACATGTGTGTTTCCTCTTTGACTTGTCAAAGCTCAACGTCTTTTTCCTGGACCATATGGTGACCACGCTGACTCTGAAACACACACCTGTCCTGAGACATGGACACAGACACACAGCAAGGACACATGACTGGACATCTGGGATGACCAAGGGCATTTTGCACCTGAGCTGCCAGCCTATGTGGCAATGACGTCACTGGGATGTCTTATCCTAACAGCTTAGTATTAAGATCGGCTGGATAGAAGGTTCCAGATCCAGGGAAGGGCCTCAGAACCTTGGTCCTGGAGGGAGAAATGACTCCAGGAATGTCCCTGAACATGGTGTTGGTCATAGGATGACAAAGTGTGTCTCTGGACCAGGATGGGGAACAGACGGGAGACTTGTGCCCCATTGCCCTGTGGGGCAGGTGCCCTGGGTTAGCACTGGGCTCCTCCCCCCTCCTGAGCAGTAATCATCGCCCTCATCCTCAGACAGGGCCCAGCGTACTGCAGGGGCCCCGGTGGCCAGGACTGAATCAAGGGATATGATCGGGACCCTGCAAGTTGGGAACCACCAGGTATCACCATTTGTGGCTTCTCCTGGGAGCCGGTGGTGCCCGGCCGCACTGCCCATCCCACTGTGTGCTGGTGCCAGGGCAGGAGGAGGTGATGTTACTCCCAGATGATGGGCAGCTGAGTGAGCACAGACCGAGTGCAGGACCCTGGAGGGCACAGGGTTCACATCACTGCTGCCACAGAGCCTGGCACAGGGAGGGCAAAGCCATCGCTGTGTGCTGAAGAGTGACTTGTGTTTGTCGTGCAACAGTCACTTTCTTGAGTTCATCCCTGAAATGAAAGCAAGACCTACTGGGGTAGGATGACCGGGAGCCAAAAGGAAGAACTGAGGATCCAAGAGTATGTGCTTGTTTCAGAGGGTCTAGAGTTCTGATGCGACATCCCCAGTGCAAACGTGACAGACATGACCGTTCTACCCAGCACTGTTATGTCTTCCAGAGCAGTAGATGGTTTTCTGTCCTGGTGGCCTGGACCCTGCAGGAGGCTGGACCAGCAGAGCGAAGTGCAGAGACCTGTGAGCACAGGGCAGGGTCCTCCTAAGGGTGGGCAGAGCTGGGGAGGGAAACCAGCAGAGGCCCGTGAGCCTGGGCCTGCATAAGCTTTCAGAACAGAGAGGAAGAGGGGACCCAGGGCACGACGGGGACAGCTCATAGCCTTGCTCTTTGGGATCCAAAGTGAAGACAGAACTTCCTTCAATCTCGTTCCCTGCCCCATTCACAGAACAATGTCAGAGGCACTTTGTCCAAATTGTCATCCTTCTCTTTGTGTTTCTGGCCTTTCCTGGGTCCTGTTCTGTGGAATATTCTATGGCAATTGTTGGAGGACGGGGAAGCCTGTGCCCTGAGTTCTACAAAATCCCTGAGGAGTCTGAGTCTCAAGATTCTCCCATATGCATCGCACCCCACTCTGTACCCCCCCCAGGACGAGGACAGCAGCACCAATGTGGGCAGGGACCTACCCACCCATTCTGGGACAGGCCATGGCAGCTATTAGAGGGGGTGTGTTTTGTGAGAAAGGTCTTTGTATTGCCTGGCAAAAGATTATGGATGGAGGTTCCATTTCTAACTTTCAAAATACAATCAAGAATCTTGAAATTATGAGGGTGTCATCTTCTCTAAAGAGACATTATGTGGATTCCCTTCAAACAGGTTGCATGTCATGCTTCATTGGGGTGAGGGGACAATCTGAACCACATCCCCTCAGGTCCACACTGCAGGTGACAGCACAGTCTCAGCACAGCAGAGCCCAGACCCGGCCTGCTGTGCCCACACTCTGCCCATCAGCCTCAGAGCAGCGAGTCCTGCACCTGGTCTGGGCCTCTGCCCCGACCACCTTGTCTGGTTCCCCTAACTTCATGCCAGCTGCCTACACCTCCCCTTCCTCACATACCAGCAGGTCACGTGCACCCACAACAGCATCTCCCAGGACTACAATTCCACCTACATCTTTCCTTAGACTTTCTGCCCTGAGCTAGACATGATCCAAATGAACTTCCTTTGGTCTCCTCTAAAGTCTTCACTGACAGAATTTTTATCATAAATAAGGAATTTCTGTTGCAAAACATGGACACAGTGAGAAGAAATGAACAGTGGATTAGTGTAGAAGTTGAACTGAAGAGCAGGATATGACATTGTCGGATCTGCTTGCCCAAGAAAAATCAAGTGGTGGTTGGAGATCTGGCAACAGAAGTCACCCATTGAACTAGGCTTTGTCAGAGCCACCAGCAAGGGGTGACTGCACCAGACCAGAAGAGTGCAGAGGGGAGGCTTTTGTCCCACTTTCTCATGTGACTGTAGCACTGTGTAAGTCTTAGAGCTGCCATGCCACGTAAGACAGCAATAGTCAGCCTCGTCCTCAGGCTGCAGCCCAGAGATGTGCAGAATCCCTGCATTGGCTGAGGCATCTTTGGAGCCAGAGAAGCGGCTGGGGACCCCGGAGCCCTGGTGCTTATCTGAGTCTGAGTAGTAGTACAGGAGGTACTGGGGAGGGCTCCCTGGCTTCTGCTGGTGCCAGTGTATCCAGAAGTCACCAACACTGAAGCCACTGCTCAGGGTCCAGGTGAGTCTGGCCGATGCTCCAGGAGATGCAGAGAGGGAGGGCGGCTGGGTCAGCACAGGCTGGGACAGGGAACCTGCAAACACAGACGTTCATGGGTGCTGGGGCACCTGCCAGCATGAAGCTGCAGGGAGATCTGAGCCAAGGGGACCGGTCAAGCTTGGGGGCTGACCCTGGATGTGTGAGTCCTGTTCCTACCTGAGAAGTGGCAGAGGACCAGGAGAAGGAGAGGGGCCCAGGCCATGGTGGACACAGTCCTCCTGAGTTTCAGCGCTGGAGTGGCTGCCCCAGGCTTCTCTCATCCCTCCACTGGCCTCACAGAGGAGGGGTTATGGATGCAAATGTGTTGCCCTCACTGACCGTCCCCACCCTTCTTCATGCATTTGTTCAGGCTCTGAGGGCTGACAGAATGGCAAGGCTAGAGGCAAGACCTAAAAGGAGGCCGGTGCTGGGGCCACACCCAGGGGGTGAGCTGCTGAGTCCTCGTCAGTGAGTGGAGGCCCCATTGCTCCACCGTGTGGAGTTTGGTGGGTGGGCAGCTGTGGGTGCCCCCTGTGCAGACCCTGGGATCACCCTCAGCTCACTGTGCGGACTGCAGTCTCTCAGTGGGAATCCTGTGAGTGGAGTCACCTGAGAGCCTGGCCACTGTCAGTCCGCAGCGTTCATGGGCCACACCCCGGTGCATCCCGAGTAACCGATGGTGACAAATAACCTTGCAGGGAGGACACCTGGACTACTAGGAGACGCCGTGTGGGAGAGATGACGACCTGCAGTGTGAGGAGGCTGCAGGGAGGGGAGGATGCAGAGGGCTCTGGGGACAAAGGCCTGAGCAGCTCCTTCCGTGGGGACCAGGGAAGGAGGAGACTGTGCCCTGGGTGTGAGTGGAGAGTGGGGCCCTGCTGTAAGGCCAGTCCTTACCCAGCATTCCTAGAAACGGTTCAGGAATCACAGGAAATTAGCAATGTGGGCAAACACTCAGACATGAGAGAGCACAGCATGTTGAGGGAACGGCAATCCCACAGGTCACTGTGCCCTGTGCTGGCTGCTGGGGCGCCCACACCCTCTGCTCCCAGGTGCAGCCCCCAGAGATCTTTCCCCCTCCCCATGACTTCTCCATCTTGTGAGTTCCCAGGGACTCAAAGGTGGGTTGGGTCCCTTAGGGTCCCTGGGAAGGAGCCCCTGTCCAGAAGGAAACAGAAGAAACTGCCTCCCCTCCCCAGCAGGCCTAGGGCACCCTGGCAGTTCCTGATGAAGGAGGCCCAGGCATTTGGTCAGGAGGAAGAGGAATCCCAGGATCAGGAGGAATAATTCACAGTCATAAGACACAGGGGAATGGGGACAGCTCTCAGGAGGGTGGGTACAGAGGGTGACTGAACCCAGAGCCCTTGGGGCTATGTGGACAATGCCACCTTTACCCAAATGCCAAATGCCAGGGCTGCCAAAGGTCAGGGGCTGCTGCCCATCTCTGCGAGAGAAGGATTTTCTCCCATGGAGACTCTTGCAGCTTTACTCACGATAATTATCTGCTTTGTCTTTCTTTTTATTTTGAAAAGAGTATGCGATGAAACAATGGCAGATAAGAACAATTAACATTTGAGAAATACCATGTGAAAACAGGCAAGACCATGTTTCCCATAAGCATGATATTGTAGGCTTTTCACGTTGTGTCCACATGCTGACGGTCCGTGCTCTGTAGGACACTTGTGTGTACGGGGACTGGGATCTACAGACGCTGCCGTGAGCTTCACGAGTCTGCACCACTTTTATCGTTGAGTGGCACCGTGGGATATGGGTGGACCCCTGACTGCTTTGCCGTCGGTCCACTGAGGGGCATGTCGGTCGTTCCCAGTTATGTACTATGGCAAACAGAGCTGCCACCAACAGGCAGGTACAAGCTTTGCAGGCATATACATTTGTCTCTCTCTAGCAAAATTTCCCAGAAATGCAATTAAATTAAAAGGTGATACAGTGAGTATGTGATATATATATGTGGGTGTGCATTCACTGACATATCTGTTCATGCCTTTGACCATTTCAATATATACATGCTATTAATATTTACCATAGTGACTTTACAGTCGTACACTTTCAGCAGCAATGCTTCATGGACCCATTTTCTCCTTATCCTCACTAGACTTCAATACTGTTTTTTCCGAGCTGTTCCAATCCATGTATACTGATATCTCATCTTAATTTTAATTTGCATTTCTCCAATGGTTAGTTTGGTTGAGCATCTTCTTATATGCTTATCTCTTGTATATTCTATTAATGAAATATCTGTTCATGTCTTTTAATTGTTTTCTAATTGGATTTCTTATTTTTTAATGTTGAGTTCTAAAAATTCATTGTATGTTCCATCTATGAGTCCTTTGTTACATAAGTGATTTGAAACTATTTTCTCCCGGCCTGCATATAATGTTTTCATTATCTTACCAGGGTGTTTCACAGACCAAAAGTTTTCTTTCTGATGACATCCATTTATTGATGTTTTAAAATCCTATGGATTGTGTTCTTGGTTTTTTGTATGAGAACGTTGAGACCTTTCCTAGATGCTGGGGATTTTCTCCTATGTTATTCTCTAGGTTAAGTTTTATATTTAAGTCTATGATACATTTTAAGTTAACTTTTGTTAAAGCTAAAAAAAATTGAAAATGTATTATACTTTTGAGTGAATGTAAATGATATTATAATTTCTGTTTCCTCTTGTTCACTGCCCATATACAAAAGTCTAAGTGATCTTGTATCCTGTGGCCTGGATGAGATTACTTATTAACATCAGTCTCAGTATTTTAAAAATATACACTCGTAGATTCCTATGTATTTGATATGTAGACCATCCCACCATCTGAAAATAGGGGCAGGTGCATTTTATTCTTTATAGTATGTTTGCTTTTTAATTATCTTGCATGACTGATGGTGCTGGCTGAACTTTCTGGCCCTGGTTGTACTGCAGTGCTCAGAGTGCACCTGCTCGCTTCCTTTCCTGCTTCCAGGGAAATGCTGTTGGTATTTCATCTTCATGTCTGATGTGAGCTGTAGGAGTAATGGAGGTTGATTATCATGTTGAGAATGTTCCTCTCCATTCCTGCATATCTGAAGAATAATTCTATCATGAATGGGCATTGACTTTTGTCAAGTTATTCTTCTGTAATGATTGATAAGGTCATCTGCTTGCTCTTCCTGAGCCTGAATGTATGGTGGATTGACTTGATTGATCTTTGCGTAGTGAAACATCCTTCCAATAAACTCCATCTGGCCATGATGTGCATTTTTGTTATCTGTTCCTAACGTATGTTTAGTAATCTTTTTTAAAAAAATCACATTTTGTGTTTCTGAGTGACATTTGATTTGTATTTTGTTGGTCGATTGGTTGGCTGGTTGGTTTTTCCACCAGGAGGGCTGTGGCACCAAAAACAGATTGTTTGATTAGGGAAGAATTATTATCTTAAAAACATTGTGGTTTTGATAATTGTGTTATTCAAATAACAAACTAAGAATAACTATTTATTTATTTAATTTTTATTGATTTCCTTTCCAATGTTTTGTAGTTTCCAGTGTACAAAACTTTTGGTTTTCTCACATTTATCTTTAATTTATCATGTTGATGCTATTATATACTAAATATTGATTTTCAAAATAATGTTTGGGAATTCATCGCTAGTATATAGAATAAATATTATTTCTGGATGTTGCTATTGTATCACAAAATCCAGACTGAAGCGTTTAAACCAGAAGCATCTGAGTCACTCCTAGACATGGAACAGGGTGTGGTCAAAATCAAACTCATTTTGTCTCTTCCAATGTCTCTAGTGAGAGTTTTTTTTAACCTCTAATCAAACAATTTTTTGCCTCAGAAAGCATGAACAGAACTGAATAAAGGTTTACAACATTTTAAGACGTACTGATTTGAAGAAAATTAAGTGTTGGTTGACGATGTGACAATAGAAGTCATCCTTTGAGCTAGATTTGGTCACAGCCACCAGCAGGGGTCACTGCACCAGGTAAGTACAGTGGAGTGAGGTTTTTGTCTCATTTCCTCACGGGGCTGGAGCACTGTGTAACTCTTAGAGCTGTCATCCCATATATAACAGTAATAGTCAGCCTCATCCTCAGGCTGCAGCCCAGAGATGTGCAGAATCCCTGCATTGGCCGAGGCATCTTTGGAGCCAGAGAAGCGGCTGGGGACCCCGGAGCCCTGGTGCTTAATTGAGTCTGTGTGGTAGTACAGCAGGTACCGGGGAGGGCTCCCTGGCTTCTGCTGGTTCCAGTATATCCAGTAACTACCAACACTGAAGCCACTGCTCACGGTGCAGGTGAGTCTGGCTGATGCTCCAGGAGATGCAGAGAGGGAGGGCGGCTGGGTCACCACAGGCTGGGACAGGGAACCTGCAAAGAGAGACACTCGTGGGTGCTGGGCCAGAATCCAGGGTGAAGTTCTTCATGGGTCTTGGACAAAGGGGCTGACACAGGATGGAAACTGAGACTCAGTTTACAAGGCCTGTCCCCACCTGTGCAGTGAGAGAGGAGCACGAGGAGGAGAGGAGCCCAGGCCATGGTGAACACAGCCCCTGGTCCCCACAGTGGGGCTGGGCTGCCCCAGGCCTCCTTTTGTGCCCACCCTCTGCAGAGGAGGGGCTGCTCATGCAAATGTGTTTCCACCCAGGGACCGCCCAGCCCCTCCCTGAGCCCTGGGCTGGAGCTCAGCTCTCCCTGCACACTGAGGAGGAGGGACCTTTGCTTTGCCCCTTGGGGGAGCCCTGGGAGGAAGCACCTGCTGAGACCACACAAAGGGCCCTGCTCAGGGGACTGTGCCAGGCCAGAGAGGACACAGCTTCTGAGTCCCCATCAGTGAGCACAGGGCCCAGCCCTGAGGCCCAGGCTCCTTGCAGTGACTGGTCCTCAGTGAGCAGCTGTGTAGGGACCACAGGGCAGTCCCCCAGCGCCCCCTGCTGGTCACAGGCACACACCTCCCCATGGCCCAGAGACCTGAGGGCCCAGCTGGTCTCTGCAGCTACCCAGTCACTGTCTCTGGTCACACAGCCATGGGCTGAGTCCCTGGTGGAGTGACCCCAACACACTGTGAGTGATCACTGGGGTTTCTCACTCCCAGAAGGAGCCCTGGACTATGAGGGGTGCAATCATGTGCATATATAACTTTTTTAGGTACCAGCGCTATATAATTTTCTAAATTCTAGAAAAACCTAAATATCCCTCATGTGCCATCATTGTAGGCGCTACAGATGCTGGAACATTGAGTTGATGTGAACGGCAGGGACAGGCTGTGCAGGGTAGTGGGATGGAAGGACAACGTTCCGGGAATTGGCTCAGTGATGTGGTTAACATTCAGCAACTCAGAAAAGATTTTAAAACTCACGAAATGAGGATACTGACTAGACATGATTTGTGAAAAATTAGTAGTTGGTTAGAAACAACATTTACTTGTTCATAGTCTAACATATTTCTTAAGTTTTTGAAGTGAGTTTTTTCTTCCTAAATTTGTACTTTTTTGATTATCTGTGTCTTATATTCCTGGTTAGTATTTCGTTTTAGAGAGAATATGTTTGTATTCCAAACATAATTTTCCTTATTTTTATTTTCTTACTCATATTTTTTATAGTTTACTAAGAAGGTCACTGTGACACTTTAATGTTTCTGCAGAAATGTTGATGCCTGGACACATGAATGGAAACACCATCGCTTCCTCTCTGTATCCCAGATGCAAATCTGCTTAACTGTGCAAATGGTCCCAGACTCCCAGACTCAGAGGCTCTTTTGGTAAATAACTATGTCCAGGATCCTCTGATTCCATCAAGCCTCTCTCCTCAAGGTACCCAGAGAGATCCTTCCATTCAGGTCTGGCAGGTCTCCCTGGGATTAAACTCCATCCTTCCCATCGATGTAGTCCACCTCTACCCTTACTTAAGTCTCATTTTATTCCGTCTAAAAGAATTTCCATTTTTTCATAGAACACTGTTTTGCATTCTCTGTCATGAGGGTGTCTGGATGCTGATGGCTCTTTGGCCACTGATGCTGGCACCGTGTGAGCACAGAGAGAAGTGACTGCAGTCACGTCCCCATCCAAGTCCCAGTTCGCAGTGGAACATCCACTGCTGAGGCCTCAGGGGACACTCACTGTATCTGTTGTGTGTCCCCCGTGGAGAGTGACAGAGTGGCATGCTCAGGAGCAGGCTCTAGAACAGGCCTGGAGCCCTGAAGCTGCAGAGCCGAGCATAGGCGGACTCTGCAAGATGCTTTATCTTCTGGGCCTGGGATGGAGGTTTCACGTCACTCTGCCCATCCACTGTCTGTGGGAGGAGCTCTGCTCTTGAACAAACATGTTCTGCTTCATGGAGGGGAGCAGGCTGAGTGTGGGACTCAACACGACCTCAGTCTCAAGGGCCTGAAGTCAGTGACTCATGAAGGGCCTGAGACCTTCATTGCTCCTGTGTGACTGGAAGCAGGATGGCGTTTGCATAGATCCCCAACACCACCAGCCACTAGGGAAATGCAGACAAGTCTAGAGAGATAGAACTCTGCCGACCCACTGGGGTGGCTATAAACAAAATGACAGGTAATGACAAATGTTGATGAGAATATGGAGAAATTAGAACTCTTATATGTTATTCATGGAAATGTAAAGTGGTGCAACCCCTTTGGAAAGCACTTAGATATTTCCTCAAAAACAGTAATTATATCACTATGAATGTCCACTCCTAACAAATCCAACAAAAATACATAATTCCACAGGGAAATCTGAAACTTGTATGCCAATGATTACAGCAGCGTTACTCATAAAATCAAAAGTCTTAAGCAAACTAAATGTCCAACAATTCATCAATGATTTAACAACCTGCAGTACATACATACAGTAGAGTACTTTTTGTCAATAAAAATGAATGAAGTATTGAATTATGTGTTGATATATTTGATGTATGAAAATTAACCTAATAAACATTTGCATGCATTAATATCCTATAGTATGCAGAAAACAAAAATTGGATTTACAAGCCAAAGTTATAGTAATACTAGTTATTACACTAATAATTGCTTATTTGTAGAGTGTTAAAAATATTCCTAATTCATGTTACAGTGATGGATGCACAATTCAATAAATACTAAAGAAAATTTGAAGTGTATATTTTAAATGGGAGCAATTTATGACATACATATTATAATATATCTTAATAAATATGTTTCAAAACACAATATGAGAGCGGGCAAGGTCACTGGCTTTGGAAGGTCCCTGACCATTTAAAGCAAGTCTGTGCTCTGAGAGTTGGATCTTCAGATGTGAATGTCCTGGGGTTGGCCACAGACAATCTTTCCCCTGGTGTTTGTCACAGGCAGTCATGACAGTGATCACAAGAAAGCAGGGGCAGGTTTTTGTCTCAGTTCCCCCTGTGTCTGCAGCACTGTGGAGCACCCAGGCTGCTGTCATAGGACTGGCAGTAATAATCAGCCTCGTCCTCAGCCTGGAGCCCCGTGATGGTCAGGGAGGCCGAGCTGCCAGACTTGGAGCCAGAGAATCGGGCAGGGACCCCCGAGGGTCTCTTGCTATTACCATAGATGAGGAGTTTGGGGGCCGTTCCTGGGAGCTGCTGGTATGAAGTACACATAACTACCTTTGATGTTGCTGCAGGAGATGGTGACCGTCTGCCCCGGGGCTCCAGACACCGAGGGCGGCTGAGTCAGCACAGACTGGGCCCAGGACCCTAGAAACGGGAGAGACACAGACAGGGTGATTCTGGGTCTGGAGACAAGAGGACACAGCAGGGCCCCAGGGTGTTCCCAGGGCCCGTCCCCTGCCCTAACTCAGGTCACCTGTGCAGTGAGCCAGGAGGGTGAGGAGGAGAGGGGCCCAGGCCATGGTGGAGACTGTCCCGAGTGCTGCCTTCTGTGCCCGCAGCTGAAGCAGCCTCCCCAGGTCTGTCCTTCCCCTCTTCATACCCTGAGAGGGGAGGCTCCCTCCATGCAAATGAGCCCCAGCTTTCTGCCCCCACCCTGGGCCCTGGTCAGGCCCCTGTGCCTGAGGGTGTCAGGGGTGGGCGGGAGCGGGGCTGTGTGGTCCCAGGGGGTGTAGTGTTCACAGCTGTGCCCTGAGCAGAGGGCACCAGGCAGGGCAGGTGGCTGGTCCCAGCTCTGATCACCCCCAGGCCCTGAGAAACAGGCCCTGAGTGCCCCCTGGTGTCCAGTCCCAGACACACAATCCTTTGACATTGTTACTGGGCCCCCAGAGCCAGTTCTGCCTCCTCAATGCTCTGTCCACAGTCCCTGCTTCAGGCCAGGCCAGGCGGCCACTCCTGTGGCCTCCCCATTCCCCCATTGCAGTCTTCACACCCTACTGGGCTCCTCAGTGTGACCCTGTCCCCACTTCCCCGGGCTGTCCCTTGGTCAGGACTGAGGTGGGATCTCTCTGCACAGTCCTCGTAGGTCAGGACCAAGTGGACAGCAGAGACTGGCCCCCATGGACTCACTTCCCCAGCCATGGGGGCTCCAGTTTTTTCCTCATATATGGTCCCTCCCCGGTGGCCAGAGCTGTCCTTCTTCCTTGATTCCACAGTGCTGAGGACAAAGAAGCTGTTGTCCCTAGGGTTGGGGAGGTGGTGGGGAGAAGCCCTCGGGGGTGTTCCTAGAATGTTATTCTGGGAAAATCTCTGTTTTGTGTCTAATCTCCACAGACTTGAAACAATAGTCACCTGGATGCTTGTCCAGGTGTCTCTCCCAGGAATTCTCCCTCCAAGCCCCCAAAGCGGGGAGCGGGGCCACGGCAGCTGCCTGTGCAGCATTTTGCTAAGACCAACAATGGCGACACGCTCAGTATTTGAAGACGGGAAGAGCTAAGGGTTTGAATTGCTTGGACCAGTGTGTGGTCCCAGGTGAGCCTGATGTGTTTTAGTTCCTAGATCAGCCAGTCCGAGCAGGATGTTTCGAGAATAAAGGTAAATGGTTCATGTTCAGTAATGAGTGCTCTGGGGATGGTTTAAAACTGAGAGAAATTGTTAATCTCTCATGTATGATGACATCTAGTGTGCAATATATTTAAAAACAATCAGCATAAAAAAATAAAGGAAAAAGATGCTCTGAGCTATAAAACTAAAACATGAAATAAACTCTATGGCTGTAAGATTTCCAGCATTGCAGGCCTTGCACTCTTAACAAATGTGTTTCTGGGAGGACTTGGGGTGTGGAGAGGAACAACAGGACTGCTCGTGGATGTTTATAGTGGGGAGCGTGTCACTAGCCAGTGGCAGTTCCCTAAAACGTTAAATGTGCTATTTAATACGGAAGAGTGAGATCTACTGGAACCATGTAAATGAAACCAGTCTGTGTATTTAACGAAATGTACAAGTACACCGCATTTTGGGTTTGCAACTCAAGTGTGTCATTATTTGAATTTTTTTTTCTTTTTCAGCTGTGAGTTTTTCAAACTGCATTTTATATTCAGTTTTTAAAATATTTACTGTGTTGAAAAATACCAGGAAAAATCAAGTTCTATGTTTTTACCAAGTGGAAACATCACTACTGTGCTCGCAGCCCCTGTCGTCTTGTCGTTGTGTCCTCTGCGATGGCGCAGCTCATGTTCACGGTGAATTTTGTTTCCCGGTTTCTCCCACTGAGTGGACAGGGATTCCCCCAGGCTGAGGTGTCTCACACAGGACAAGGCTGCCCAAGTCCCCTCCCAGCCCAGGGCTGCTCCCTCTGTGGCGCCCCCTGAGCTCTCAGGCTGAGGGCAGAGGGAGGAGCAGGGCCACAGCTGACCCCCTCCGCCCCCCGGTCCAGCCCACCCTGGCTCCAACACCTGTGGCCTCAGCACTTCCAGGGGAGCTGCTCTGGTTCACCAGGGCAAGGAGCTGCCTCACTGGCTGGGCCTGATCTGCTCAGGCTACTGGGGAGGAAGGCGGGGACAGGCCACATGTCACCAGGGTGAGGCATGGAGGGCGGGGAGATGGGAAGTGAGAGTGGAATCCACTTTAGGAGAGCCTGGGGGGAGATGGAAATGTCCAAAATCCACATGTCACACTCCATACATTTCCTATAGACAGGATCGTGATAATTTGTAATTTTTTGTCAGAGCAGAAGACAAATCCAAAGCTTAGAGATTCATGATCCTTTAGGACACTTCATGTCCAACAACAGTAAATAATAGCTTCAAATTTCCTGTCCTGTGGTTCCATATCTATCAGCTATATATAACTACATATATGCATACTTAAACTTATAGAATGCATATGTAAATTATTTACCTTCTGACTCGTCTACTCAACATATGAATTGAGTAATTATTCTGACATATGGTAATGCGATATTTGCATGAGAGGCATATATTTAACTTCTTAACAATTATGCTCTGACCCATTGGAGGTTATTCACTAATATGCTCAAGAAAATTCTTCCTTCCTGAACTGTGTACACTGTCGTGCCTGAGGAGTAAATTCTTTGAAATAAGGGATTTATTGTCTTGGATCCTGGAGTGATTGCTAAAATGTCCTAGAATTCTGCCTTGCTGACTCCATATTTCTATAGTGACTCCTCTCCCCTGTCACAATGGCTGTAGAGGAATGTTGGGGTCATTTGCTGATTGGTGGCAAATGAGCCATGGACAGGGGTGAGAACATGAGAGAGAGTTTAGAATTTTCGAAAAAGTGGATCTAGGCCTGAGAATATTACATGATGTTACTGGGTAGAGACAGTATATTCTAGAATCAGACTGTGAAGGAGATAAAAAGGTAGGGAGACCTGGAGTGATCCGTCACGGCCCTAATAGTGGCTTTTGTGTCCCAAAGGGGCAGAGCCACAGCTGACTCCAAGCCACACTGATGCTGACCCCAGATCCTTGTGACCAGGACCCCATGAAGTAGGGACTCTCAGCAGTGACACAGAGGTGACCTGGGCATCAGTAGTGTCAGGATGGGAGCAGAAGGAGGCCCCACCTGAAGGGTGTGGACAGAGGGAGAGGTGTCCGTGCTGGCCCCTGAGTCTGGTCCTCACCTGAGGGAGGCCAGGTGGAGGACAGGTGTGAGGTGACGGTAGGCAGTGACCACTAGTGTGGCTTCTTGAGCTTCTTTCCCTTCTGACTCCCTCTGGGCAGAGGAGGCCATCAGGAGGCTGTGTGTCTGCTCTCCAGCCCTCCTGAGGCCACCTGAAATTCAGACCGACGGCTCCTGGGTGGGAGTGGGTGTGTCTGGGTCTGGTATTGACCTGCTGAAGGAATAGCAGAAAGGTCAGGGAGCCTGAGCTGCAGCTTTCTGTGATGGGAACGGCCTGGTCTGTGTCCCTGCCCAGGTCCCAGCATCTATGGGACAACACCCAACATGGACTAAGGGTGAACGTGGAAGGCACAGTGATGCACATGGTGGGGACAGTTGGGCAAACCTGCTGTCCTCCTCCTCTCCTGCCAGGACCCCAGATCCCCAGCCATGAGGTCAGGATGTGACAGACACCAGCTGCACCTCCAAAGATGGCTATGTAGTCCCCAAACCAAGCAGACAGTCCCCCACGGTCACTGTCGTGGTATCAGGGAGATGGTGGAAGGATCTGGTCCTGGTGTCCTGAGGCCGGGATTCCTGGTCATAGGTCAGGGAGGGGAGGACTCACTCATTCTGGAGGGTTTGTGTCCAGAAGGGAAGCCTGGAATGGAGGGATATTTTGTCACCATGTGGGGATTCACCCTGGGGAGAACACAGGTCATGGAGAAGGGACATCTCAAATACATCTCAGATTGGGAATCCCGCTTTGTTATCTGGACAGGAAAAGCCCCTGTGACTCCTCTGAATGAGGCTGGGAGGCTGCTATGGACTTTTCCATCCTGGCAATGAGCTTGGGCCTCCCCAGCCCCCTGTGCAGTGAGTGAGAAGGGGGAGGAGAGGAGCCCAGGCCATGGTGAGACCCCCACACAGCTGTGTCCTGAGGACTCAGCAAGGCCTGAGTCCCAAAGTCCCTCTTACCCCTCCAGCAGTCCAGGGGTAGAGAGAGACCCTTTGTGGAAACCAGCCACCCCTGGGGTCTCCCAGCTCCACCCTGAACCCTGGCCCTGACCCCTGCCTGGAAAGCTGACCCTGGGAGGGGCTGGTCTGTGCAGGGCTGTTCTGTGGCTCCCCAGGGACCAGTGAGGACACAGCTGCTGGCCCAGTGAGCAGGGGACAGAGGGCTCCAGACCTGGGCCAGGTGGGGCTCCCAGCTGGGACCCACAGCACAGGCCTCAGGGACAGGCCACAGTGCCCTGTTCTGTCCGGGACCCAGACACATCCATGCGTCCTATCTGCTCCACTGGACACTTTGTCCTCCCCAAAATCATGGAGCTGGGCAGTGTCCCTGCCCCAACACACCTTAGTCTCAGATTCCCACACAGTCCTGGGAGGTCCTGACAGCTGTAGTCACTTCCCATCACAGCTCAGGGAACACACTGATGCTCAGGACCCCCCAACCTTCTGAGGGTTCCCAGGTGGCAGGGCCAGGCACACTCACCCTCTGACATTGCCCCATGGTGCCCCTGCTGGACCCACATCCCTTGACAGCCTCAGGACACACACCTGCTGAGTCCCCTGAGGATGCACAGGTGTCCTTGGTTGTGCTGCTCAGCCCACCAGACGCAGGTGCTCAGGGAGTAGCAGGGGACACCAGTGGGGCTGTGATTGGAGCTGCAGGAGCCATGTGATGGTCACACCAGTGAGCACATTGTTCTTATTAATACTTAATTTTAAAAGACAAAAGGTAACTTACAGACCTCATTGCCCCTAGTAGATTTCTGCATTGTACTAAGCACTTGGCAAACTATTGCCTTTGTTCAGAGAAGTGTCTTCACATAATTTTTAAAGTGGTTCCCTGTTTCCCATTCTCAATGCCACCCCTCTCACCTCAAGTGTGACGGACATTGAGGATAATTCCTTTCCTTTCTGCCTCTATGAATTTACCCATTATGGATATTTCTTATAAATACAGCCACGCAGTATCTGGCTGTTTTTGTTTGGTTCCCTCACTGAGCATTTCTCAAGGGGCACCTACGAGCAGCGTGTGTCAGAACGTCACACCTGCTCATGGCTGAGTCACACAACCCTGCATGGGTGATGATCTGGGACGTCTCCATGCACACGGTACAGCAACATGAGCAATTGCCTGCTCTCCTAGCCCCGGCTGCACACTGCATCACAGACTCTGCCTGGGGCTTCTGCAGCGTTAGGTAACACAGGGGCTGACCTCACGGTGCTTAGAACACCATTGAGACACCCAGACAATCACGTGTGTTCTGTGCTGTTATTTTCATTATCAGAGAGGAACCAGAACTACAGATATAAAAATATCTAGCCTTGTGTGCAGCTGAATGGCACAGACGTGATTCAGAGTCACGGGCTAAAGGCTGAGGACATGCCCTGCAACTGAGTGGCCTCACCCACAGCTGACGTTGCCTCCATGCAGGGCACATTGGTTTGTTAGTGTCTGAAGACATTTTTCTTCTCATCAGTGAGGGGAACGTGTGAACAGAAGCTAATGAGTAGAGGCCAGAGACGCTACTAAACAAATTACAATGAACAACACGCCCCCGACCACAAAATGCTAACAGTGTTGTGGTTCAGAAACTGTTTTAAATACATTTACTTTACGGGTTGATTGTGAATTTATTATATGATCAGACATCAAGATATGGAAATACAAACTGGTATCTAGAAAAGAAAATAGAGGGAGCTGTGAGCACACACACGCAACTCAAGCATCCAAGAGGGACAGGGAAGAGCTGCACACCCTGTTGGGGACAGGCTGAGGGCAAAGCCAGGGCGAGGATGCTCTGGGGGGTTCTTGTCTCACTTCCCCATGGTCTGGAGCACTGTGTGAGTGTCGCTGCTTTCATAAGACTGGCAGTAGTAGTCGGCCTCGTCCTCAGACTGCAGCCCAGATATGGTCAGGGAGGCAGAGTTGGAGGAGCTGTCAATGGAGCCAGAGAACCGATCGGGGACTCCAGAGGGTCTTTTGTTATCATTGTAGATCACAGTGGTGGGGGCACTGCCCGGGCGCTGCTGGTACCAGTGTACATATCTGCTCTCAATGCTGCCACTGCTGCGGGTGCAGGAGATGGTGACCTTCTGTCCTGGAGACCCTGACACAGAGCTGGGCTGAGTCAGGACAAAGTTGGCCAAAGACCCTGCATAGCGGGAGAGACACAGAGATCAGTGAGAACAGACCAGACCCTGTTCCAAAGAGGAGGGAGAGACCATCTTCCCAGGTGACATCCAGAGCCCTCCCTGAGTTCCCTGGGAGCAGCCACCTGTGCAGTGAGCGAGGAGGGTGAGGAGGAGCGGAGCCCAGGCCATGGTGGGGACACCCCAGGCTCTGCTTCCTAACCTGACAGCCAGGACTGACCCCAACAACCCATCTTTATCTGTCATTCTGAACCTCAAGGAGTGCGGTCTCCATGCAAATTTCTTCCTTTCTGGAGGCTGAAAAAACCACACCTTAGACTTCACACTAGCTGTGGCTGAGAGATGGAGACACTGTCCCGGGGGGAGGGCTACACCACACAGAGGACACAGGGACACCTGCAGGTGGGGCGGGGGAGACAGCTGAGGCCCTGGGGAGCCTGAGCAGGTGCTGAGACCACAGCGCCCTCTGGTGGACGCGGGAGGCACAGCGGCCCGGGGAAGGGGCTGGTGCTCAGGGCTCCCGCCCTCCCCACCCCCACCCCTCACAATTCCAGCCACTGTCCCAGGGTCTCTGCTCAGCATCCTGTGCTCCCTGCACTTAAACCTCCAAATCTGTCCAGTTGGTCCAACGGCCACTACTCTGGTGAAGACATCCTGATTCCCCTTCTGTCCTTGGAGGTGTGAATGTCACAGCAGAATGGGCTGTGTGGAAGGAAAGGGAGGGGAGGGCTCCGCCTTCTCCAGGAGGGACCTCATGACCGGGGCTGCGAGCCCAGCACGGAAAGGCCTGAGAACGAGGGAGCAGCGCTCTGATCAGGGACCAGATTCCACCGTCAGAGAAACCCTGAGAGCAGAAGGACCCTGAGGGCAGGGAGGGGAGGGCCAGGTGCGAGTCAGGGGACAGTTTCACCAGAGCCCTTCGCCAGCGAGTGCCATGAAGGCAGCAGGGGGCGTCGGTGGACCAGGTGGGTGCAAAGGGGTCTGGAGAGAGACTCCACACGGCTGGCGATCCATGGCTGTCTGGGCGAGGGGAAGGTCAGGGTCGATGTCAGTGTGAGGTTCTCGCGTGAAGGTCAGGCGGGTGTCACGGCTGCCGCCCTAGGACACGGTATGTAGAGCCTGTTTTGGGTCCTGGGATGAAAGTTTGCTTCTTCCAGTGGGGACAACCGGGTAACAGGCAGTGGAGCAGGCGACAATGTGAAAGCAAAGCTCTGCAGTCCCTCGCCGTGGGCTGTGCTGTGTCAAGGGCGCGCTGTGTGTGGACAGTGAGTTGGAGGACGGAGACGGAACCTCGGGGGCCTCCACTGCCTCCGTGGGGACAGAAAGACACTGAAGCTGCTTTTGTGTTCGGGAAAAACTGTCATTTATTTATGAGAGAAGCTACGCGAGCACGTGTGAAACAGTCACTCACGAGGCATGTCCTCTCCTCTGCCCGGCGCCAGCGGAGCTGGGGGACCCGACGCTGTGCTGCGCTCACGCCGGGGTCTGTCGGGGCTGAGGACGGAGAACCTGCTGCCAG
This sequence comes from Eulemur rufifrons, assembly GCF_041146395.1. Lineage (NCBI taxonomy): Eukaryota > Metazoa > Chordata > Mammalia > Primates > Lemuridae > Eulemur > Eulemur rufifrons. The sequence goes on from NC_091003.1 coordinate 23,642,211, forward strand.
CTCGCCCCGGCTGGAGGATTTGGGCCCTGGAGGCAGCGTCAGCGTCCTCGTCCCTCTCAGGTCCCTCTGCCAGGTGACTGTGTCGCACTTTCCCCTCCAACCTCTGACATCACCCAGATTATCCACCGTGTATTTGACACTGGTCCATCTTTTGTTTGACAAAGTTGAGGACATAAATCGATAATTTTCATAAACTTTTGTATGCACCTTGCAGTGTGGGATTATGTGGAGGTGGGAAGACAGACTTTATCCAATGTCACTTGTTCATGATTTTTTAAATGCATGTTACACCTGGATTTGCCATGATTTCCCTATAATTTAATATCTACAAGTTTACTCTGAGATGGCTTCCCATACTTTAATATCTATATGTTTACTCCAATATATTTATAGATTTATATATTCATTCATCTGTTCCTGTAATAAATCGCTTTAAATTATGTTTTTACATGTTTTTAGGAAAGATTGAGTATTTACCTTCTGACAGGGTCACAGGCTCCAAATGTGTGTAAGTTTTAAAATAAAGGAAGGACATTTGCAACATGGGTTAATGTCCGGAAAGGCACATATTGTGTCCATAAGTGAGGACGTTTGCAAAGACGAAAGTGCACGGATTTATTCCAGAGTGATTCATGCTCAGAGGAAATGGGACCATGTCAGTCAATGCTCAGGTGTGAAGGTGGCCATGGTCATGTGTGTGTCTGCCCCACCTCCACCCTCCTTGGATGAGGGAGGAGAGAAATAAGGACACTTGGGAGGACACTTGGTATCCCCCATGACATTGATTCCCATGGGAGGGGCACCTTCTCCATGTGTGGTGGTTGTCCACTCCTGCGTCTACTCCACAGGGGACAGCCAGCCTCTGCCTTCTGTCCTGGACAGTCAGTGTGGCACTGAGGCTGCTATGAGAGGAGAAGCAAAGACAGAACAGAGGAGGAGACGCGTTCAGAGGGGCGGGGAGGAATGTGGTCCTGGCAGGGCTGTGTCTGGGGAAACTGACCAAGGAGAGCGGGCTCCGCCAGGGCCCCAGGGGAAGTCAGGACGCTCTTCCTGTGCCTGAGAGTGACAGGTGTGTTAGGCCTGGGAGGAGCTGGTCAATGACCCTGAGGGACAGGAGCTCAGCGGTTTGCAGTCCCTAGGGGAGGCAGAAAAGGCAACATGGGGAGGACCAGGGGAGGGAGGAGCATCCCTGGCCGAGAGGAAGCCACCATGGGATGTGCACAGAGAGCCCTGCCCTCCAGGGGAGCCTCAGGGACCTGCAGAAGGGGATGGAGTGAATGGCTAGGGGTGGGAGGCAGCTACAGGCACAGAGAACCTGTGGGAAGATCGACCCGGTCACAGCACAGTCTGATATCAGTTCAGTGAAGCCTCTGTGGGCTCACACGCCTCCATCTGTCACCTACAGCGTGACTTACAATGTGGGAAGGTTCCACAGCCTTCATCCTCTCAGGAATGTAAAGATTCCCTTTCCCTCAAAAGGTCCCTGTCCCCAAATGTCCTCCCTGGTTCTCTGGTCAATCTGGGCAGGGACCTGACTGTGCTAACTGACTTTGCTGCTGCTGCTCAGGTCTTCACAGTGGGAGCAGGTGGCAGCTCAGGAATTGCACATGGGCTGGGGGTGGGGAGGGGGGTCACCTCATTGGTAGTGGGGACAGGAACCTGCCTCTGAGCTGCACTTGCATAGCTCACAGTGTTGTCATGTGGAGTGGATATGACATGTGAATGTCCATGGAGCCCTGTGGGGACACTCAGCACAGCCTCCTGGGCTCCACACTGTTGACCGGGGACACCTGAGTCTGTCCTGTCCTTCTTGGTGAGTGGAGTCACCTCTTGCAGATATGACCCTGCCATGCTCCTCTCCACCCCCTGGGGGGACTCTGGCCTGGACAGAGGGACCATTTGTGTGGAGAAGGAAGAGATGGCCTGAGTCACCCCCACGGGCTGAGGGAAGCCCATGCACCCAGTGTCTCCCTGGGGTGGAGCTGTCCCTCCTGCAGGAGAGTCCCACACCCATGGGGTCATCACACCCAGTCCCACATGAGGAGGCTCAGCCATTTCTCTAGTGAGGACCTAATGGGCTCCCCCCACCCTTCTCTCTCTCTCTCTGTCTCTCTCACACACACAGACACAAACACACAAATACACACACACAGACACACACACACATACACCTGACCCGCAGCGCCCCCTGCTGGCCACAGACTCACAACCCTCTGCTCATTCGCACTGCACAGCTGAGCCCTCCTGGCAGAAGAAGCTGCTTCTGACCCTTTTCCCACCTGGGGAGAGGTAGTGCGGGTGCTGGAGCCTTTGCTCCCCAGGGGCCCTCGTGTGGGGTCACCATGGACTGCAGGGATCCACGGTTGGCCTTCTGCATTCCCACCTTGCACTCCCCACCCCCTGAAGGGACACCAGTGACCCCACTGGGGCAGTTCATGGTCTCTACTCTCAATTAGGCTTTCCACACACTCTGCTCAGACCTTCATAATGTCCCTCTTTATTGAATTTGTGTCTGTTGACCTCATTTTGAGTAGGCCGGCCTTTCCTGCAGGACCCCTAATTAACACTCCCAATCATGTTTGCATCACAAATAGAGTAATTTGTCTAAATAAATTAACTGTACCATGCAAGAGTCATAATTGTCAAGGCACTTGTTTCCATTGGAAAGATTCTGTGTCCTGAGCAAGGAACAGCTGTCCACATACAGGGGACCAGACTCAGAATGTCCTATGAGCCATGGTGCAGACATCCTCCAGGTGAATGGAGGTTCCATGGAAGGGCTGTGGCCTCTCACAATGGGGCAAAAATGCTTGAAGTTTCCACCACTGATTCTGGCTGTTGCCACAGCAGTGAGGGCCCTGTGACCTCATGGGATTGTTCTCAGACTCTGACAACGATGTCAGCTAGAAAGGGCTAATTTTTCTTCTTTCAAGAGAGACACGGCAGTGCCAGAGGTTCTGGCTTTAGCACACTTGGATAAACAGGCAATATTTCAATATCATCATGAAGATTTTTTTTCCTTTATGAGAATTTAGAAACATTGAATGGAAAATTCAGAGTAGAGCGTTTTTGAAGCCAGAGGTGCTTCCGAGTAGAGTGTGTATGTATCCCAGTTAGTTTCAAATTTCAAAATTGCATAGGATAAGACCCTGAGCAGACTGAGGTTTTTGTCCCACTTCCCCATCTGCCTGTGTCTCTGTGAGAAGCACCGCTGTCCCATATGGCACAGTAATAGTCAGCCTCGTCCTCAGGCTGCAGCCCAGAGATGTGCAGAATCCCTGCATTGGCCGAGGCATCTTTGGAGCCAGAGAAGCGGCTGGGGACCCCAGAGCCCTGGTGCTTATCTGAGTCAGACTTGAACCTCAGGAGGCACCGGGGAGGGCTCCCTGGCTTCTGTTGTTGCCAGTGTATAGTATAGCTGCCAACACTGAAGCCACTGCTCAGGGTACAAATGAGTCTGACCGATGATCCCACGGATGCAGAGAGGGAGGGCGGCTGGGTCAGCACAGGCTGGGACAGGGAACCTGCAAAGAGAGACACACGTGGGTGCTGAGGCCGAATCCAGGGTGAAGTTCTTCATGGGTCTTAGACAAAGGGGCTGACACAGGATAGGAACTGAGACTCAGTTTACAAGGCCTGTCCCCACCTGTGCAGTGAGAGAGGAGCACGAGGAGGAGAGGAGCCCAGGCCATGGTGGACACAGCACCTGGTCCCCACAGTGGGGCTGGGCTGCCCCAGGCCTCCTTTTGTGCCCACCCTCTGCAGAGGAGGGGCTGCTCATGCAAATGTGTTTCCATCCAGGTTCTGCCCAGCCCCTCCCTGAGCCCTGGGCTGGAGCTCAGCTCTCCCTGCACACTGAGGAGGAGGCAGCTTTGCTTTGCCCCTTGGGGGAGCCCTGGGAGGAAGCACCTGCTGAGACCACACAAAGGGCCCTGCTAAGGGGACTGTGCCAGGCCAGAGAGGACACAGCTGCTGAGACCCCATCAGTGAGCACAGGGCTCATCCCCCAGGGCCAGGCTCCTTGGAGTGAATGATCCTCACTGAGCAGCTGTGTAGGGACCACAGGGCAGTCCCCCAGCGCCCCCTGCTGGTCACAGGCAGACACCTCCTCATGGCCCAGAGACCTGAGGGCCCAGCTGGTCTCTGCAGCTCCCCAATCACTGTCTCTGGTCACACAGCCATGGGCTGAGTCCCTGGTGGAGTGACCCCAACACACTGTGAGTGATCACTGGGGTTTCTGACTCCCAGAAGGAGCCCTGGACTATGAGAGGTGCAATCATGTGTATATATAACTTTTTTAGGTACCTACTCCCCAATAATTTTCTATATTTTAGAAAAACCTAAATGTCCCTCATGTACCATCGTTGTAGGCAGCTCAGATGCTGGAACATTGAGCTGATGTGAATGCCAGGGACAGGCTATGCAGGGGAGTGGGATGGAAGGACAATGTTCCAGGAATTGGCTCAGCAATGTGTTCAAAAATCAGCAAATCAGAAAACATTTCAAAACTCACACAATGAGGATACTGACTAGGCATAATCTGTGAGAAATTACTAGTTGGGTAGAAATATCATTTACTTGTTCATAGTCCAACACATTTGTTCAGTTTTTTAAGTGAGTTTTTTCTTCCTAAATTTGTACTTTCCTAATTATCTGTGTCTTATATTTCTGGTTAGTATTTTGTTTTAGACAGAATGCAGTGTGTTTGTATTCCAAACATAATTTTCCTTATTTTTATTTTCTTACTCATATTTTTTATAGTGTACTAGGAAGGTCAGTGTGACATTGTAATGTTTCTGCAGAAATGTTGATGCCTGGACACAGCAATGCACCATCCTTTCCTCAGTGTATCCCAGATGCAAATCTGCACACAAATGGTCCCAGACTCCCGGACTCGGAGGATCTTTTGGAAAATAACTATGTCCAGGATCCTCTGAGTCCCTCAGGCCTCTCTGCTCAAGATACCCAGAGAGATCCTTCCATTCAGGTCTGGCAGGTCACCCTGGGATTAACTCCATCCTTCCCATCAATGTAGTCCACATCTACACTTAATTAAGTCTCTTTTTATTCCATCTAAAGGGATTTTAATTTTTTCATAGAACACTGTTTTGCATTCTCTGTCATGAGGGTGTCTGGATGCTGATGGGCTGTTTGGCCACTGATGCTGGCACCGTGTGAGCACAGAGAGAAGTTACTGCAGTCACGTCCCCATCCAAGTCCCGGTTCCCAGTGGAACATCCCCTGCTGAGGCATCAGGGGACACTCACTGGATCTGCTGTGTGTCCCCCGTGGTGAGTGACAGAGTGGCATGCTCAGGAGCAGGCTCTAGAACAGGCCTGGAGCCCTGAAGCTGCAGAGCCCAGCGTAGGTGGAGTCTGCAAGATGCTTTATCGTCTGGGCCTGGGATGGAGGTTTCACCTCACTCTGCCCATCCACTGTCTGTGGGAGGAGCTCTGCTCTTGAACAAAAATCTTCTGCTTCATGGAGGGGAGCAGGCTGAGTGTGGGACTCAACACAGCCTCAGTCCCAAGTGGTCTGAAGTCAGTGACTCATGAAGGACCTGAGACCTTCATTGCTCCTGTGTGACTGGAAGCAGGATGGCGTTTGCATAGATCCCCAACACCACCAGCCACTAGGGAAATGCAGTCAAATCTAAAGAGATAGACCAGTGCAGACCCACTGGGGTGGCTATAAACAAAATGACAGGTAATGACAAATGTTAATGAGAATGTGAAGAAATTAGAATAATATATAAGAATATATTATTCATGGAAATGTAAACTGGTGCAACCCCTTTGGAAAGCAATCAGACATTTCCTCAAAAACAGTAATTATATCACCTTGAACATCCACTCCTACCAAACCCAACAAAAGTACACACATAAGTCCACAGAGAAATTTGAAACTTGTGTACCAATGATTACAGCAGCGTTACTCATAAAATCAAAAGTCTTAAGCAAACTAAATGTCCACCAGCTCATGAATGGTTTAACACCCTGTAGTACATACATACAGTGGAGTACTTTTTGGCAATAAAAATGAATGAAGTACTAAATTATGTCTTGATATGTTTCATGTATGAAAATCAACCTAATAAACATTTTAATGCATTAATCTCCTAAGTTATGTAGAAAACAAAAATTGGATCTACAGGCCAAAGTTATACTAATACTAGTTATTAGACTAGTAATTGTTTATTTGTAGGTGATGAAAATATTCTAAATTCATGTTACGGTGATGGTTGCACAACTCAGTAAATACTGAAGAAAATTTGAAGTGTATATTTAAATGGGTGGAATTTATGACATACACATTATAATATATCTTAACAAAGAAGTTTTAAAAAACAATATGAAAGCGGGCAAGGTCACTGGCTTTGGAAGGTCACTGACCATTTAAAGCAGGTCTCTGCTCTGAGACAAAGATCTTCAGATGTGAATGCCCTGGGGTTGGCCAGTTAATCTTTCGCCTGGCGTTTGTCACAGGCAGTCATGACAGTGATCACAAGAAAGCAGGGGCAGGTTTTTGTCTCAGTTCCCCCTGTGTCTGCAGCACTGTGGGACCACTCAGGCTACTGTCCCAGGCTGAACAGTAATAATCAGCCTCGTCCTCAGCCTGGAGCCCCGTGATGGTCAGGGAGGCCGAGCTGCCAGACTTGGAGCCAGAGAACCGGGCAGGGACCCCCGAGGGTCTATAGCTATTATCATAGATGAGAAGTTTGGGGGCCGTTCCTGGGAGCTGCTGGTACCAGTACACATAACTACCCTTGATGTTGCTGCAGGAGATGGTGACCATCTGCCCCGGGGCTCCAGACACCGAGGGCGGCTGAGTCAGCACAGACTGGGCCCAGGACCCTGGAAGGGGGAGAGACACAGACAGGGTGATTCTGGGTCTGGAGACAAGAGCAGAGAGCAGGGCCCGATGGTGTTCCCAGTGCCCTTCCCCTGGGCCGAGTCAGGTCACCTGTGCAGTGAGCCAGGAGGGTGAGGAGGAGAGGGGCCCAGGCCATGGTGGAGACTGTCCCGAGTGCTGCCTTCTGTGCCCGCAGCTGAAGCAGATTCCCCAGGTCTGTCCTTCCCCACTTCATACCCTGAGAGGGGAGGCTCCCTCCATGCAAATGAGCCCCAGCTTTGTGCCCCCACCCTGGGCCCTGGTCAGGCCCCTGTGCCTGAGGGTGTCAGGGGTGGGCATGGGTGGGGCTGTGTGGTCCCAGGGCGTGGGGTGGTCACAGCTGTGCCCTGAACAGAGGCCACCAGGCAGGGCAGGTGGCTTGTCCCAGCTCTGATCACCCCCTGGCCCCGAGGAACAGGCCCTGAGCGCCCCCTGGTGTCCAATCCCAGACACACAATCCTGTGACATTGTTACTGGGCCCCCCAGAGCCAGCCCTGCCTCCCCACTGCTCTGTCCACTGTCCCTGCTTCAGGTCAGGCCAGACGGTCACTCCTGTATCCTCCCCAGTCCCTCAGTGCAGTCCTCACGCCCTACTGGGCTCCTCGGTGTGACCCTGTCCCCACTTCCCCGGGCTGTCCCTTGCTCAGGACTGAGGTGGGGTCTCTCTGCACAGTCCTCGTAAGTCAGGATCAAGTGGAGAGCAGGGACCGGCCCCCATGGACTCACTTCCCCAGCTGTGGGGGCTCCAGTTCTTGCCTCATATGTGGTCCCTCCCTGGTGGCCAGAGCTGTCCTTCCTCATGATCTCACAGTGCTGAAGACAAAGAAGCTCTTGTCCCTAGGGCTCAGAGGGGGTGGGGAGGAGCCCTCGGGGGTGTTCCTAGAATGTTATTCTGGGAAAATCTCTGTTCGGTGCCTAATTTCCACAGACTTGAAACAATAGTCACCTGGATGCTTGTCCAGGTGTCTCTCCCAGGAATCCTCCCTCCAAGCCCCCAAAGCGGGAGCAGGGCCCACGGTAGCTGCCTGTGCAGCATTTTGCTAAGAGCAAAAATGATGACACGCTCAGTATTTGAAGATGGGAAGAGTTAAGGGTTTAAATTGTTTGGACCAGTGTGTGGTCCCAGGTGAGCCTGATGTGTTTTCCTTCTTAGATCAGCCAGTCCGAGCAGGATGTTTCCAGAATAAAGGTAAATGGTTCATGTCCAGTAATGAGTGCTCTGGGGATGGTTTAAAACTGAGAGAAATTATTAATTTCTCATGAACGATGACATCTAGTGTGCAATATATTTAAAAACTATCATCGTAAGAAAAAAAGAAATAAAAGATGATCTCACCTACAAAAACAAAATAAGAACCAAACTGTATATATGACTGCAAAATTTCTGGCCTTATAGGCCCTCTTAATAAATCTTTGTTTGGGACGTTTTGCAGTGTGGAGAGGAACACAATGATTGCTTTTTGATGTTTATAGTGGGGAGCGTGTCACTAGCCAGTGGCAGTTCCATAAAATGTTAAATGTGCTATTTAATATGGAAGAGTGAGATCTACTGGAGCCATGTAAATGAAACCAGTCCGTGTATGTAACAAAATATACATGCACACCGCATTTTGGGTTTGCAACTCAAGTATGTCATTATTTGAATTTTTTTTCTTTTTCAGCTGTTTTTTAAACCGTATTTTATATTCAGTTTTTAAAATATTTACCGTGTTGAAAAATACCAGGCAAAATCAAGTTCTACGTTTTTACCAAGCGGAAACATCACTACTGTGCTCGCAGCCCCTGTTGTCTTGTCGTTGTGTCCTCTGCGATGGCGCAGCTCATGTTCACGGTGAATTTTGTTTCCCGGTTTCTCCCACTGAGTGGACAGGGATTCCCCCAGGCTGAGGTGTCTCACACAGGACAAGGCTGCCCACGTCCCCTCCAGGCCCAGGGCTGCTCCCTCTGTGGCGCCCCCGGAGCTCTCAGGCTGAGGGCAGAGGGAGGAGCAGGACCACAGCTGACCCCCCCGGTTCAGCCCACCCTGGCTCCGGCACCTGTGGCCTCAGCACTTCGAGGGGAGCTGCTCTGGTTCACCAGGGCAAGGAGCTGCCTCACTGGCTGGGCCTGATCTGCTCAGGCTACTGGGGAGGAAGGCGGGGACAGGCCACATGTCACCAGGGTGAGTCATGGAGGGTGGGGAGATGGGAAGGGAGAGTGGAATCCACTTTAGGAGAGCCTGGGGGGAGATGGAAATGCCCAAAATCCACATGTCACGCTCCATACATTTCATGTACACAGGATCGTGATAATTTGTAATTTTTTGTCAGAGCAGAAGACAAATCCAAAGCTTACAGATTCATGATCCTTTAGGACAATTCATGTCCAACAACAATAAATAATAGCTTCAAATTTCCTGTCCTGTGGTTCCGTATCTATCATCTATATATAACTACATATATGCACATTTAAACTTATAGAATGCATATGTAAATTATTTACCTTCCAACTCGTCTACTCAACATATGAATTGAGTAATTATTCTGACATATGGTAATGCGATATTTGCATGAGAGGCATATATTTAACTTCTTAAGAATTATGCTCTGACCCATTGGAGGTTATTCACTAATATGCTCAAGAACATTCTTCCTTCCTGAACTGTGTACACTGTTGTGCCTGAGAAGTGAATTCTTTGAAATAAGGGATTTATTTTCTTGGATCCTGGAGTGATTGCTAAAATGTCCTAGAATTCTGCCTTGCTGACTCCATATTTCTATAGTGACTCCTCTCCCCTGTGACAATGGCTGTAGAGGAATGTTGGGGTCATTTGCTGATTGGTGGAAAATGAGCCATGGACAGGGGTGAGAACATGAGAGAGAGTTTAGAATTTTGGAAAAAGTGGATCTAGGTCTGAGAATATTACATGATGTTACTGGGTACAGACAATATATTCTAGAATCAGACTGTGAAGGAGATAAAAAGGTAGGGAGACCAGGAGTGATCAGTCACAGCCCTAATAGTGGCCTTTGTGTCCCGAAGGGGCAGAGCCACAGCTGACTCCATGTCACACTGACGCTGACCCTAGACCCCTGTGACCAGGACCCCATGAGGTGGAGACTCTCAGCAGTGATACAGAGATGACCTGGGCATCAGTGTCTCAGGATGGGAGCAGAAGGAGGCCCCACCTGAAGGGTGTGGACAGAGGGAGAGGTGTCCGTGCTGGCCCCTGAGTCTGGTCCTCACCTGAGGGAGGCCAGGTGGAGGACAGGTGTGAGGTGAGGGTGGGCAGTGACCACTAGTGTGGCTTCTTGAGCTTCTTTCCCTTCTGACTCCCTCTGGGCAGAGGAGGCCATCAGGAGGCTGTGTGTCTGCTCTCCACCCCTCCTGAGGCCACCTGAAATTCAGACCGATGGCTCCTGGGTGGGAGTGGGTGTGTCTGGGTCTGGTATTGACCTACTGAAAGAATAGCAGAAAGGTCAGGGAGCCTGAGCTGCAGCTTTCTGTGATGGGAACGGCCTGGTCTGTGTCCCTGCCCAGGTCCCAGCATCTATGGGACAACACCCAACATGGACTAAGGGTGAACGTGGAAGGCACAGTGATGAACATGGTGGGGACAGTTGGGCAAACCTGCTGTCCTCCTCCGCTCCTGCCAGTTCCCCCAGCCATGAGGTCAGGATGTGACTGACACCAGCTGTACCTCCGAGGATGGGCATGTGTTGCCCAAACCAATCAGACAGTCCCCCACGGTCACCACTATGGTATCAGAGAGATGGTGGAGGGATCTGGTCCAGGTGTCCTGAGGCCGGGATTCCTGGTCATGGGTCAGGGAGGGGAGGACTCACTCATTCTGGAGGGTTTGTGTCCAGAAGGGAAGCCTGGAATGGAGGGATATTTTGTCACCATGTGGGGATTCACCCTGGGGAGAACACAGGTCATGGAGAAGGGACATCTCAAATACATCTCAGATTGGGAATCCCCCCTTGTTATCTGGACAGGAAAAGCCCCTGTGACTCCTCTGAATGAGGCTGGGAGGCTCCTGTGGACTTTTCCATCCTGGCAATGAGCTTGGGCCTCCCCAGTCCCCTGTGCAGTGAGTGAGAAAGGGGAGGAGAGGAGCCCAGGCCATGGTGAGACGCCCACATAGCTGTGTCCTGAGGACTCAGCAAGGCCTGGGTCCCCAAGTCCCTCTTACCCATCCAGCAGTCCAGGGGTAGAGAGCGACCCTTTGTGGAAACCAGCCACCCCTGGGCTCTCCCAGCTCCAGCCTGAGCCCTGCCCCTGACCCCTGCCTGGAATGCTGACCCTGGGAGGGGCTGGTCTGTGCAGGGCTGTTCTGTGGCTCCCCAGAAACCTGTGAGGACACAGCTGCTGGCCCAGTGAGCAGGGGGCAGAGGGCTCCAGACCTGGGCCAGGTGGGGCTCCCAGCTGGGACCCACAGCACAGGCCTCAGGGACAGGCCACAGTGCCCTGTTCTGTCTGGGACCCAGACACATCCACGTGTCCTGCCTGCTCCACTGGGCACTTTGTCCTCCCCAAAATCATGGAGCTGGGCAGTGTCCCTGCCCCAACACACCTTAGTCTCAGATTCCCACACAGTCCTGGGAGGTCGGGACAGCTGTAGTCACTTCCCATCACAGCTCAGGGAACACACTGATGCTCAGAACAGCCCCCCCCCCCAACTTTCTGAGGGTTCCCAGGTGGCAAGGCCAGACACACTCACCCTCTGACATTGCCCCATGGTGCCCCTGCTGGACCCACATCCATTGACAGCCTCAGGACACACACCTGCTGGGGCCCCTGAGGATGCACAGGTGTCCTTGGTTGTGCTGCTCAGCCCACCAGACGCAGGTGCTCAGGGAGGAGCAGGGGACACCAGTGGGGCTGTGATTGGAGCTGCAGGAGCCGTGTGAAGGTCACACCAGTGAGCACATTGCTCTTATTAATACTTAATTTTAAAAGACAAAAGGTAACTTACAGACCTCCTTGCCCCTAGTAGATTTCTGCATTGTACTAAGCAGTTGGCAAACTATCGCCTTTGTTCAGAGAAGTGTCTTCACATAATTTTTAAAGTGGTTCCCTGTTTCCCATTCTCAATGCCACCCCTCTCACCTCAAGTGTGACGGACATTGAGGATAATTCCTTTCCTTTCTGCCTCTATGAATTTACCCATTATGGATATTTCTTATAAATACAGCCACGCAGTATCTGGCTGTTTTTGTTTGGTTCCCTCACTGAGCATTTCTCAAGGGGCACCTACACGCAGCGTGTGTCAGAACGTCACACCTGCTCACGGCTGAGTCACACAACCCCGCATGGGTGATGATCTGGGACGTCTCCATGCACACGGTACAGCAACATGAGCAATTGCCTGCTCTCCTAGTCCCGGCTGCACACTGCATCACAGACTCTGCCTGGGGCTTCTGCAGCGTTAGGTAACACAGGGGCTGACCTCACGGTGCTTAGAACACCATTCAGACACGAGACAATCACGTGTGCTCTGTGCTGTTGTTTTCATTATCAGAGGGGAACCAGAACTACAGATATAAAAATATCTAGCCTTGTGTGCAGCTGAATGGCATAGACGTGATTCAGAGTCACGGGCTAAAGGCTGAGGACATGCCCTGCAACTGAGTGGCCTCACCCACGGCTGACGTTGCCTCCATGCAGGGGACATTGGTTTGTTAGTGTCTGAAGACATTTTTCTTCTCATCAGTGAGGGGAACGTGTTAACAGAAGCTAATGAGTAGAGGCCAGAGACGCTACTAAACATATTACAATGAACAACACGCCCCCGACCACAAAATGCTAAAGGTGTTGTGGTTCAGAAACTGTTTTAAATACATCTACTTTACGGGTTGATTGTGAATTTATTATATGATCAGACATCAAGATATGGAAATACAAACTGGTATCTAGAATAGAAAATAGAGGGAGCTGTGAGCACACACACGCAACTCAGGCATCCAGGAGGGACAGGGAAGAGCTGTACACCCCGTTGGGGACAGGCTGAGGGCAGAGCCAGGGCGAGGATGCTCTGGGGGGTTCTTGCCTCACTTCCCCATGGTCTGGAGCACTGTGTGAGTGTCGCTGCTTTCATAAGACTGGCAGTAGTAGTCGGCCTCGTCCTCAGACTGCAGCCCAGAGATGGTCAGGGAGGCAGAGTTGGAGGAGCTGTCGATGGAGCCAGAGAACCGATCGGGGACTCCGGAGGGTCTTTTATCATTCCCGTAGATCACAGTGGTGGGGGCACTGCCCAGCCGCTGCTGGTACCAGCTCACATAGTAGCTGCCAATGCTACCGCTGCTACGGGTGCAGGAGATGGTGACCTTCTGCCCTGGAGACCCCGACACAGAGCTGGGCTGAGTCAGGACAAAGTTGGCCAAAGACCGTGCATAGCGGGAGAGACACAGAGATCAGTGAGAACAGACCAGACCCTGTTTCCAAAGAGGAGGGAGAGACCATCATCCCAGGTGACATCCAGAGCCCTCCCTGAGTTCCCTGCAGGCAGCCACCTGTGCAGTGAGTGAGGAGGGTGAGGAGGAGCGGAGCCCAGGCCATGGTGGGGACACCCCAGGCTGTGTTTCCTGAGCTGACAGCCAGGACTGAGCCCACCAACCCTCCTTATCTGTCATCCTAATGCCCAGGGTGGGAGGTCTCCATGCAAATTTCTCACTTTCTGAAAGCTGCACAAGCCCCTCCTTAGACTTCACACTAGCTGTGGCTGAGAGGTGGAGTCACTGTCCCTGGGGAGGGCTACACCACACAGAGGACACAGGGACACCTGTAGGTGGGGCGGGGGAGACAGCTGAGTCCCTGGGGAGCCTGAGCAGGTACTGAGACCACAGCGCCCTCTGGTGGACGCGGGAGGCACAGCGGCCCTGGGAAGGGGCTGGTGCTCAGGGCTCCCGCCCTCCCCACCCCCACCCCTCACAATTCCAGCCACTGTCCCAGGGTCTCTGCTCAGCATCCTGTGCTCCCTGCATTTAAACCTCCAAATCTGTCCAGTTGGTCCAACGGCCACTACTCTGGTGAAGACATTCTGATTCCCTTTCTGTCCTTGGAGGTGTGAATGTCACAGCAGAATGGGCTGAGTGGAAGGAAAGGGAGGGGAGGGCTCCGCCTTCTCCAGGAGGGACCTCATGACCGGGGCTGCGAGCCCAGCACGGAAAGGCCTGAGAACGAGGGAGCAGCGCTCTGATCAGGGACCAGATTCCACCGTCAGAGACACCCTGAGAGCAGAAGGACCCTGAGGGCAGGGAGGGGAGGGCCAGGTGCGAGTCAGGGGACAGTTTCACCAGAGCCCTTCGCCAGCGAGTGCCATGAAGGCAGCAGGGGGCGTCGGTGGACCAGGTGGGTGCAAAGGGGTCTGGAGAGAGACTCTGCAGGGCTGGCGATCCATGGCTGTCTGGGCGAGGGGAAGGTTAGGGTCGATGTCAGTGTGAGGTTCTCGTGTGAAGGTCAGGCGGGTGTCATGGCTGCCGCCCTAGGACACGGTATGTAGAGCCTGTTTTGGGTCCTGGGATGAAAGTTTGCTTCTTCCAGTGGGGACAACCGGGTAACAGGCAGTGGAGCAGGCGACAATGTGAAAGCAAAGCTCTGCAGTCCCTCGCCGTGGGCTGTGCTGTGTCAAGGGCGCGCTGTGTGTGGACAGTGAGTTGGAGGACGGAGACGGAACCTCGGGGGCCTCCACTGCCTCCATGGGGACAGAAAGACACTGAAGCTGCTTTTGTGTTCGGGAAAAACTGTCATTTATTTATGAGAGAAGCTACGCGAGCGCGTATGAAACGGACACTCACGAGGCACGTCCTGTCCTCTGCCCGGCGCCAGCGGAGCTGGGGGACCCGACGCTGTGCTGCGCTCACGCCGGGGTCTGTCGGGGCTGAGGACGGAGAACCTGCTGCCAGCTCGCCACGGCTGGAGGATTTGGGCCCTGGAGGCAGCATCAGCGTCCTGGTCCCTCTCAGGTCCTTCTGCCAGGTGACTGTGTCACACTTTCCCCTCCAACCTCTGACATCACCCAGCACATCCACCCTGTATTTGATGCTGGTTCACCTTTTTTCTGAAAAATTCATGACATAAAAAGACAATTTTCATACACTTTTCTACGCACCTTGCACTGTGGGATTATGTGGAGGTGGGAAGACAGACTTTATCCAACATCACTTGTTCATGATTTTTAAATGCATGTTACACCTGGATTTGCCATGATTTCCCCATAATTTAATATCTACAAGTTTACTCCAAGATGTGTTCCATAATTTGTTTACTCCAATGTTTGTATATATTTATTCATTCATCTGCTCCTTTAGTGAATCATTTTCAATTATGTTTTTACATGTTTGTAGAAAGGATTGAGGATTTACTTTCTGACAGGTCACGGGCTCCAAAGGTGCCTAAGTTTTCAAATAAAGAAGGGCATTTAAAACACGGGTTAATATCCGGAATGGCATATATTTTCTACATAAGTGAGGACGTATGCAAAGACAAAAGTACATGGATTTATTCCAGAGCGATTTTACGCTCAGTGGAAATGGGACCATGTCAGTGAATGCTCAGGTGTGAAGGTGGCCATGGTCATGTGTGTGTCTGCCCCACCTCCACCATCCTTGGATGAGGGAGGAGAGAAATACGGACACTGGGCAGGACACTTGGTATCCCCCATGACATTGACTCCTGTGGGAGGGGCATCTTCTCCGCGTCCGGTGGATGTCTAGTGCCTTGCGGGCAACACAGGCATACCCCACACCCTGTGCACGGCGCTTGACATGCGCATACTGCGCGCTCTGCGCCACCTGTGTTTCACGCGCATGCCGTGCACTCCGTGCCACACGCGCCACACGCATATGCCTGCGCACCCTGCACCGCGTGAAACACATGCATATCGTGTGCTCCACACACTGCACTACACGTGCATACCTCGCGCCGCACTCCGCGCCTCACACTCGCATAACTCGCTCTTCCGGCATCGCACGAAACACGCGCATATCTCGCGCTCGGCGGACCACGCCCAACACGCGAATATAGTGCGCTCCATTCACCACGCGCGATACGCACAGACCGCGCGCTCCGAGCACCGCTCGAAACACGCGCATATCACGCGCTCCACGCCCCGCGTGTGACCCGCGCATACCGCATGCATCGCCCAACGTGCGCAACACGTGTCAGGCTTCTGTTCTAGGAAGCTTTCGCAGACTAGAGATTGGACATAACTCAGACATCACATGAGCGCACACAGTGGAGGTGTGATGCAACAGGCCAGCAGCACAGAATAAGAGGACATTTCTGTGGGTTGCACAGGATTTCGTTCTCCAGATTCAATGGCCAAATATGTTTGCAATGTGTTTGAAAGAGACGATCAAATCAAACTCCAAGGCTTACAATATCTGTGACTTACAAAGTGGACATGTCATAAAAGCAGATAGTGCATATGGTAACTGGCGTGTGTTTAATGACATGGGATGACCCTTCCACTCTGGACATGAACATGATATTTGCTTAATCAGAATGTACCGTATTTATCAAAGGCATGTCAATAGAAGACAACTCTCCAACCTTCCTTCCCTTGAAGAAAGGATTGTTTCAAGGAGTGGAGGAAAGACAGTCACATCTCACAGTGACCGTCCACTCTGACAGGCCATTGACCAAAGTAATGTTTACTTCAAGCACACTTTGTTCAATTACATGCCAATGACAATGGTGATTTGATTGGATAAAAAAATAAAGTAAAATACAAACATAGAACTTTCATTTTATGCAAGATTTCAAATTGAACTTAAAATTCAATGTCAATCATATCCACCACTGGGTATGCAAATGCTAAAGATAACTACATATTTTGTAAAATCACAAATTGTGTGCACAAGGATCATCATTCCTATTGTATGTCCAGAAACAAAGTGAGAGATGAGTTTGATATGAACAACAACCTGCTATTTCAAAGTCATTTATCTGTTAAACAAAAGGTCAACAATGGTCATTAACGGGCAAAATACTTTTATAGTGACTAATGCATAATGGATATTACTGTATAAACAAACTGTATTTCTCTATTTTACTTCATATACTTAAATCTAAATGTTCCATATATAACATATTTCATCAGCTTCTGAAAACAAGTGGGCGTTTGTAATTTGGGATTAAGGGCCGTGCGTGTTTGTGTGTCATACAAACATAGTGGGGTTTCTAACTTCCATGTGGGTGGGCATCAGAATTGAGGACTGATCTCCTCGTGCCCCCTCTGTTGGACTTTGTAAACTGGTGGACAACAATATATTTAAATTCCATCCCTCACCCTTATAGTTGATTGAATTTTGTCTTCCGTTGCCATCTAACTGAACTCTCGTTCTCACAACACATTTCCCAGAGTGTGAGGGGCAAGGCCAGCCCTGGTACTGCCACTGCTGTGGGTGCCAGAAGGAGGGGAGGGGTCTCACTGGGGACAAAGTGGACTCACACACCTGGGAGGGCGGCCCTGTGTGGAGGTGACAGTGCTGCTCACTCACTGATTGGACACAATGTCTTACTGCAGGATGACCCATGGGTGTGGCCAACACAGATACAGGTGTCATGTCACAGAATGATTCATCTTGAACTGTGTCTGCGGTGTGACTGTGCTGCTGGGACAGTGTCTGGGTTTTCTTTCATTGTTTTCAGTCTTCATAACTATTTGGTAAAAAAAAAAAAAAAATGGGGGCTATTTCTCATTTGTTTAAATGATAGTAGTGTGGGTACATTTTAACATGAACTATATAAGAGTAATAGACAGTTTTTGTCCCATTTCCCCATATACTAGTGTCACTGTGAGAAGTACCACTGTACCCAACCATACAGTAATAGTCAGCCTCGTCCTCAGGCTGCAGCCCAGAGATGTGCAGA
Organism: Eulemur rufifrons; assembly: GCF_041146395.1. NCBI lineage: Eukaryota > Metazoa > Chordata > Mammalia > Primates > Lemuridae > Eulemur > Eulemur rufifrons. The sequence goes on from NC_091003.1 coordinate 23,659,959, forward strand.
ATCCCTGCATTGGCCGAGGCATCTTTGGAGCCAGAGAAGCGGCTGGGGACCCCGGAGCCCTGGTGCTTATATGAGTCTGAGTAGTAGCTCAGGAGGTACCGGGGAGGGCTCCCTGGCTTCTGCTGGTGTCAGTATGTGCCATAGCCACTGACACTGATGTCGCTGCTCAGGGTGCAGGTGAGTCTGGCTGATGCTCCAGGAGATGCAGAGAGGGAGGGCAGCTGAGTCAGCACAGGCTGGGACAGGGAACCTGCAAACACAGACACTCATGGGTTCTGGGGGACAAACCAGGGTTACATTTTTCAGACATCTGTGCCAGAAGAGCCAAAAGGAAGCTGGGAGCTTTCCCAGGTCTCTGAAGCCTGTCCCTGCCTGTGCAGTGAGAGAGGAGCACGAGGAGGAGAGGAGCCCAGGCCTTGGTGGACACAGCCCCTGGTCCCCACAGTGGGGCTGAACTGTCCCAGGCCTCCTTTTGTGCCCACCCTCCGCAGAGGAGGGGCTGCTCATGCAAATGTGTTTCCATCCAGGGACCGCCCAGCCCCTCCCTGAGCCCTGGGCTGGAGCTCAGCTCTCCCTGTACACTGAGGAGGAGGCAGCTTTGCTTTGCCCCTTGGGGGAGCCCTGGGAGGAAGCACCTGCTGAGACCACACAAAGGGTCCTGCTCAGGGGACTGTGACAGGCCAGAGAGGACACAGCTGCTGAGACCCCATCAGTGAGCACAGGCTCATCTCCCAGGGCCAAGCTCCTTGCAGTGACTGGTCCTCAAGAAGCAGCTGTGTAGGGACCACAGGGCTGTCCCCCAGCGCCCCCTTCTGGTCACAGGCACACACCTCCCCATGGCCCAGAGACCTGAGGGCCCAGCTGGTCTCTGCAGCTCCCAGTCACTGTCTCTGGTCACACAGCCATGGGCTGAGTCCCTGGTGGAGTGACCCCAACACACTGTGAGTGATCACTGGAGTTTCTCACTCCCAGAAGGAGCCCTGGACTATGAGAGGTGCAATCATGTGCATATATAACTTTTTAAGATGTAGCAGCCCCAGAATACATTCTAGACAATTCTAAATGACCCTCATGTACCATCATGGTGGGCATCATATGTGCTGGAACATCTGAGCTGGTTTGTATGGTGTTAATGTGTGTTTAGGGCGATGGTGTAGAAGAGAAATGTTCAAGGAACTGACTCAGTGATATGTTTAAAATTCACCAATTCAGAAAACATTTCAAAAGTCACACTCGTCTACTAGTTCCAATGTCTGTGATTATTTGGGGATAGTTTTCACCAACATTTTAGTATTTATTTCCTTTATATTTTGTTGTTGCTGTAATGTTTTCTCTTTTGTAGTCTATGGGGACAATCATTTCTTGTTTGTTTAATTGACTCATTATTTCATTTTGAAAAATGAAGATTTTAAGTAATATGATGTGACAACTCTGGAAATCAGACCCATTCCCTGCTGATTTCTGTTGTTGTCCTTCTTCTTATTATTATTTTTTGTAGTAGTTGTTATTGTTGTTGATGGTTTATTGTTTCATGGTTTTCTGGCCTAAGACTGTATTCTCTGCATGTGTTGACACTGAAGTTTCAGTTTAAATACATTAATGGTTACTTATTGGTGCCTTGAAGAAATGTATCTCTCAACCTTCCCCAAAGGCTCTCTGCGCGTGTTGGGGCACAATTTCAACACTCTGTCAGTTCATAACTCTGCCTTGGCCTCTAATTCATCTTGCAGGGATCTCCACTTTCAGCCAGTGGAGAACGATTAGGGGAATCTTAGTTCTCACCTGAACATAAACACACCCCAGGGCATGTAAGTGGTCTTCTGTACCCACAGGAATATGTCAGGGCTTATCGACACCACCTGTGGACATCCCACACCTGGCACTTGTTTTCCCATAGAAGCATTTTGATCAGCTTTGTGCTTATTCCACCCCACACACTGTCTCAGGCGCTCTCAGTGTGAACAAACGCCAGCCCTTATTCCACAGCACATTGAGGATGGAGCAGCTTAAACCAAACAAGCTCTGAGTCAATTCAAATTCAGAAAAGTGCTGAGAAGGAGGCTTTTCTTAGAGCATCCAGAAAGTTCAAGTAATGACTGTAGTCTGTGGATAGGGCTTTTTGGGAAACTCCAAGCCTATTATTTTGTTTTTCCAATTAATATTATTCTTCTGGTTTTCACAGCTACAGTGGTTTTGAGGCTGTTAATTTTCAGGGCTTCCATGGGTCTGGGGAGATATGAAATAAAAACAACAGAGATCTTGTTCTTAAATGGACCTCAAATTGTTGCAAACCTTTACTAAATGTCCAGAGTTCTGAAAAGGTTGATTTAGACAATTTTTCCCACTGTTCTTATAATCTTATATGGTGGAAAAGGTTTTCAGAGGGCCCCATTCCATCATTGCATAAGTGTTTCTTGACTCCATGTGTTTGGAAAAAGAAACCTTTTCAGGCTCAAAGCTGTCAAAGTTTACTAACTGGCCATTTAGTTTCCTTTTATTTCTTACATTCTTGCATATCAATTGTCATCTTCTATACGTTGGGATCAATTCCTCAACCTTGTCCCCTACTCCCGAAATCCAAACACTGAACACTAAAGAAAACCTTCGGAAACAGCCAAAGGACTTAAGGTTTGTTTTCACACCAGCCACAAATTTTTATTCTCTCTCTGCATTTATTCAGAGGGTGCTTCCTACCATATAGATAGAATTTCAAAGTTTCTTAGGAGTAAATAAAATTATTTTTAAAGGTGGTCATTTAAAATATCCTCAAAAAGGCAGGGGTGAGGTATGTAGTCGGGTCTCAGTGTTTGAGTCTGGAAAGGAGAAAGACCCTGCATCCCCATATAGTGACAATGTAGCAAGCAGCAGGGGTGACAGGATCAGTTGCTACATTTCCATCATTGCTGCAGATCTGTTCCCTCTGTAGGAGCCTGGCCTAGCAGCCTGGTTCCCAGGGAACCCTTCAAAGGAATCTGAATGCATCTAGTTCTCTCACGGAAAAATTTCTAACAAAAAAAGTCAATATTTTTGAGGGTTCAGTCCACCAGACACTGTTTCTGGGAGCCAGGTGGCAGCCTTGGTAGCAGAGTGGAGAAAACAGTTTTTGTCCCACTTCCCCATCATCTGAATCACTGTGTTTTAACCATATGAACCACCAATTTTATAATCTGCACCACAGATATAGTCAGCCTCGTCCTCAGACTGGATGTTGGAGATGGTTAAGTAGCGGTCAGCCCCGGAGCTGGAGCCCGAGAAGCGATCGGGGATCCCGTCCCCTTTGCTGTGGCTTCCATCACTCTTAACATACATCAAGTACCGAGGGGCCTTCCCCGGCTGCTGCTGATGCCACGCAATGGTGTAGCCGCTGTGTCCACTGCTCAGGGTGCAGGTGAGCTTGGCCGAGGCTCCCAGGGAGGCAGATGCAGAGGGTGACTGAGTCAGCACAGGCTGGGAGAGGGACCCTGGAAACACAGACACACATTATGTCCTGGAGGAAGGACAAGAGGGAAGGACAGTGTGGCATGGGTCTGGGAGGTGGTGTCAGTGAGCTGGGGGTCAGGATGCTGAGGACCGTCCTGACCTGTGCAGTGAAGGAGGAGGGTGAGGAGGAGGAGTGGGGCCCAGGCCATGGTGCAGACACCCCAGAGCTGTGCTGAGGCTGCCACGCTGCAGGTGTCTCTTATCCACCCTCCAGCCCCAGAGGAGGGAGGGGGCCCTGCATGCAAATGTGCTGCTCCTCCCCTGCCCACCAAGCCTGCTCTGAGTCTGTGGGCAGCCCCAGTGACAGGGTGTCATTACTGGGAGGGGGGCCTGGGCTGGGCCTTGTGCAAGTCTCCCCAGGGGCCCAGAGAGGACCCCCCTGCTGGCACCAATGAGCTCTGAGCAGAGACCAAGGTCTAGTGTCTTACTTCCCAGCTGAGCCCCACACAGCCCTCAGTGTTAGTCCACAGCGCCCCCTGCTGCCCAGGCCCAGGTGTAGTGTGTCTGTGACCAGATGCCAGGGGGTCCTGACAGAGGCTCCTGCCCCCACCAGGGCCTTCACCACTGCCCCCTCCCTGCACAAGGGCAGAGTGAGGCCCCTTCTCTTGGAAGCTCCCACCTTGTCTCAGTCCTTAGTTTTCTCTTCCTCCTCAGTGGGAACAGGACACACAACTCACCCCATTAACAAACAAGGGGGCCTCAGGGGAAGGGACGACTCATCTACAAACTGAGCCTGAAATACAAAGTCCTGAGCTGAGAACAAGGGCAGATCAACTAGGAACCCACTTCCCAGGCTGCTCTCAAAGCCACGTTCTCTCTCCCTCCTTGGTTCCCAAGGAGGTCATGCCCAGGGACAGAGTGGGGAGTGTCTGGGAGGGTAAGTGAGGAGGCTGGGTCACTCACTGGATTTGCCACAAATGAGAAGAGGCCCAGGAAGTGTAAGAGAAAGATATCAATGTGGTTAAAAAAGGGAAGATGTGGACTTAGAGCTTCTTCAGACATAACAGGCTATGGAGGTCAAAGAAAGAAGAAAAGATGTGAATGACAACTTCCAACGAAAGATATGAAAAAATATCCACAACTCCTCTGAGATAAAGACCTTGCTGATTAATGGAGAAGGTAACAGGGCAGAAGGGGGCTATAGGAAAGGTAGGGAGACCAATTATCTGAGAAGAGAAGTCAGGAATCAGAGATGGGAAGGGGAGGGTGAGGATGGTCCACACTGTAGAAGGGACTGGAGGAGAATCCGGTGGGGACATTGGGCAGGATCCAGACAGGGGGTCAGGTGGAAGGATATTTGGGGTATCTTTGCTTTCATTTCTGTTTCATTTCTTTTTTTTTTTTTTTTTTTTTTTTGTTGAGACAGAGTCTCACTTTGTTGCCCAGGCTAGAGTGAGTGCCGTGGCATCAGCTTAGCTCACAGCAACCTCAAACTCCTGGGCTTAAGGGATCCTACTGCCTCAGCCTCCCGAGTAGCTGGGACTACAGGCATGCGCCACTATGCCCGGCTAATTTTTTCTATATAGATTTTTAGTTGTCCATATAATGTCTTTCTATTTTTAGTAGAGACGGGGTCTCGCTCTTGCTCAGGCTGGTCTCGAACTCCTGACCTCGAGCGATCCACCCGCCTCGGCCTCCCAGAGTGCTAGGATTACAGGCGTGAGCCACCGCGCCCGGCCTCTGTTTCATTTCTTATAGAAAGTGGAGCCTCTTCCAGCTTTTCAACTATTTTGTCTGGTCCTCTCCCTGCCTGGGTGGAGGAGTGCCTCTTTGATCAAAATTTTTCAGTTCCCTCTGAGCGAGATTTCTCCTTGGTGTTTGTCAGCTAATGCCTTCCCTTCTTAACTTGCCATCATTCTTATGAATTTTGTCATATTAAAACACATAGGAGACCAGATGCAGTGGCTCATGTCTGTAATCCTAGCACTCTGGGAGGCTTAGGAGGGAGGATAGCTTGAGCTCAGGTGTTTGAGACCACCTTGAGCAAGAGTGAGACTTCATCTCTACCAAAAATGGAAAACAATAGCAGGCCATGGAGGCGCCTATAGTCCCAGCTACTCAGGAGGCTGAGGCAGGAGGATCACTAGAGCCCAGGAGTTTGAGGTTCCAGTGAGTTATGATGACGCCACTGCACTCTAGCTGGGGTGGCAGAGCCAAACTCTTTCTCACTCCACACTCCTGAGTCCACATGTTACAGGATCCCAGATGATCCCTGTGCACGTGCACGTCTGAGGAGCTCTGATCTGACACAGGCAGGAAGGTGCTGGAGGGTTTGGTGATGGATGTTCCTCAGGCCTCAGTCTGCTCTGCTACCTGCCAGTGTGCCCAACAAACTGCCCTCCTGTGTCCCATTCTGTGAGTGATGCACCAGGCATGGTGCACTCGGGGCTTTTGAAAATAGCGGGCATCTCGCCCTGAGCTCACAAATTCACAGAGACAACTGCAAGTGTTTTAGTAATAACAGATTATCTTCCCCTCTTCACATGTTATACCAGTGAACAAGTGGAATTATATAAAAGCTATAATTTTGCGTTAGTACTTATAATCTTAATAATATTAAGCAGTGTTTGTGTATTTATGTATTTTTAAGAACGGGAGTTCCTTATGTTAACCTTAGGTGACAATCACAGTTTTAAAAGTTAGAAATATGAGTACAAATTTTATTTCATTATTTGTGTTCATGTTTCTAACTTTGAAAACTGTGATTGCGGACAATGGAGGGCAAAGGTGAAGGAAATGCATTCAAATGAGGAATATTGTTACGCTGATTGTTTGGTGCATTGACTTCCCAGGACTGCTGTCACAGTGCACCACAGCCTGGGGGTCTAACCCAACAGGAATGTGTGGTCCCACAGCTCTGCAGGCTGCTCCTCCAAAATCACAGGGACAGCCATGTCCCTCGGACACCTCTAGGGGAAACTTTCTTCCTCTCCCTGGCTGCTGATGGTTCACCTCCAACCTTCCGTGTCCCTTGGCTTGCAGCTGCGTAAGTCCAGTGTCTGCCCTCATCTTCACATGTTGTCATCTCTGTGTCCCCTGTATTCACAAGGCCATATTCTTATAAGGAGACCAAGCACATTGCATGAGGAGACCACCCTAACCGAATATGACCTCTTTTTATCTGGTAATAATTAATTCTACACTGGCATTATTTCTCAAAATTAGATACCATTCCACAGTACTGGGAGTTAGGACTTCAATGTATCTTCTTGGGGTGAAATACTTTCACATTACATTAGAGAAGAATCCTTTTTTAAATAAATTATAATTTTTAAATTTAAAATTATGCAATGCACTTGTACTGCATGACAATAAAGCCTAATAATATAAACTTTTTTTTTAATATTCAAAAAGAGGGTTTCTTCCCTTCACCATTAGTTTGCAATAAGAACATCATTGGAGATTTGTTAGACCTTAGCCTTTACATCTGATCCTACTGTTACTGTTCTTTTGTGGAAGGCAGAATTATTCAACTCTACTTTCTGTGGACCAATATATTCCAAGTCTTCCACAAATATGCTCCACTATAAGGCTAAAATGTGCATGTGAATCATTTCAGACACTGCCATTCACCTTTCTAAGTAGAGTCAACATTTAGGCTGCCCTGGGGGCTCAGGTTTCTGGTCATGTGATCTTGATATTACATGATCATATTTGTACCAGGCTCAGTCAAAAGCAGGTTGTGTCTTGGTTTCTTATCTCTGTCTGTCACTGTGCTGAGCTCCACTGTAGTGTGGCATGCAGCGTCCTCAGTCCTGTCAGGGTGGCTTTGCCTGCAGCGAGGGAGACTGGCGACGGGGTGGGCGTCCAGGAGTGTTTGCTGTTTGTATCATAAATCGAAGTCCTGGGGACTTCGCCATGCTTCTGCTGGGCCCAGCATGGATAGTTGCCATTTGTGGAGCCACAGGCGAGAATGACTGTCCCTTGGGGGGATATTGTCAGTGAGGACTCCTGAGTCACCAAAACCTGAGGGATGATGTATGAGAGAAAAATAGACCCATGTTAGGAATGAGAAACAAAAGCAGAGAAATCCCTGGAGAGGATGGTTTCCTGGAGATGAAACTGGGCAGGGGGCAGGGAGGAAGAGGAGGAAGAGGAGGAGAAGAGTCCAGGCCATGGTGTGGACTTTCCAAAGATCCCCAGGACCCACAGCTGCTGCTGGACTTGGAATGTTCTTTTATTTCCTCCTCAGCTCCCTGGTAGTAGGGCCTGTGTGTGAGCGGTGCCTTCTGAGAACATGAGCCCTTTACCAACACCACCTGCACCACCGATTCTGAACGCTCAGCCCAGAGGGCAGCTCCTCGGTCTGGGAGGCTGGGCTGGCGTGAGCTCTGAGCTTGCCCCTTGGGAGGAAGCACCTGGGGTCACCACTAACTCAGGCTGCTGAGCAGGGGCCCAGGGACCATGCATGTGAACCATGGGGGTTTATCAGGCCTTGCTGAGCGCTGAGAAGATCCACAGCTCCCCCTGCTGGGCTGTGATAACCATTGTCTGTACTTTCTCTAGTGTTGAACATCTTCCCTAAGGCCTGATGTTTTCCTTGTTACTTGTTCTCGGGTTCATCCAGAGAGTTTTATATATATTTTTTTAAGTTTTATTTTTTTAGTTCTATAATTTCCATTGGTTTGTTTTAATGACTTCTACTTTTTTCTGAGATTTGCTTCTTTTCCATTTGTTTCAAGAATATCTGAAATTGCTCATCAAAATGATTCCGTGATGCTGATTTCAATGTCTCTGTCATATAATTTCAACACTAAGTTGTCTCAGTGTTGGTGTCTGTGCATTGTCTTTTCCTTTTCAAGTTGTGAATTTTATGGTTCTTGGCAATTTTTTTTATTGTGTCATGGGCATTTTGTTTAAAATTTATACTTGTTTCATATATATATTTATTATTTAAATAGATTTAGGGGATACAAGTGGTGTTTTATTATGTGGATTTGTTGTGTAGTAGTGAAATATGAGGTTCAGGTAGACCCATCACCTGAATTGTGTACATTATACCTAATAGGTAACTTTTTATCCTGAACCTCATTCCACTCTCCATCCTTCTGAGTGTCCAGTGACCCTTGTGTCACTGTGTATGGCTACTCTCCTCCCTTCTGAGTGTCCAGTGACCCTTGTGTCACTGTGTATGGCTACTCTCCTCCCTTCTGAGTGTCCAGTGACCCTTGTGTCACTGTGTATGGCCATGCATACCCATAGCTTAGCTCCTACCTATACGTGAGAACATGCAGTATCTGTTTTTGTTTGTTTGTTTCTGAGTCTCTTAACTTAGAATAATGGCCTCCAAGTCTAACCAAGTTGTTGCAAATGGCATTATTTCATTCTTCTTTATGGGTGAATAGTATTCCATAGAGTGTGTGTGTGTGTGTGTGTGTGTCACATTTTGTTTATCCAGTCCTGGTTGATGGGCACTTAAGTTGACTCTGTACCTTTGTGATTGTGAACTGTGCTGCAATAAACACACAAAGGCAGGTGTCTTTTTGATGTAATTATTTTTTCCCTTTGTGTGGATGCCCAATAATGAAGTTGCTGGATCGAATGCATCCATTGAGATTATAATATGGCTTTTGTTTTTGGTTCTGTTTTTATGGTGAATCACATTTATCGCCTCACACATGCTGAAACATCCTTGCATCTCTGTGCTGGACCCTACTTGATCATGGTGAATTATTTTTTTATGTACTCTTGGATTCCATTTGCTGGCATTTGGTTGAGTATTTTGCATCTGCATTTCTCAGGGATGTGGGTCTGTACTGGAGCTGTGCTCACCTGCAGTGCTGAGAGTGGACCTGCTTACCTCGTGCCCCAGCTCAGGGCAACGCTGTCAGTATCCCCTCTTCGTCTGCACTGTGAGACAGCTGGTATGTGGTTTGTTTATCAAGTTTAAGGGTTTATCCCTCTATTTATCCAAATCTGAACATTTTGTTGGTCATGAATGGACATTGAATTTTATCAAATGCTGTTTCTGTATTGATTGATGAGGTCATATGGTTGTCCTTTGGCCTATAAATATGGTGGATTGTATTGACTGACCTTTGCATAGTGAACCAACTTGTAATGACCTCCATTTGGCATGGTGTGCCCTTCTTGACATCTGTTACTTAAGTACATTTGGTAACCTTTTCTGAATAATTGATGTGTTTCTAAGTGACATCTGCTTTGTTTATTTATTTTACTACCAGGAGAATGTTGGTACCAGCAGTAGATTGCTCCATTTGGCAAAAATTGTTATCCTAACCACATTCGGTGTGTGAATCACAAAGTGAAAATATCTATTTATTTATTGATTTCTCCTCATTTCTCTTTCAATAATTTGTAGTTTTCAGTGTATGAGACTTTAAATTTTCTCAAATTTATCTTTAATATTTCACATTCATACACTATAAATATTATTGATTTTGCTTAATAATGTTTGATGGTTCATTACTAGTGCATAGAACAAAAATTATTTCTGTTTGCGGATATTGTGTCACAAAACCCAGATGGAAGCATTTGAACCAGTAGCATCTCTCAATTCCTCCTAGACCCTGAGCAGGGCATGGGTGGAACCAATGTATTTTTGTCTCTTCCAATGTCTCTACTGAGATCTTTTTTAACTCTAATGAAGCTTTTTTCTGTCTTTCTTTCTTTCTTTTTTGCCTATGAAAACCTGAGTAGGATAAGAATGTATTACCTGTCTAAAAGTTGAATGATTATGACACTTTGAGATCTAACAGTTCATAGAAAATGGCATGTTGGTTGAAGATGTGACAACAGAAGTCACTCCCTGAGCTAGACTTGCTCAGAGCCACCAGGAGGGGTGACTGCACCATGCCAGGAGAGTGGAAAGGAGGTTTTTGTCTCACTTCCCTTTGGGTCTGGAGCACTGTGTAAGCATTAGTGCTGCCGTGCCATATATCACAGTAATAGTTAGCCTCGTCCTCAGGCTGCAGCCCAGAGATGTACAGAATCCCTGCATTGGCCGAGGCGTCTTTGGAGCCAGAGAAACGGCTGGGGACCCCGGAGCCCTGGTGCTTATCTGAGTCTGTGTAGTAGTTCAGTAGATAGCTGGGAGGGCTCCCTGACTTCTGCTGAAACCAGTATATCCTGTAACTACCAACACTGATGCCACTTTTGAGGGTGCAGGTGAGTCTGGCTGATGCTCCAGGAGATGCAGAGAGGGAGGGAGGCTGAGTCAGCACAGGCTGGGAGAGGGAACCTGCAAACACAGACACACAGGCATTGGAGCAGTTAAAAGTTAGGCTGCTTGAGGGTGTGTGCCAGAGGGGCTGACACATGCTGGGGTTGTCCCAGGTCTCTGAGGACCGGCCTCACCTGTGCAGTGAGACAGGAGAACAAGAAGGAGAGGTGTCCAGGCCATGGTGGACACTGCCCTGCTGACACCCAGTCTGAGCTGTTACCCGGGGCGGCTTTATCTAACTCAAGGGCCTGGAAGGGGAGGGGCTGGCCCCACACAGTCGTTTCTTTTCCTGGGGATCTCTGCCCCACCCTGAGAAGCAGCAGCAGCCTGGGCTTGGTTCATTACACAGAGAGGACAAATGGGTGAGACTCAGAGTTGGCCACATGGGAGGAACCATGGAGGAAGCAGCAGCTGGAACCTTCCACAGACCTGTGAGCAGGAGGACACAGCTGCTGAGTCCCCATCAGTGAGCACAGGGCCCAGCCCCAAAGCCCAGGCTCCTGGTAGTGAGTGAGTGGTCCTCAGTGAGCAGCTGTGTAGGGACCACAGGGCAGTCCCCCAGCGCCCCCTGCTGGTCCCAGGCACACACCTCCCCATGGCCCAGAGACCTGAGAGCCCAGCTGGTCTAGCAGCTTCCCAGTCACTGTCTCTGGTCACACATCGGTGGGCTGACTCCTGGGGGAGTGTCCCCAACACACTGTGAGTGATCACTGGGGTTTCTCACTCCCAGAAGGAGCCCTGGACTATGAGAGGTGCAATCATGTGCATATATAGCTTTTTTAAGTATCAGCCCTCCAACATTTTCTACATTCTAGAAAAACCTAAATGTCCCTCATGTACCATCGTTTTAGGCACCTCAGATGCTGGAACATTGAGCTGATGTGAACGGCAGGGACAGGCTGTGCAGGGGAGTGGGATGGAAGGACAAGTTCCGGGAATTGGCTCAGTGATGTGGTTAACATTCAGCACCTCAGAAAAGATTTCAAAATTCACAAAATGAGGATACTGACTAGCCATGATTTGTGAAAAATTAGTAACAGGGTATAAATGACCTTTGCTTGTTCATACTCTAACACATTTCTTAAGTTTTTGAAGTGAGTTTTTTCTTCCTAAATATGTACTTTTTTGATCATCTGTGTCTTATAGTCCTGGTTAGTATTTTGTTTTAGAGAGAATGCAATGTGTTTCTATTCCAAACATAATTTTCCTTATTTTTATTTTCTTACTCATATTTTTTATAGTTTACTAAGAAGGTCAGTGTGACATTTTAATGTTTCTGCAGAAATGTTGATGCCTGGACACATGAATGGAAACACCATCCCTTCCTCTCTGTATCCCAGATGCAAATCTGTACACAAATGGTCCCAGACTCCCAGACTCGGAGGATCTTTTGGTAAATAACTATGTCCAGGATCCTCTGATTCCCTCAGGCCTCTCTCCTCAAGGTACCCAGAGAGATCCTTCCATTCAGGTCTGGCAGGTCACCCTGGGATTAAACTCCATCCTTCCCATCGATGTAGTCCACCTCTACCCTTACTTAAGTCTCATTTTATTCCATCTAAAGGGATTTTTATTTTTTCATAGAACACTGTTTTGCATTCTCTGTCGTGAGGGTGTCTAGATGCTGATGGGCTGTTTGGCCACTGATGCTGGCACCGTGTGAGCACAGAGAGAAGTTACCGCAGTCACGTCCCCATCCAAGTCCCGGTTCCCAGTGGAACATCCCCTGCTGAGGCCTCAGGGGACACTCACTGGATCTGCTGTGTGTCCCCCATGGTGAGTGACAGAGTGACTTGCTCAGGAGCAGGCTCTAGAATAGGCCTAGAGCCCTGAAGCTGCAGAGCCCAGCGTAGGTGGAGTCTGCAAGATGCTTTATCTCCTGGGCCTGAGATGGAGGTTTCACCTCACTCTGCCCATCCACTGTCTGTGGGAGGAGCTCTGCTCTTGAACACACATGTTCTGCTTCATGGAGGTGAGCAGGCTGAGTGTGGGACTCAACACGGCCTCAGTCCCAAGTGGCCTGAAGTCAGTGACTCATGAAGGGCCTGAGACCTTCATTGCTCCTCTGTGACTGGAAGCAGGATGGCTTTTGCATAGATCCCCAACACCACCAGCCACTAGGGAAATGCAGTCAAGTCTAGAGAGATAGACCAGTGCAGACCCACTGGGGTGGCTATAAACAAAATGACAGGTAATGACAAATGTTGATGAGAATATGGAGAAATTGGAACTCTTATGTATTATTCATGGAAATGTAAACTGATGCAACCTCTTTGGAAAGCAATCAGACATTTCCTCAAAAACAGTAATTATATCACCATGAATGTCCACTCCTACCAAATCCAACAAAAATACATAAGTCCACAGGGAAATTTGAAACTTGTGTACCAATGATTACAGCAGCGTTACTCATAAAATCAAAAGTCTTAATCAAACTAAATGTCCAACAACTCATCAATGGTTTAGCAACCTGTAGTACATAGATACAGTAGAGTAGTTTTTGTCCATAAAAATGAATGAAGTACTAAACTATGTGTTGATATATTTCATATATGAAAATTAACGTAATAAACATTTGCATGCATTAATATCCTAAGGTACGTAGAAAATGAAAATTGGATCTACAAGCCAAAATTATAGTAATACTGGTTATTAGACTAATAACTGTTTATTTGTAGGATGATGGAAATACTCTAAATTCATGTTACGGTAATGGTTGCACAACTCAATAAATACTAAAGAAAATTTGAAGTGTATATTCTAAATGGGAGAAATATATGGTATACACGTTATAATATATCTTAATAAAGATGATTCAAAACACAATATGAAAGCGGGCAAGGTCACTGGCTTTGGAAGGTCCCTGATCATTTAAAGCAGGTCTGTGCTCTGAGAGGTAGATCTTCAGATGTGAATGCCCAGGGGTTGGCCACAGTTGACCTTTTGCCTGTTGTTTGTCACAGGCAGTCATGACAGTGATCACAAGAAAGCATGGGCAGGTTTTTGTCTCAGTTTCCCTGTGTCTCCAGCACTGTGGAGCACCCAGGCTGCTGTCATAGGACTGGCAGTAATAATCAGCCTCGTCCTCAGCCTGGAGCCCCGTGATGGTCAGGGAGCCGGAGCTGCCAGACTTGGTGCCAGAGAATCGGGCAGGGACCCCTGAGGGCCTGTTGCTAGTATCATAGATGAGGAGTTTGGGGGCCGTTCCTGGGAGCTGCTGGTACCAGTTTACAAGATACCCACCCCCGATGTTGCTGCTGCTGCCCGTGCAGGAGATGGTGACCATCTGCCCCAGGGCTCCAGACACCGAGGGCGGCTGAGTCAGCACAGACTGGGCCCAGGACCCTGGAAGGGGGAGAGACACAGACAGGGTGATTCTGGGTCTGGAGACAACAAGACACAGTAGGGCCCCAGGGTCTTCCCAGGGCCCTTCCCCTGCCCAAGTCAGGTCACCTGTGCAGTGAGCCAGGAGGGTGAGGAGGAGAGGGGCCCAGGCCATGGTGGAGACTGTCCCGAGTGCTGCCTTCTGTGCCCGCAGCTGAAGCAGCTTCCCCAGGTCTGTCCTTCCCCTCTTCATACCCTGAGAGGGGAGGCTCCCTCCATGCAAATGAGCCCCAGCTTTTTTCCCCCACCCTGGGCCCTGGTCAGGTCCCTGTGCCTGAGGGTGTCAGGGGTGGGCAGCGGCGGGACTGTTCGGTCCCAGGGGTGGGGAAGTCACAGCTGTGCCCTGAGCAGAGGGCACCAGGCAGGGCAGGTGGCTGGTCCCAGCTCTGATCACTCCCAGGCCCTGAGCAACAGGCCCTGAGTGCCCCCTGGTGTCCAGTCCCAGACACACAATCCTGTGACATTGTGACTGGGCCCCCCAGAGCCAGTCCTGCCTCCCCACTGCTCTGTCCACTGCCCCTGACTCAGGCTAGGCCAGGCAGCCACTGCTGTGGCCTCGCCAGTCCCTCAGTGCAGTCTTCATGCCCTACTGGGCTCCTCGGTGTGACCCTGTCCCCATTTCCCCAGGCTGTCCCTTGCTCAGGACTGAGGTGGGGTCTCTCTGCACAGTCCTCGTAGGTCGGGATCAAGTGGACAGCAGGGACCGGCCCCCATGGACTCACCTCCCCAGCCGTGGGGGCTCCAGTTTTTTCCTCATATGTGGTCCCTCCCTGGTGGCCAGAGCTGTCCTTCCTTATGATCTAGCAGTGCTGAGGACAAAGGAGCTCTTGTCCCTAGGGATGGGGAGAGGGTGGGGAGGAGCCCTCGGGGGTGTTCCTAGAATGTTATTCTGGGAAAATCTCTGTTCTGTGTCTAATCTCCACAGACTTGAAACAACAGTCACCTGGATGCTTGTCCAGGTGTCTCTCCCAGGAATCCTCCCTCCAAGCCACCAAAGCGGGGAGCAGGGGCCACGGCAGCTGCCTGTGCAGCATTTTGCTAAGAGCAAAAATGATGACACGCTCAGTATTTGAAAGATGGGAAGAGTTAAGGGTTTAAATTGCTTGGACCAGTGTGTGGTCCCAGGTGAGCCTGATGTGCGTTTGGTTCTTAGATCAGCCAGTCCGAGCAGGATGTTTCGAGAATAAAGGTAAATGGTTCATGTTCAGTAATGAGTGCTCTGGGGATGGTTTAAAACTGAGAGAAATTGTTAATCTCTCATGTATGATGACATCTAGTGTGAAATATATTTAAAAACAAGCAGCATAAAAAAATAAAGGAAAAAGATGCTCTGAGCTATAAAACTAAAACATGAAATAAACTCTATGGCTGTAAGATTTCTGGCATTCCAGGCCTTGCACTCTTAACAAATGTGTTTCTGGGAGGACTTGGGGTGTGGAGAGGAACAACAGGACTGCTCGTGGATGTTTATAGTGGGGAGCGTGTCACTAGGCAGTGGCAGTTCCCTAAAACGTTAAATGTGCTATTTAATACGGAAGAGTGAGATCTACTGGAGCCATGTAAATGAAACCAGTCCGTGTATTTAACAAAATATACATGTACACCTCATTTTGGGTTTGCAACTCAAGTGTGTCATTATTTGAATTATTTTTTCTTTTTCAGCTGTGAGTTTTTCAAACTGCATTTTATATTCATCTTTTAAAATATTTACTGTGTTGAAAAATACCAGGCAAAATCAAGTTCTATGTTTTTACCAAGTGGAAACATCACTACTGTGCTCGCAGCCCCTGTCGTCTTGTCGTTGTGTCCTCTGCGATGGCGCAGCTCATGTTCACGGTGAATTTTGTTTCCCGGTTTCTGCCACTGAGTGGACAGGGATTCCCCCAGGCTGAGGTGTCTCGCACAGGACAAGGCTGCCCACGTCCCCTCCCAGCCCAGGGCTGCTCCCTCTGTGGCGCCCCCTGAGCTCTCAGGCTGAGGCAGAGGGAGGAGCAGCCACAGCTGACCCCCCGGTCCAGCCCGCCCTGGCTCCAGCACCTGTGGCCTCAGCACTTCCAGGGGAGCTGCTCTGGTTCACCAGGGCAAGGAGCTGCCTCACTGGCTGGGCCTGATCTGCTCAGGCTACTGGGGAGGAAGGCGGGGACAGGCCACATGTCCCCAGGGTGAGTCATGGAGGGTGGGGAGATGGGAAGGGATAGTGGAATCCACTTTAGGAGAGCCTGGGGGGAGATGGAAATGTCCAAAATCCACATGTCACACTCCATACATTTCCTATAGACAAGATCGTGATAATTTGTAACTTTTTGTCAGAGCAGAAGACAAATCCAAAGCTTACAGATTCCTGATCCTTTAGGACAGTTCATGTCCAACAACAGTAAATAATAGCTTCCAATTTCCTGTCCTGTGGTTCCGTATCTATCAGCTATCTATAACTACATATATGCACACTTAAACTTGTAGAATGCATATGTAAATTATTTACCTTCCAACTCGTCTACTTAATAACATATGAACTGAGTAATTATTGTGACATATGGCAATGCTATATTTGCATGAGAGGCATATATTTAACTTCTTAAGAATTATGCTCTGACCCATTGGAGGTTATTCACTAATATGTTCAAGAACATTCTTCCTTCCTGAACTGTGTACACTGTCGTGCCTGAGAAGTGAATTCTTTGAAATAAGGGATTTATTTTCTTGGATCCTGGAGTGATTGACAAAATGTACTGGAACTCTGCCTTGCTGACTCCATATTTCTACAGTGACTCCTCTCCCCTGTGACAATGGCTGTGGAGGAATGTTGGGGTCACTGGCTGATTGGTGGGAAATGAGCCATGGACAGAGGTGAGAACACGAGAGAGAGTTTAGAATTTTGGAAAAAGTGGATCTAGGTCTGAGAATATTACATGATGTTACTGGGTAGAGACAGTACATTCTAGAAGCAGACTGAGAAGGAGAGACCAGGGTTGGGGAACTAGGACAGATCAATTAGGGCCCTAATAGTGGCGTTTGTGTGCCGAAGGGGCAGAGCCACAGCTGACTCCATGCCACACTGACGCTGACCCCAGATCCCTGTGACCAGGACCCCATGAGATAGGGACTCTCAGCAGTGACACAGAGGTGACCTGGGCAGCAGTGGCCCAGGATGGGAGCAGAAGGAGGCCCCATCTGGAGGGTGTGGACAGAGGGAGAGGTGTCCGTGCTGGCCCCTGAGTCTGGTCCTCACCTGAGGGAGGCCAGGTGGAGGACAGGTGTGAGGTGAGGGTGGGCAGTGACCACTAGTGTGGCTTCTTGAGCTTCTTTCCCTTCTGACTCCCTCTGGGCAGAGGAGGCCATCAAGAGGCTGTGTGTCTGCTCTCCACCCCTCCTGAGGCCACCTGAAATTCAGACTGATGGCTCCTGCGTGGGAGTAGGTGTGTCTGGGTCTGGTATTGACCTGCTGAAGGAATAGCAGAAAGGTCAGGGAGCCTGAACAGCAAAATTGTGAGATCGGAACAGCCTGGTCTGTGTCCCTGCCCAGGTCCCAGCATCTATGGGATGACACCCAACATGGACTAAGGGTGAATGTGGAAGGCACAGTGATGCACATGGTGCGGACAGTTGGGAAAACCTGCTGTCCTCCTCCTCTCCTGTCAGGACCCCAGATCCCCCAGCCATGAGGTCAGGATGTGACTGACACCAGCTGCACCTCCGAGGATGGGCATGTGTTGCCCAAACCAATCAGACGGTCCCCCACGGTCACCACGATGGTATCAGAGAGATGGTGGAGGGATCTGGTCCAGGTGTCCTGAGGCTGGGATTCCTGGTCATGGGTCAGGGAGGGGAGGACTCACTCATTCTGGAGGGTTTGTGTCCAGAAGGGAAGCCTGGAATGGAGGGATATTTTGTCACCATGTGGGGATTCACCCTGGGGAGAACACAGGTCATGGAGAAGGGACATCTCAAATACATCTCAGATTGGGATTCCCCCCTTGTTATCTGGACAGGAAAAGCCCCTGTGACTCCTCTGAACGAGGCTGGGAGGCTGCTGTGGACTTTTCCATCCTGGCAGTGACCTTGGGCCTCCCCAGTCCCCTGTACAGTGAGTGAGAAGGGGGAGGAGAGGAGCCCAGGCCATGGTGAGACACCCCCCACACACAGCTGTGTCCTGAGGACTCAGCAAGGCCTGGAACCCCAAGTCCCTCTTACCCCTCCAGCAGTCCAGGGGTAGAGAGAGACCCTTTGTGGAAACCAGCCACCCCTGGGCTCTCCCAGCTCCACCCTGACCCCTGCCTGGAAAGCTGACCCTGGGAGGGGCTGGTCTGGGCAGGGCTGTTCTGTGGCTCCCCAGGGACCAGTGAGGACACAGCTGCTGGCCCAGTGAGCAGGGGACAGAGGGCTCCAGACCTGGGCCAGGTGGGGCTCCCAGCTGGGACCCACAGCACAGGCCTCAGGGACAGGCCACAGTGCCCTGTTCTGTCCGGGACCCAGACACATCCATGTGTCCTGTCTGCTCCACTGGACACTTTGTCCTCCCCAAAATCATGGAGCTGGGCCGTGTCCCTGCCCCAACACACCTTAGTCTCAGATTCCCACACAGTCCTGGGAGGTCGGGACAGCTGTAGTCACTTCCCATCACAGCTCAGGGAACACCCTGATGCTCAGGACCCCCCCAACCTTCTGAGTGTTCCCAGCTGGCAGGGCCAGACACACTCACCCTCTGACATTGCCCCATGGCCCCTGCTGGACCCACATCCCTTGACAGCCTCAGGACACACACCTGCTGGGGCCCCTGAGGATGCACAGGTGTCCTTGGTTGTGCTGCTCAGCCCACCAGACACAGGTGCTCAGGGAGGAGCAGGGGACACCAGTGGGGCTGTGATTAGAGCTGCAGGAGGCGTGTGACAGTCACACCAGTGAGCACATTGTTCTAATTAATACTTAATTTTAAAAGACAAAAGGTAACTTACAGACCTCATTGCCCCTAGTAGATTTCTGCATTGTACTAAGCAGTTGGCAAACTATCGCCTTCGTTCAGAGAAGTGTCTTCACATAATTTTTAAAGTGGTTCCCTGTTTCCCATTCTCAATGCCACCCCTCTCACCTCAACTATGACGGACATTGAGGATAATTCCTTTCCTTTCTGCCTCTATGAATTTACCCATTATGGATATTTCTTATAAATACAGCCACGCACTATCTGGCTGTTTTTGTTTGGTTCCCTCACTGAGCATTTCTCAACGGGCACCTACGAGCAGCGTGTGTCAGAACGTCACACCTGCTGATGGCCGAGTCACACAACCCCGCATGGGTGATGATCTGGGACGTCTCCATGCACACGGTACAGCAACATGAGCAATTGCCTGCTCTCCTAGTCCCGGCTGCACACTGCATCACAGACTCTGCCTGGGGCTTCTGCAGCGTTAGGTAACACAGGGGCTGACCTCACGGTGCTTAGAACACCATTCGGACACGAGACAATCACGTGTGCTCTGTGCTGTTATTTTCATTATCAGAAGGGAACCAGAACTACAGATATAAAAATATCTAGCCTTGTGTGCAGCTGAATGGCATAGACGTGATTCAGAGTCACGGGCTAAAGGCTGAGGACATGCCCTGCAACTGAGTGGCCTCACCCACGGCTGACGTTGCCTCCATGCAGGGGACATTGATTTGTTAGTGTCTGAAGACATTTTTCTTCTCATCAATGAGGGGAACCTGTGAACAGAAGCTAATGAGTAGAGGCCAGAGATGCTACTAAACATATTACAATGAACAACACGCCCCCGACCACAAAATGCTATTAGTGTTGTGGTTCAGAAACTGTTTTAAATACATCTACTTTACGGGTTGATTGTGAATTTATTATATGATCAGACATCAAGATATGGAAATACAAACTGGTATCTAGAAAAGAAAATAGAGGGAGCTGTGAGCACACACACGCAACTCAGGCATCCAGGAGGGACAGGGAAGAGCTGCACAGCTGATGGGGACAGGTTGAGGGCAGAGCCAGGGCGAGGATGCTCTGGGGGTTCTTGTCTCACTTCCCATGGTCTGGAGAACTGCGTAACTATAGCTGCTATCATAAGACTGGCAGTAGTAGTCGGCCTCGTCCTCAGACTGCAGCCCAGAGAGGGTCAGGGAGGCAGAGTTGGAGGAGCTGTCAATGGAGCCAGAGAACCGATCGGGGACTCCGGAGCGTCTTTTGTTATCCTCGTAGATCACAGTGGTGGGGGCACTGCCCGGGCGCTGCTGATACCAGCGTACATATCTGCTCTCAATGCTGCCGCTGCTGCGGGTGCAGGAGATGGTGACCTTCTGTCCTGGAGACCCTGACACAGAGCTGGGCTGAGTCAGGACAAAGTTGGCCAAAGACCCTGCATAGCGGGAGAGACACAGAGATCAGTGAGAACAGACCAGTCCCTGTTTCCAAAGAGGAGGGAGAGACCATCTTCCCAGGTGACATCCAGAGCCTTCCCTGAGTTCCCTGCGGGCAGCCACTTGTGCAGTGAGCGAGGAGGGTGAGGAGGAGCGGAGCCCAGGCCATGGTGGGGACACCCCAGGCTCTGCTTCCTAACCTGACAGCCAGGACTGACCCCAACAACCCCTCTTTATCTGTCATTCAGAACCTCAAGGAGGGCGGTCTCCATGCAAATTTCTTCCTTTCTGGAAGCTGAAAAAGCCACACCTTAGACTTCACACTAGCTGTGGCTGAGAGATAGAGACACTGTCCCAGGGGGAGGGCTACACCACACAGAGGACTCAGGGACACCTGCAGGTGGGGCAGGGGAGACAGCTGAGGCCCTGGGGAGCCTGAGCAGGAGCTGAGACCACAGCGCCCTCTGCTGGACGCGGGAGGCACAGCGTCCCTGGGAAGGGGCCAGTGCTCAGGGCTCCCGCCCTCCCCACCCCCACCCCTCACAATTCCAGCCACTGTCCCAGGGTCTCTGCTCAGCATCCTGTGCTCCCCGCACTTAAACCTCCAAATCTGTCCAGTTGGTCCAAGGGCCACTACTCTGGTGAAGACATCCTGATTCCCCTTCTGTCCTTGGAGGTGTGACTGTCACAGCAGAGTGGGCTGTGTGGAAGGAAAGGGAGGGGAGGGCTCCGCCTTCTCCAGGAGGGACCTCATGACCGGGGCTGCGAGCCCAGCACGGAAAGGCCTGAGAACGAGGGAGCAGCGCTCTGATCAGGGACCAGATTCCACCGTCAGAGACACCCTGAGAGCAGAAGGACCCTGAGGGCAGGGAGGGGAGGGCCAGGTGCCAGTCAGGGACAGTTTCACCAGAGCCCTTCGCCAGCCAGTGTCATGAAGGCAGCAGGGGGCGTCGGTGGACCAGGTCGGTGCAAAGGGGTCTGGAGAGAGACTCTGCAGGGCTGGCGATCCATGGCTGTCTGGGCGAGGGGAAGGTCAGGGTCGATGTCAGTGTGAGGTTCTCGTGTGAAGGTCAGGCGGGTGTCACGGCTGCCGCCCTAGGACACAGTATGTAGAGCCTGTTTTGGGTCCTGGGATGAAAGTTTGCTTCTTCCAGTGGTGACAACCGGGTAACAGGCAGTGGAGCAGGCGACAATGTGAAAGCAAAGCTCTGCAGTCCCGCGCCGTGGGCTGAGCTGTGTCAAGGGCGCGCTGTGTGTGGACAGTGAGTTGGAGGACGGAGACGGAACCTCGGGGGCCTCCACTGCCTCCGTGGGGACAGAAAGACCCTGAAGCTGCTTTTGTGTTCGAGAAAAATTGTCATTTATTTATGAGAGAAGCTATGCGAGCACGTGTGAAACAGACACTCACGAGGCACGTCCTCTCCTCTGCCCGGCGCCAGCGGAGCTGGGGGACCCGACGCTGTGCTGCGCTCACGCCGGGGTCTGTCGGGGCTCAGGATGGAGAACCTGCTGCCAGCTCGCCACGGCTGGAGGATTTGGGTCCTGGAGGCAGCGTCAGCGTCCTGGTCCCTCTCAGGTCCCTCTGCCAGGTGACTGTGTCACACTTTCCCCTCCAACCTCTGACATCACCCAGATTATCCACCTTGTATTTGACGCTGGTTCATCTTTTGTTTGACAAAGTTGAGGACATAAATCGATAATTTTCATAAAGTTTTGTATGTACCTTGCAGTGTGGGATTATGTGGAGGTGGGAAGGCAGACTTTATCCAATGTCACTTGTTCGTGATTTTGAATGCATGTTACACCTGGATTTGCCATGATTTCCCTATAATTTAATATCTACAAGTTTACTCCGAGATGTCTTCCTGTACTTTAATATCTATATGTTCACTCCAATATATTTATAGATTTATTTATTCATTCATCTGTTCCTGTAATAAATCGCTTTCAATTATGTTTTTACATGTTTTTAGGAAAGATTGAGTATTTACCTTCTGACAGGGTCACAGGCTCCAAATGTGTGTAAGTTTTAAAATAAAGGAAGGACATTTGCAACATGGGTTAATGTCCGGAAAGGCACATATTGTGTCCATAAGTGAGGACGTTTGCAAAGACGAAAGTGCACGGATTTATTCCAGAGTGATTCATGCTCAGAGGAAATGGGACCATGTCAGTGAATGCTCAGGTGTGAAGGTGGCCATGGTCATGTGTGTGTCTGCCCCACCTCCACCCTCCTTGGATGAGGGAGGAGAGAAATAAGGACACTTGGGAAGACACTTGGTATCCCCCATGACATTGATTCCTTCTCTGTGGGAGGGGCACCTTCTCTGTGTGCGTGGATGTCCACTCCCTGTATCTACTCCACAGAGCAGAGCCAGCCTCTGTCTCCTGTCCTGGACAGTCAGTGTGGCACTGAGGTTGCTATGAGACGAGAAGCAAAGACAGAAAAGAGCAGGAGACGCGTTCAGAGGGGCGGGGAGGAATGTGGTCCTGGCAGGGCTGTGTCTGGGGAAACTGACCAAGGAGAGCGGGCTCCGCCAGGGCCCCAGGGGAAGTCAGGACGCTCTTCCTGTGCCTGAGAGTGACAGGTGTGTTAGAGCTGGGAGGAGCTGGTGGATAATCCTGAGGGACAGGAGCTCAGAGTTTTGGGGTCCCCGGGGGAGGCAGAAAAGGCAACATGGGGAGGACCAGGGGAGGGAGGAGCATCCCTGGCCGAGAGGAAGCCACCATGGGATGTGCACAGAGAGCCCTGCCCTCCAGGGGAGCCTCAGGGACCTGCAGAAGGGGATGGAGTGAATGGCTGGGGGTGGGAGGCAGCTACAGGCACAGAGAACCTGTGGGAAGATCGACCTGGTCACAGCACAGTCTGATATCAGTTCAGTGAAGCCTTGGGGCTCACACGCCTCCTTCTGTCACCTACTCTGTGACTTACAATGTGGGAAAGTCCCACGCCCTTCATCCTCTCAGTAACCTAAAGATCCCCTTTCCCTCAAAAGGTCCCTGTCCCCACCTGCCCTCCCTGGTTCTCTGGTCACTCTGGGCAGGGACCTGACTGTGCTGACTGACTTTGCTGCTGCTGCTCAGGTCTTCACAGTGGGAGCAGGTGGCAGCTCAGGAATTGCACACGGGCTGGGGGTGGGGAAGGGGGTCACCTCATTGGTGGTGGGGACAGGAACCTGCCTCTGAGCTGCACTTGCATAGCTCACAGTGTTGTCATGTGGAGTGGATATGACATGTGAATGTCCATGGAGCCCTGTGGGGACACTCAGCACAGCCTCCTGGGCTCCACACTGTTGACAGGGGACACCTGAGTCTGTCCTGTCCTTCTTGGTGGGTGGAGTGACCTCATGCAGATATGACCCTGCCATGCTCCTCTCCACTGTCTGGTGGGACGCTGGCCAGGACAGAGGGTCCCTTTGGGTGGAGAAGGAAGAGATGACCTGAGTCACCCCAACAGACTGAGGAAAGCCCATGCACCCAGTGTCTCCCTGGGGTGGCGCTGTCCCTCCTGCAGGAGAGTCCCACACCCATGGGGTCATCACACCTAGTCCCATAAGAGGAGGCTCAGCCATTTCTCTAGTGAGGACCTAATGGGCTCCTCCTCCTCCTCTCTCTCTCTCTCTCTCTCTCTCATCTCTCTCTCTCACACACACAGACAGACACACACACAGACACACACACACACACACACACACACACACACATATCAGACCCACGGCGCCCCCTGCTGGCCACAGACTCACAACCCTCTGCTCATGCGCACTGCACAGCTGAGCCCTCCTGGCAGATGAAGCTGCTTCTGCACCTTTTCCCACCTGGGGAGAGGTAGTGCCGGTGCTGGAGCCTTTGCTCCCCGGGGGCCCTCGTGTGGCGTCACCATGGACCGCAGGGATCCACGCTTGGCCTTCTGCATCCCCACCCTTGCACTCGCCATGCCCTGCAGGGACACCAGTGACCCCAGGGTGGCAGGTCATGGTGTCTACTCTCAATTAGGCTTTCCACACACTCTGCTCACACCTTCATAATGTCCCTCTTTATTGAATTTGTGTCTGTTGACCTCATTTTGAGTAGGCCGGCCTTTCCTGCAGGACCCCTAATAAACACTCCCAATCATGTTTGCATCACAAATAGAGTAATTTGTCTAAATAAATTAACTGTACCATGTGAGAGTCATAATTGTCAACGCACTTGTTTCCATTGGAAAGATTCTGTGTCCTGAGCAAAGAACAGCTGTCTACATACAGGTGACCAGACTCAGAATGTCCTATAAGCCACGGTGCAGACATCCTCCAAGTGAATGAAGGTTCCATGGAAGGGCTGTGGCCGCTTACAACGGGGCAAAAATGCTTGAGGTTTCCACCATTGATTCTGGCTGTTGACACAGCAGTGAGGGCCCCATGACCTCATGGGATTGTTCTCGGGCTCTGACCAAGATGTCAGCTAGAAAGAGCTAATTTTTCTTGTTTCAAAACAGAGAGATCAGCGACACAGGCTCTGGATTTAGCACACTTGGATAAAAAGGCAACATTTCAATATCATCATGAAGATTCTTTTTTCCTTTGTGAGAATTTAGAAACATTGAATAGAAAATTTATAGTAGAGCCTTTTTGAACCCAAAGGTGCTTCCAAGTAGAGTGTGCATGTATCCTAGTTAGTTTCAAATTTGAAAATTGTCATAGGATGAGTCCCTGAGCAGGCTGACGTTTTCCTCTACTCCCACATCTGTGTCTGTCACTGTGAGAAGCACTGTTGTGCCATATGGCACAGTAATAGTCAGCCTCGTCCTCAGGCTGCAGCCCAGAGATGTGCAGAATCCCTGCATTGGCCGAGGCATCTTTGGAGCCAGAGAAGCGGCTGGGGACCCCGGAGCCCTGGTGCTTATCTGAGTCAGACTTGAACCTCAGGAGATAGCGGGGAGGGCTCCCTGGCTTCTGCTGATACCAGGATATGTGATAGCCACCAACGACAGTGCCACTGCTCAGGGTGCAGGTGAGTCTGGCTGATGCTCCGGGAGACGCAGAGAGGGAGGGCGGCTGGGTCAGCACAGGCTGGGACAGGGAACCTGCAAACACAGACATCCGGGAGTGAGGAATCACGGGCAAAAGTCGAGCTGCTGGGAGAGCTGAGACAGAGGGGCCTCACTCAGGCCCGGGAGCTTCCCCAGGACATGGTGGGCCTGTCCCTACCTGAGAAGTGACAGAGGAACAGGAGGAGGAGAGGGGCCCAGGCCATGGTGGACACAGCCCTCCTGAGGTCCAGCGCTGGAGTGGCTGCCCCAGGTCTCTCTTATCCCTCCACTGGCCTCACAGGGGAGGGGCCGTGGATGCAAATGTCCCCCTAATGCCTACCCCCTCCCAGCCCCATGCACTTGCCCAGGACCTGGGGGCTGGTGGAGGGGGAAGTCTGGCAGGCAGGACCTGGGAGGAGGCAGGTGCTGGGACCTCACCCAGAGAGGACACAGCTGCTGAGTCTGTGTCAGGCTCCACTGTCCCAGCCTTGGGGAGTTTGAGGTGTGGCACAGCTGTGAGTGCCCCTGTGGGGACCCTGAGAAGACCCACAGCGCCATCTGCTGCTCACTGTGCAGACTGCAGTCTCTCAGCGGGAATCATGTGAGTGGAGTCACCTGAGAGCCTGGTCCCTGTCAGTTCACAGCGTCCACAGGCCACACCCTGCTCTGTCCCCCCTACTGAAAACGAAACACTCTGTCCTAAACACTAAACACTGGTGGGAATAAACAGCCTTTGCAGGGAGGACGCCTGGATCGCTAGGTGAGGCCGTGTGGGCAACACGTTGCGTCTGGGGTGAGGAAGCTGCAGGGAGCGGAGGATGCCGAGGGCTCCGGGGGCAAAGGCCCGAGTAGCCCCTTCCATGGTGACCAGGGAAGGAGGTGACTGTGCCCTGGGTCTGAGAGGAGAGTGGGCTCCCGCTGAGGGACAAACGCAGCAGACACTGTGTCTAGACGAGATGCACCGTCTAGAAGACAGAGTAGAACGTGCAAACGTTCAGACGCCACAGTGCGTGGGTGCCGGGGAAGGGCAGAGCCTCTCACCTTCCTGGGCCTCCCATTTCTTGCCCGCTCTGGGCATGTCCGAGCTGCTGCTTCCCCTGCTGCAGACGCTCTTTCCCTTGCCGCCCACCACCGTGCGTGGATGGGACAGCACAGCGGGGGCACAGGACCCTGAAAGATGTGAGACATCTGCTCTCATGGGACTTTGGGGAATGCATCCATCCACTCACAAAATATTTATGAAATGAGTCGTCCACGGAAGCGGAGTTCCAGACTCGGGACTAGTTCAGGGGAAACAGGGAAGGCCACTGTGGGTACAGCAGGGGACGAGAGTGCATGGGGGATGGGGAAGAAGGGAGATGTCCCAGTGGTGGTGACAGGTTTTGCCATGGAGAATGTGAAATTAACGTTATTAGTTTCCCTTAGTCCCCTGGACTTCATGTGGGGACTCATGATATGTTTGGGGCTTCCTAACAGCCGGGGCTCTCTCTCCCTTTCTCTCTTTGCTGCCCCAGCTTTACCAGGGTTTCCAAAGTGACCCTCACCAAGGAGCGTGAAAGTGCTACTTTGTCCTCCTCGTTCAGACATTCTCCATCTAATTCACCTCGTGAAGTGAATGAAAGACGAACATCTCTTCTACGTCTTGGTTGAGAAGTTCATTTCAGTCATCAGCGCTACAGAATTTGCACCTGCTGACTTTTTAATCCTCTCATTTCCAGTGGACAAGGCTGTTTTTATAACGCCAGCTCCGTCTGTTGTTTCAACGTCAGGAGTGCACGGAGGTGCCCCTCCCTGTTCAAAGGAACAGGGGAGCGACTGCTCCTGTCATCCTACCCTTGTTTGATGCTGGCAGGTGAGCAACAAAGACAACCAAGAGCATCAGGCCCCTCAATTTGAGGAATTCAATTTTGAAAAATCAGCATTTGGAAGAAGGTGCCCATTGCAGCCTTCCGTTAATTTGTGTTCAATCATTTACCCCAGGAACGTTGATAAAACATAACAAATGTGCAGAATTCCTGTAGGATGTTTATATTTGAGTCATGGATTAGAATTAAAGGTCAGGAGCATTACACAGTCCACTGGAATGATACCGGGGGCAGTGGGGGGGGAAGTCCTTCGAGGTCCCTTCCCATTTCACTAAAGGCAGACACCAAGGCCTAACCCCTCCCCACACACATCATCACTCCCCTCTCTGCAAGTATTCAGTGGCTACAGCTTCATGCCTAATACTCCAAAATGTAGCAGCTTAAAACTGCAATCGGGCCTGGTCCCATAAGTTCTCTGTGTCAGGAGTTTGGGAGCAGCTTAGCAGGGTGGCTCTGGCTCAGATTTGCTCAGGAGGTGACAGCAGGACCTCAGTGGGGGCTACAGGCATAGGAAGGCTCAACTGGGGCTGGAGAATCGACTTTCACATGTTCTGGGTCACAGGGCGGGTGGCAGGAGGATGCAGTTCCTTGACACCCGCATCTCTCCCTGGGGCTCCCTGAGAGTCCCCTTGACAGGGCAACTGGCTTTTCCCGGAGAAGTGATCAGAGAAATTGGGATGCAAGGAACAAAGGCTATCATGTCCTGGCATGAGCAATCAGACTTGCTCATCCCTCAGTACCCTAGGAGTCACAGGAGGGATCCCTACTCAACATTCACAAAGGCAGGAGTACACAGAGCCAGAGGTCATTAACAGCACGTTGAGGACCAGCTGCAATTCGTGGTAAATTCTCAGAAAAAGAGATCTTAGGTTCAAAAGGTCTGATGTTGACACAGAGTGGAGCAAACCCGACAGGCAGCAGGAGAGATAGAAATCCCACCTGTCCCCGCAGTGCAGTTGTCTGATGGGCAGCGACTTGGGATCCTTCTGAGCCTGCACGTCCAGCTCTCCCTTTTCCTCCTTTCATTATCATCATGCCCAGATTTTCACCCTCAGTGCACACAAATTACACAGTAGAGTTGGGTCCAAAGGCACCATGGCTCACAGGATACAGGAGGGTATCTCGGGAGTATTTCTAGCAAATGCACAACCTTCATTACTGACCCCCTTGCAAAGTGTGCTGGGCCAATAGCTGCCTCCTGTCACTGACTGCAGGGAAGGGACATGCAGTGAGGGGTGTCAGTCCTGGGTTCGGGAGGGACAGCCAGGCAGGAGTCGGCATAGACACCTGTACGTGTTACCTCCAGACTCCAGCAGGAGAGGAGCCAGGTGGTGGGGGAGTAGCTGTCCTGTTCCCGCGCCCCACTGTGCATGCGAGAATGCTATGAAGGTGACACTCTGTTGAAAATCACAGGGGTGCATAGAATGGCAGCCAGGGTAGCACAGTGATTTAGCTGTGGGCCTTGTCTGCTGGGATAATTCACCCTGTGAGCACCATGAAGTGTACAGCTCTTTGCTAAGATGTCACATCTGTTCATCGTTTGAACTTCATCACCGGTGGGCAGGGCACCTGCAATCTTTGCAGGATGGGGAGTGAAATGAGGCTCTCAGAGGTCGGGGGTAAAATCACAGAGCTAAGGAGTGTTAGGTCGGTCCCCACGTCCCCAGTGTGGGCCTCAGGTGACTGAGCATCCGCAGTTTGCATCTAGAGACAGCAGAGTGAGGGATGGACACCTGCATCCCCACAAAGGACAGGAGCCTCTGATGTGTCCATCCCTCATGTGGGGGCCTGGCCCACATCCTGGGTGAGGAGGGATCTGGAGGGAAGGCAGTGGATGGCGGTCACATTTGAGTCTCCAGAGAAAGAGGGAACAAGCAGGTAATTGGCAGAATAAGCTGTTAATTTCAAAATTATCAGGCCCTGGTTTCATTCTGTTTAAGACTTCCTTCCTCACTTTATACCTTTCTTTGAAAAAATTTGCTTGAGGTCGCAAGAATAAACCAGGTTGCATGTTCAGTACTTTGATTGGAAATCTTAGCTAAATATCCAAGTTCATGGCTTGCTGGTTCTGCTTTCCACAAAACTACACCATACAATAAAGCTTGGCTTCCTTCCACTCTGTAACAATGATCCCCTTTTGGCCAGTCTCCATAAATGCTTTCCTTGGTTCCTCCTGAGCTCTCACCAGTACACCAGGAACACCTTTAGCAGCTGTATTTCCACCACCAGTCTGTTGATGTGGCACTGGGTGCTCCCTGAGACCATACAGCTGTCCTCTGTCATGCTCCTCACTTCCTACTGAGTCCACATTTCTACTAACAGCAGTTCAAACAAGCTTGGCTTTTCCACCAGGTTTCCCAAAATTCTCCCAAACTCTACCTCTTACCTAGTTCCAAAACGCTTGCAGATTTTTGGGTATATTTTAGAGCAGCAATCCTCTTTCATACATTTCCAGACGTTTCCTTTTGCCACTGTGACAAATTGCCACAAAGTGTGTGCCTTAGGAATATCAATCTATCCATCTATCTGTCCATCTATCTATCTGTCCATCTATCTATCTGCCTATCTATCTGTCTATGCGTGTTTAGTGGACGTGGAGGAGGACATGGAGATGACTGCAGGGCAGTGTTGAGCTGGATGGTCCAGGACAGAGCATGGGGCTTGGTCAGCACCTGAGGACCAGGCGCTTCATCCTCTAGAGATTTGGGGCTATTCATATCTAGATGTAGATAGACCTAGGTAGATAGCTCCGTATTTTGTAAGAATAAACAAAAGAAAGAGAAAGAGAGAGGTAGGATGCCAGGCTTCTGTTCAGACAGCTTTCACAGAGTAGAGAGTGGACTTGGGTTCGGTGTCACATGAGGAGTGACAGTGTAGGTCGGATGGCACAGGGCAGCTGTGGGAAACCAGAGGATGGAACTGAGGATGTGCAGGATTCCCATCCCCGGCTCCAGCGGCCAGCTACGTTTGCCGTGTGCTGGAAAGACAGGGTCAAATGCAACTGTAAAGCTTACAATTGCTGTAACTGAGAAGGTGGACCCAACATAAAAGCAGACAAGGCATAATATGAGGGTGAGTGCTTGAGGGGATGACAGATAAGCCTTCCCGTCTGGAGACGCAGATGGTGTGTGCTGCAATGACGCTGTACTGTGTTTACCAAACCTCGTAAAGAGCAGACGGCTGGCCAACCTCCCTTGACTTGAATAAAGCATTGTTTCAAGGAGTAGATGCAAGACGGTCACATGTACAGTGACAGTGCATTCTGACAGGTGATTGACCAAATAAATATTTACCTGAAACGTGTCTTGTTCAATTAGATGCCAACAACAAGGGCGATTTGATTGGAAAAAAATAAAATGAAATAGAAACATACAACTTTCCTTTCATCTAATATTTTAAATTGAAATAAAAACAACTTAAAATTAAACTGCATTCATATCCACCACTGGCTAAGCAAGATCTAAATACAAATAAGTCTTTCGAAAAATTATAATTTTTGTGCAAAAGGATCATCACCTCTTTTATATGTTTAGCAACAAAGTGAAGGATGAATTTGACATGACCAACACCCTGCTATTTCGAGGTCATTCACCTCGAATGTGTTTAATTAACCTGTGTTTAATTAACACAAGGTCAGTGATATTAATATGTTCACTGAGCTGCAAAACATTTTCACAGTGATTAATTTAATGCATAACTGACATCACTACGGAAACAAATTGTATTTCTCTCTTTTACATGGTATGTATTAATCTAAATTTTAATATATAACATACTAAATCAGTTTGTGATAACAGGCGGGAGTGTGTCAATTGGGATTAAGAGGGGTACACATTTTTGTGTTACGCGAGTCTAGTAGACATGCAAAACTGCCATGTGGAGTTGGCATCCGAATTGAGAATAAAGGTTTTTACCGCTCCATTTGAATTTGCACACTGACGGCTGACAAAATGTGTACATTGGATCCCTTACAGTTATATTTTCGTTCTACTTTGTTTCTCCCATGGAAGTGAGCCCTTGTCCTTAGGAAGTATTGCATTTCGCAGCGTGTGAGGGACAAGGCCACCCTGGTATTGTCCCTGCCGTGGGTGCAGGAAGGAGGAGATGGAGTCTCATTGGGGACAAAGTGGATTCTCAGAGCCGGAAGGACGCCCTGTGAGAAGGACGACAGGGCTGCTCACTGGCTAAATAGACAGATTCCGTACATTAGGCTGCCCTCTGGGTGAGGCTGGAATTTAGTTACAAGTGTATGTTGGCAGAGGAAATTCCTCTAGAATTACGTCTGTGGTGTAATTGTGCTGGTTGAACAATTATTTTAGCTATTCTATGATCGTTTAGAATCTTCAAAATTATTTGGTAAAATACCTAGCAAATATGTCTGATTTGCTTAAATAACAGTAGTGTGGATACATTATAACACAAACTAAGTAAGACTAACAGGCAGATTTTGTTCCACTTCCCCATATGTGTGTGTCACTGTGAGAAGCACCGCTGTGCCCAGTCACACAGTAATAGTCAGCCTCGTCCTCAGGCTGCAGCCCAGAGATGTGCAGAATCCCTGCATTGGCTGAGGCATCTTTGGAGCCAGAGAAGCGGCTGGGGCCCCCGGAGCCCTGGTGTTTATCTGAGTCTGAATAGTAGCTCAGGAGGTACCGGGGAGGGCTCCCTGGCTTCTGCTGGTGCCAGTTTATCCAGTAGTTACCAACACTGAAGCCACTGCTTAGGGTGCAGGTGAGTCTGGCCGATGATCCCAGGGATGCAGAGAGGGAGGGCGGCTGGGTCAGCACAGGCTGGGACAGGGAACCTGCAAAGAGAGACACTGGTGGGTGCTGGGGCAGAATCCAGGGTGAAGTTCTTCATGGGTCTTAGACAAAGGGGATACACAGGATGGAACCTGAGACTCAGTTTATAAGGCCTGTCCCCACCTGTGCAGTGAGAGACGAGCACGAGGAGGAGAGGAGCCCAGGCCATGGTGGACACAGACCCTGGTCCCCACAGTGGGGCTGGGCTGCCCCAGGCCTCCTTTTGTGCCCACCCTCTGCAGAGGAGGGGCTGCTCATGCAAATGTGTTTCCATCCAGGGACCGCCCAGCCCCTCCCTGAGCCCTGGGCTGGAGCTCAGCTCTCCCTGCACACTGAGGAGGAGGCAGCTTTGCTTTGCCCCTTGGGGGAGCCCTGGGAGGAAGCACCTGCTGAGACCACACAAAGTGTCCTGCTCAGGGGACTGTGCCAGGCCAGAGAGGACACAGCTTCTGAGTCCCCACCAGGGAGCACAGGGCCCAGCCCTGAGGCCCAGGCTCCTTGGAGTGAATGGTCCTCACTGAGCAGCTGTGTAGGGACCACAGGGCTGTCCCCCAGCGCCCCCTGCTGGTCACAGGCACGCACCTCCCCATGGCCCAGAGACCTGAGGGCCCAGCTGGTCTCTGCAGCTCCCCAGTCACTGTCTCTGGTCACACAGCCATGGGCTGACTCCCTGGTGGAGTGACCCCAACACACTGTGAGTGATCACTGGGGTTTATGACTCCCAGAAGGAGCCCTGGACTATGAGGGGTGCAATCATGTGCATATATAACTTTTTTAGGTACCAGCCCCCCATAATTTTCTATATTCTATAGAAACCTAAATGTCCTTCATGTGCCATCATTGTAGGCACCACAGATGCTGGAACATTGAGCTGATGGGAGCGGCAGGGACAGGCTGTGCTGGGGAGTGGGATGGAAGAACAACGTTCCAGGAATTGGCTTAGTGATGGGTTTAAAATTCAGCAAGTCAAAAAACATTTTGAAACTCACACAATGAGGTTACTGACTAGATATAATTTATGGAAAATTAATAGTTTGGTAGAAATAACATTTGCTTGTTCACAGTCTAACACATTTCTTAAGTTTTTGAAGTGAGTTTTAACTTTCTAAATTTGTATTTTTCTGATTATCTGTGTCTCATATTTCTTATTAGTATTTTGTTTTAGAGAGAATGCAATGTGTTTCTTCGTTTTATTTCTCTATTATTTTATTTCTGTGTATTACAGGGGTACAAATGTTTAGGTTATATATATTCTCTTTGCCTGGCCTTAGTCAGAGCTGCAAGTGTCTCCCTCCCCCAGAGGGTGTGAACTGCACCCATTAGGTGTGAATATACCCATCCCCCACTGCCTCCCACCTGCACAACACCCGGTGATTGTTAGTACTACATGTGCACATAAGTATTGATCAATTATACACAGGTTGATGGTGAGTACACGTGCTGCTTCTTTGGCCATTTTTATGATACTTAGTAGAATGGGCTCCATCTCTATCCATTCTAAACATAATTTCCCTATTTTTATTTTCTTACTCACATTTGTTATAGTTTACTATGAAGATAAGTGTGACATTTTAATGTTTCCGCAGGAACGTTGACACCTGGACAAATGAATGCAGACACCATCCCTTCCACTCCGTATCCCAGATGCAAATCTGCTTAACTGTGCAAATGGTGTCCAAACTCCTAGATTCTGAGTTTCTTTTGGTAAATAACTATGACCAGGATCCTCTGATTCCCTCGGGCCTCTCTCCTCAAGACACCAGGAGAGACCCTTTGCACTCAGGTCAGGCAGGTCACGCCCTGGATTTACTCCATCAGTGACTCCCCAGGGCTGTTTGCATAAAACCCACAGTCCTCACCCCCTCAGCCCCTTCCTGGTCTGGCCCCGCCCACCCCACAGCCCCCCTGGCATCCCCTCCCCTGGCTCTGGGGCTCCAGCCACGCCCACTACTCTGTCCTGGGACACCCTGAGCTCCTGAACCTGCCCTGGCTGCAGCCAGCTCCTGCTCTGTCTGTGGGAGAGACAGGCTCCAGCTGGAGGTGAGGGTGGAAGTGACATTTTGAAATAGTCTTATATATGTTATATGCACCATGCACAATTTTATGAATTTTTACTTTATATTTAGTGATATCATGCATTGTCATCTGGATGGATTTCACCTTCTGTTGCATGTTTGTTTTACTAGTGGGAATTGGAGAGCAATGTTAGTATTTTTTACTACTTGTAAATTTTTTGTGTTTTGGTTTAAACTTTTCAGAGACTGTATGGGCATTGTGGGCAAAAGTGGGACAGAGTCCATCAGAGGTGGCCCGTGTGGACTCCTGGTCCAGGAGAGCGTGTCACCTGCTCTGGGGCAGAGCACAGACAGGATCTCTCCGGGACGATGGCTCAGAGGAGGGGCACTTGCTCGGGATGCTGGGTGTGACTAGGAGGTCACCAAGGGGGAAATGGGGTTCACAGAGGGAACACAGACTGTGGGGATGCTCAGCCCTTTCCAGAGCAAGGCTCAGAGAGGGGATGGCAGACACTGGTGTGGGGGCAGAGGGGTGGGGGTGGGGCTGAGGCATCCAGTGGGGACAAGGCCCAGGGCCATGAGGCTGATTCTCCTTCATTTAAGGGGAGATGTTACCCACAGCTGCGCCTGTCCTCAGTTACCCTAGTAGAGACTCAGCTCTAGGACAGGAATTTTAGGGGACCCTGAAGCTCAGACCTGGCAGGAAACATTCCTGGGAGGCCGGACGGAGATGACAGCAGAGGAAATAGGGAAGGGGTGGAATGGCATGTGCCTCTGAGGTGGGACATGGGGACAGAAGACTGAAGCCCAGGCTGTGGGAGAGGAGGTGACAGCCCAGAGCATGCAGTGGGGGAGGGTGACTCCAGAGAGGCCATGATGCTACAGCTGAAGCAGGGAAGGCCACAGGGAAGAGCAGTTCTGAGGGCCACAGTAGGGCTGGTTGTGCAGTTGTCACCCGGAGTGACAATGTGGAAAGAGGTCGGCACAATTTAGAGATATTCAGGGCCAAGGAACTCATTTACTTCTTCATAGGAATAATGGGGGTGTTGAAATAATCATCTAGCAGGGAAGTTAGGCTGAGTTATTCATTCATTCATTCTTTAAGAGAGTATTCAGTTGGGGGGATGGTTCCATCATGGCGTCAATGCAGAAATGACTACAAAAGGAACTGTTGGCTTTACAAAATGACCCACCTCCTGGGATGACTTTCAATGAAAAGAGTGTTCAAAATTCAATTACACAGTGAATTGTAGACATGGAAGGTGCACCAGGTACCTTATATGAAAGGGAAAAATTTCAACTTCTGTTTAAGTTTAGGAGTCGATATCCTTTTGACTCTCCTCAGGTCATGTTTACTGGTGAAAATATTCCTGTTCATCCTCATGTTTATAGCAATGGTCATATCTGTTTATCCATTCTAACAGAAGACTGGTCCCCAGCGCTCTCAGTCCAGTCAGTTTGTCTTAGCATTATTAGCATACTGTCCAGCTGCAAAGAAAAGAGACGACCACCAGATAATTCTTTTTATGTGCGAACATGTAACAAGAATCCAAAGAAAACAAAATGGTGGTATCATGATGATACTTGTTGATGCCACTGTTATCATCCTCCTAGCAGAAGATAGTCCTACTGGGAAAATGAGCACTTTGATCATTCAGTCTTTGAACTTTAACCTTTGACTGGAAGTGACCTCTAGGCAATGAAGACTACTTCCTTTTACTGCATTTTTACTCGTGTGCATCCTGGGCGCATGTTGATCGCTGGTTCAGTCCAGGCAACTGACATGCTTTTGTTAGTCATACAGTATTAATGCAGGTGTCAGGAAATGTCAAATATAATTCCATTTTTAATTTTTATTTTTTTAAGCTTTCGGAAAAGTTCCAGGTCCTCATGTATTGTGCAATAACAATGACTTCCTTGGCGGTTTGGGGACGTTCATTGCCGGCAATGGACGTTGCAATAGGAAAAGTTTTCATTAACTCCTGCCACTCAACGATTCATGCATGATAGGGCCTATGAAATGAATTTATCGGTTACAGTGGGATTCTAAATAAAGTGAGGGGTCCAACATTACTTTGAAAGTCACCCCAGCTGTTTATATTTGGATTCTATGCACTGTGATCCTACGGTTAATGTGATGAGGCGCAGTAATCAGTATAGCTCTGTGAGCCACAGTGCAGCCATCTTGTGTACGGACTCACTGTTGTATAAAGTTAAAAAATACATAAATAACAGAAAAAAAATTTATACAGTGATTAACTTGTAAGTGATTGTTTAAAATCATTAGGTGTATAGTTACATTGTACTACACTTGGCAGTTCCTTGGAAAAATGTTCCTTGGATGTTCCTCAAGGAAATGTTCCTTGATCTAACGGATGCTATTTGCTTCTGTAAGTTTGCTTGCTTATGAATTATTGTAATCAACATGTTTTTAGCCGTATGTGTATTGCTAGTATTGTTAGTGGTGAAGGTATATAACCCCTGCTCACTTTAATATCGGGGCCATTCTCTGTCTCTGGACTTTCCCAGAACAGGGGGTGGTCGCTGGCCAGCTAATAAAGACTCCTAATTTGGCTCAATTCGGTCTTTAGGTGGTCATTTCTCACATCTTAGGCTATAACAGTTAACAGCATGAATTAACATGCGTCTTTAAAGGACTGTAATGAAAGATCATTGCATATTTATTTAATTGTTTATATCTGCTGTCAAATTGTTTTGACATGGAGGGTTTTCAAGTAACATTGGCAGAGAGGTACAATATGTTATCCCTATGGTGAAAATAAATTCATTTGTTGTATACAGTTCCTCAATCTCTGAAGTAAAGGTATGAATAATATAGGGTATGAATGATTTAATCGAGGCTTTATTTTGGAAGTAAGAAAAATGGCGGTAATGATTAAATTGCTGCAGTCCCTAATTTGGGCTTGTTATTTGTACATTAAAGATTTTTTTCCAAGTAGATTACACTCTGTTACTTCCTGCTAGCCATCAGCATGAGCCCTACTGCTTAAACACTATTTCATTTATTTATGTTTGGAAAATCCATAAACATTTTTGTTTGCAATCTTGTTTCTTTTGTTATGTTTTAAGTCAAGTTTGAATGTTACGCTACTTTTATTGAAAAACTTTGTCAAGTTTTTTCTTGTAAATTTTCTTTACTTGTAAGTATCATCTTGTCCTTTAATCCTGTACCCTAAAATAAGAAATACATTTTTGACAGAGGTTTAATGTTTAAAAAAAAAAAAACAGAGAGAGAGAGAGTATTCAAGGAAGGCCGGCCATGTATTAGGTGCTGGGAATGGAACAGGAGTTTAGGGACAGGACCCAGGTCACTGGAGCAGGAGGAGCCAGCTCTTGAGTAGGATAAGGATGGCTCCAGAGGACACCTCAGGCCTGAAGACTTCAGTTTGACTTAAGAATAGTTGACTGCTGTGAGTCAGGTCTTCCACCGACCCCTCCCCCTGGCATACATGCAGCTTGTGTAGACAGGGTACCCAGTGGCTTCAGGGCCTGTGGGTGCCCAAGGCTCCCAATCCCAGGACACCTCAGGTTTGACCTTGCATGGAGTGTGGTTAGTGATGCTGACACCGTGTGAGCACAGAGAGAAGTTACTGCAGTCACGTCCCAACCCAAGTCCCGGTTCCCAGTGGAACACCCCCTGCTGAGGCCTCAGGGGACACTCACTGGAACCCCTGTGTGTCCCCCGTGGTGAGTGACAGAGTGCCATGCTCAGGAGCAGGCTCTAGAACAGGCCTGGAGCCCTGAAGCTGCAGAGCCCAGCGTAGGTGGAGTCTGCAAGATGCTTTATCTTCTGGGCCTGGGATGGAGGTTTCACCTCACTCTGCCCATTCCACTGTGTGTGGGAGGAGCTCTGCTCTTGAACACACATGTTCTGCTTCATGGAGGGGAGCAGGCTGAGTGTGGGACTCAACACGGCCCCAGTCCCAAGTGGCATGAAGTCAGTGACTCAAGAAGGGCCTCAGACCTTCTGCTGCTCCTGTGTGACTGGAAGCAGGATGGCGTTTGCATAGATCCCCAACACCACCAGCCACTAGGGAAATGCAGTCAAGTCTAGAGAGATAGACCAGTGCAGACCCACTGGGGTGGCTATAAACAAAATGACAGGTAATGACAAATGTTGATGAGAATGTGGAGAAATTAGAACTCTTATATATTATTCATGGAAATGTAAAGTGGTGCAACCCCTTTGGAAAGCACTTAGATATTTCCTCAAAAACAGTAATTATATCACTATGAATGTCCACTCCTAACAAATCCAACAAAAATACATAATTCCACAGGGAAATCTGAAACTTGTATACCAATGATTACAGCAGCGTTACTCATAAAATCAAAAGTCTTAAGCAAACTAAATGTCCAACAATTCATCAATGATTTAACAACCTGCAGTACATACATACAGTAGAGTACTTTTTGTCAATAAAAATGAATGAAGTATTGAATTATGTGTTGATATATTTCATGTATGAAAATTAACCTAATAAACATTTGCATGCATTAATATCCTAAGGTATGTAGAAAACAAAAATTGGATTTACAAGCCAAAATTATAGTAATACTAGTTACTAGACTAATAATTGTTTATTTGTAGAGTGTTGAAAATATTCCTAATTCATGTTACAGTGATGGATGCACAATTCAATAAATACTAAAGAAAATTTGAAGTGTATATTTTAAATGGGAGCAATTTACGACATACACATTATAATATATCTTAATAAATATGTTTCAAAACACAATATGAAAACGGGCAAGGTCACTGGCTTTGGAAGGTCCCTGACCATTTAAAGCAGGTCTGTGCTCTGAGAGGTAGATCTTCAGATGTGAATGCCCGGGGCTTGGCCACAATCGATCCTTTGCCTGGTGCTTGTCACAGGCAGTCATGACAGTGATCACAAAAAAACCAGGGGCAGGTTTTTGTCTCAGTTCTCCCTGTGTCTGCAGCACTGTGGGACCATCCAGGCTACTGTCCCAGGCTGAACAGTAATAATCAGCCTCGTCGTCAGCCTGGAGCCCCGTGATGGTCAGGGAGCCGGAGATGCCAGACTTGGAGCCAGAGAACCGGGCAGGGACTCCCGAGGGTCTCTTGCTATTATCATAGATGAGGCGTTTGGGGGCCGTTCCTGGGAGCTGCTGGTACCAGTGCACATTCCAACTTCCGATGTTGCTGCTGCTGCCTGTGCAGGAGATGGTGACCGTCTGCCCCGGGGTTCCAGACACCGAGGGCGGCTGAGTCAGCGGAGACTGGGCCCAGGACCCTGGAAGGGGGAGAGACACAGACAGGGTGATTCTCGGTCTGGGGACAAGAGC
The DNA here is from genome assembly GCF_041146395.1 of Eulemur rufifrons. NCBI lineage: Eukaryota > Metazoa > Chordata > Mammalia > Primates > Lemuridae > Eulemur > Eulemur rufifrons. Next base: position 23,699,390 of record NC_091003.1, read on the forward strand.
AGAGAGCAGGGTCCCATGGTGTTCCCAGGGCCCTTCCCCTGCCCGAGTCAGGTCACCTGTGCAGTGAGCCAGGAGGGTGAGGAGGAGAGGGGCCCAGGCCATGGTGGAGACTGTCCCGAGTGCTGCCTTCTGTGCCCGCAGCTGAAGCAGCTTCCCCAGGTCTGTCCTCCTCTTCATACCCTGAGAGGGGAGGCTCCCTCCATGCAAATGAGCCCCAGCTTTCTGCCCCCACCCTGGGCCCTGGTCAGGCCCCTGTGCCTGAGGGTGTCAGGGGTGGGCAGGGGCGGGGCTGTGTGGTCCCAGGGGGTGCGGAGGTCACAGCTGTGCCCTGAGCAGAGGCCACCAGGCAGGGCAGGTGGCTGGTCCCAGCTCTGATCACCCCACAGCTCTCAGGAGCAGGCCCCGAGCACTCCCTGGTGTCTAGGCCAGACACACCATAGTGTGACATGGTGACCAGAGTGTCCCAGAGCCAGCCCTGTACTCTCCCCACTGCCCTGTCCACAGCCCTAATCTCATATGACACTGACTTGTGAGAGCCGTTAGGAACGACCCTTCAATACACGAGGCTAGGAGAAAACAGGGTTTGTACTGAATGATGAGCGCTGTCAATCTTCTTAAAAATGAATACATTCTAAAAGTTTCTCACCAAAAAGAATATGCAGTATATATTATTTTGTCATAAAAAGAATAAAGCTTAGCAGAAAAGATAATTCAAACTACTTAAGCCACAAAACAAGAAACAAGAGTTTGTGTCTGACTAGACTCTCGGGCAAGTATTGTATGTGCCCGAGCCTGGCGTGTGTGTGTGTGTGTGTGTGTGTGTGTGGTGTGTGTGTGTGTGTGTGTGTGTGTGCCAGTGTGCGTGGGGTGTGGAGTTACTGGGGAACACCAGGACCGTCAGCTTGGCCTCTGTGCCAGTGAACGTGTCACAATGTGATTCTAGTACTGTGAGATTTTAAATGCACCAAGATTTATATTTCTAAAAAAAACAGTGAATATATAGTCACCTAAATAACACAGGTCTGTAAGTTTTTGTGAAAGAAAATCTACAGTGCATTTTAATTTTGCTTTTATAAGCATAACTTATTTTAATTATTGTTTTAAATAATGTTTGTTTTTTACCTTGCAGTGTTTAAATTTTTCTGTTATTACGTTATAGACACTAATCTGAGCAACTGTGCCGTGATCTGTGCTGTGCCAGTACCGTCTCCTCTCTGATGGTGCCGTGACCGTCACAGTGAATTGTGATTCCCTTTTTCTCCCACCTGAATGAGCAGGGACTCACCCAGGCTGGGCAGTGTCTCTTGTAGAGAGGACAAGGCAGCCCGTGTCCCCTCCCTGCCCCTGAACTTTCTCCCTGGGGGCTGTCCCCAAGCCTCAGGCTGAGGACAGAGAGAGGAGCAGGGCCACAGCTGAGTCCCCAGGTCAGCCCCACTGTGTCTGGGCACAGTGTGTGCGGTGTGGCGAGAGGCGGGGCTGCGTTTGGTAAATAGATATCGGGCACCTGCCTTGTGTTGGGTGCTTTTCAGCGCTGGGTGTGTCACTGTGCAGTGAACAGCCTTGTCCCTCCTCAGGGAGCTGCCCCTGATGGAATGACAAGGTGTGATGCTCACGGGGGCCTCCCTTCCTCATGTCACCACAGCAGGCAGAGACCAGGGGCCGCGGCTGCACTCCGGGTTCTGAGCGGGACGGAGGCTCCTGACATCACAGGGGAGGAGGGAATCAGAGCAAACGTGAGCTGAGGGACCATTTCTGGGTTTCAGTGAAGATGAAGAGAAGTTGGCAAAGTAGATCTAGGAGGAGCAGCTCGGGGATGATGGGGAGACCCAGGTGAAGGGGCCACCAGGGACCGCAGAGTGGGGTTCAGGAGGAGAAGGAGCTGGCAGGACCAGGGTCCCAGCCATCCGGGAGGTTGGATTTGTCAGGCCAAGGAGCTTGCTTTCGGGGTGTCGTGATCTGCAGAGGTCGTGGGGCTGCAGGGTGGGAGGGTGGAAGCCCTGCCTTAGAGGGAGTGGCGGGAACGACGCAGGACACATTGAAGAAGGGACGCAGATGCCCATTCAGGGGAGACTGGCTGGGAAGGTTCACACAGACAACGTCCAAAACCCACGCATCCTTCTCGGGAAACTTCGTGCACATGGAATCTTGCTAATTTGCAGAATCTGTCAGAGGAGAAGATGAACATAAAGTTTCTGGTTTTATTAACAAGCAGGATGTCAACTAGCTCATCTCCAACACAGGCAGTTTGCTTCCAAGGTCCTTTCCTTTTGGTTTAGATGCAGTGATTTAAAAACCCTCATTGGCCAAGTTTCACCATCTCGCCGGTCTCCTCGGTAACATACCAGCTGAACAAAATATTGACACATGTTCATTCCGTATATTACTAAGTAATATGTCCATTATTTTGAAAATTACACTCTTACCCCTGTTAAGTGATCCATTGAGAGTTCCAGAGAGATCCACCTGCCCTGTCTCCTTAAACTACTGCAGCAGAGATTTTACTATCTTTAGGCTCAGGGGTCTCAGCTTGGGCTCCCCAGAGGCACCACGTGCTCACTGTAGCTGCCCCTGCTGTTTCCTAGGGACCCTGCCCTTCCCAGGACAGTGGCCGTGGATGAAGGTTTGGGGTCATCAGCCTGCAGGTGAGGACTGGGCAGGGAAAGGGGACGGGACGCTAAGAGTGTATTTTGTGAGACATGAAGTGGCCCCAGGCCTGAGGACACGCCACAGAGTCGGGCAGTCACTGAGCAGCCCCAATAGGAAGCTGAGAAGGAGAGTCCAAGGTCAGGCGATACAGGAGGGGGCAGTCAGGGCCCTAAGAGGTGGCTTTGTGTCCTGACGGGGCAAAGTCACAGCTGACTCAGGGCGAGGTGACTCTGAGCCCAGCCCCCAGGACACGGAAGAGGAGGGGGCAGAGGTAGCACCCCTGTGCAGAGGACCCCATGAGGGGGACCCTCAGCAGTGCCCAGGGGTGACCTGGAGACAGCTGGGCTGGGCTGGGAGCAGAAGGGGACCTCACATGGCTGTGTGTTCCGGGGAGGCTGCAGGTGCTGAGTCCCTGGGATGGTCCCCACCTGAGGAGGGGCAGGTGGAGGAGAGGCACCCGGGGGTGGCGGGTATTTGAGCCTCGGGTTCCATCACTGGGCCTTCTCCGTCCTCCTCACCTGCTCTGGGAAGACGAGGCCGCCGTGAGCGCTGTTGGCTCCTTTCTGCGTCTCCTGAGATCACTGAATTGCAGGTCAATGTCTCGCGGGCGAGAGTGGGTGGGACTTGGCCTGGGACTGGTCAGTTGTGGGGACATGAGAAAGGACAGAGGGCCAGTGCTGTAGCTTTGTGAGATGGGGACAGCCTGGACAGTGTCCCTGCTCAGCTCCCAACGTCCACAGGACATGACCCAGCAAGGACTCATGACGGGGGTGGAGGACAAAGTAGTGCACGTGGGGGGCCACTTAGACAAACCTCCTGTCCTTACTCTCTCCTGTCTGGGCCCCACATCCCCTGGCCGTGTGGGGACCAGGGCACTGACCCCAGCTGCGACTCCAGCGATGGACCCTGTGTTGCCGAAACCAGTGGGAAAAACTACCCCTGGTCACCATGACAGTGTCGTGGGAGACGGTGGAATGATCTGGTCCAGTCGTCCTGAATGCCGGGGGTTCCTGGTCATGGGACAGGAGGGCAGATCTCTGTCATTATGGGGGTTTAGCGTGTGGCTCTGTTGTTGGGCACACAGAGGCATCTTGTCCCCACGTGGGAATTCAGCCTGGGCACCAGGTACTCACAGAGGAGGGACAGAGAGCCTCAGAGAACCAGGCAGCATCCATCACCCCTGGCTGCTGGTTCTTCTAAAAAGTGGCCACTCAGCTTCCTGACAGCAAAGGCCAAATGTTAGAGCCAAATGTGACCTTACAGGTCTGAAGCAGAACCACAGTCACCTCTGGTCCTTCTTCCTCTCAGAGAATTTTCCACAAAGATGGTAAGAAAACACCCAGGCTGGAGCTCTTGCAGGGCAGGGCTCCCTCGTGCATGACAGGTGACCTGTGCCTGGGTCAGTGCTGGCTCTGTCAGTTTCATGCATGTTTCATCCAGCAAGAGACAATCTGAACTTCTGTAAGGCCGTATTTTCTGAATAAAATGGACAGCTTTGAGGACCAAAGAGTTCATATCTGATGTCTAACCAAAGGTCCCCAGCACACCTGAGGATCCAGGGCTTCTGGGATGCTCAGCAGAGCTCATCAACACGTGGTCAGTGACAGTCTCAGCCAAGCAAGGTGTCCACAGCATAAAGGGGTATCCCCTCCTCAGATCATCCCAGCTGGGCCATACCCCAAAAAGTCCACATTGAGGAGGGACAATTGTCCTCATCGAGCACCACCTGGAAACGCAAACACTGCGGGTGCTGTGCTGTTGGTGCCAACCCAGCTTCACTGGGGACATTTCCAAGAATGGGCTCAGTGAGGGTCACAGCTCCTTTAGCTCTTGTGAGCCCAGTAGGAGCAGAGGGGGCTGGGCCAGGGCAGCGGGTGGGGCCAGGGTGTGCCCTGGGAGAAGGGTCCCCAGGTTCCCCGTGTTTAATGAACTCAGTGGCTGAGGGGCTGTGCACAGAGGGGTGACGGGAGGAAGAATCTGCAGCTGCTCAGGGGAGACGAGAAGCCAAGCCCGGAATCGGTGCTCAGGAAACCTGGGGACTTGGGGGGAGTTGGGGTCACTGCGGGAGGAGCAGTGGACGGTCCAGGCTAGCCCAGCTCAGGCCATCCTGAGAGGGACTTTGGAGTCAGCCCCAGACTCTTGGTGACAATCATTATTATTTGAAGCCAGCACAGAGGCCCCAGCCTGCACTGGGGGTGACAGAGGGACAGTGGAATCACTCCTGCTGAGCCGTTGCCAGCACCCCTTCAGTCTGTCCATGTGCATAGAGGGGGGTGAGGCGGGGAGGCCAGGCCCGGGCAGGTGTCCCCAGAGTCACTTACTGAAACACCACAGGAGGGACACAGCTGTCCTATGTAACATGCTCATTCTTCAGTGCTCTCTGGGGAGGGCATCTTTTTTATTTTAATATCTTTAATCCCTGGGTGTCCCCCACAGCACTAAAGACAGCATGAGCTGTAGGTGACTTTGGGATGCCGAGGGGGTGGTTGTGACAGGCCCTGACTCAGTGGTAAAGGAGAACTGATGCCGGGTGTCCTGTGCACACCGGGAGGTCACAGACACAGTCGCCTCTCACTGTGGAGAAGACAGTTTGCCCAGCACCCCAGGAGCCCCAGAGACCTGCTTCCTCCGAGCCTCAGGAGGGAGGGGCAGCCCCAGAGACAGGCTGGCATGAGCAGTAGCAGGGGGAGGTGGCCTCACTGGAGCTGGTGAGCGGAGCTGGTCTTGGGGTGCTGGACCCAGTGGCCAACCAGAGGCTCTCAGCCCCCACACATCTCTAAGTCATGCCTATATCCAAGGCTGGGCACATGCTGTGGTTTGAATGTCCCCTCCAAAAGCCATGGTGAAATTGAATGGTCAATGTAACAGTATCAAGGGGTGGGGCCTTTAACGGTGACTAGGCCGTGAGGGCTCTGCGTTCATGAATGGATGAGCGCCTCATTGTTGCAGCGGGATGGCGATGGCAGGAGTAGGATCCTGAGAAGGGGTGAGCTCAGCCTGACTTACTCTCTCCTCGTCACACTCTGCGTTGTCCATTCACCACGGGATAAAGTAACAGGAAGGCCCTCAGCACCGTGCACTTGCACTTCCAGACTGCAGAACTCTGAGCCAAATAAACTTCTATTCTTTATAAATGACCCACTTTGGGGTATTCTGTTATAAGAGAGGAAAGTACAGCGAGACAGCGCGTGTGCGCTCAGCCATCTGCTTCCTCACCCGTAATCTCCCTGGAGGGTAAGAACTGACTTACTCAACTATAGACGCGATAAATTTGAGAAGATATTAGCAATAGATCAAATTGACACTTTAACTCATGACAGGAACATAAAAACCCCACATTTTTACATACATAATTACTAGGAAAATTAGGCGCTGGTTGAAAAGCAACAAAGAAGTCAACCCTTAGCTTGATGTGGCCTCAGGCAGGGCAGCAGTGACTGCACCAGGGAGAGCACAGGGGAGGTTTTAGTGTCACTTCCCCCTGGCTCTGGAGCACTGTGTAAGTGCCACTGTTGGTATGCAGTGTACTACAGTAATAGTCAGCCTCGTCCTCAGGCTGCAGCCCAGAGATGTGCAGGATCCCTGCATTGGCTGAGGCATCTTTGGAGCCAGAGAAGCGGCTGGGGACCCCGGAGCCCTGGTGCTTATCTGAGTCAGACTTGTACCTCAGGAGATAGCGGGGAGGGCTCCCTGGCTTCTGCTGATACCAGGATATGTGATAGCCACCAACGACAGTGCCACTGCTCAGGGTGCAGGTGAGTCTGGTCGATGCTCCGGGAGACGCAGAGAGGGAGGGCGGCTGGGTCAGCACAGGCTGGGACAGGGAACCTGCAAACACAGACATCCGGGAGTGAGGAATCACTGGCAAAAGTCGAGCTGCTGGGAGATCTGAGACAGAGGGGCCTCACTCAGGCCAGGGAGCTTCCCCAGGACATGGTGGGCCTGTCCCTACCTGAGAAGTGGCAGAGGACCAGGAGGAGGAGAGAGGCCCAGGCCATGGTGGACACAGCCCTGTGAGGTCCAGAGCTGGAATGGCTGCCCCAGGTCTCTTTTATCCCTCTAGTGGCCTCACAGGGGAGGGGCCATGGATGCAAATGTCCCCCAACTGCCTACCCCCTCCCAGCCCCATGCACTTGCCCAGGACCTGGTGGCTGGTAGAGAAGGAGTCAGGCAGGCAGGACCTGGGAGGAGGCAGGTGCTGGGACCTCACCCAGAGTGGACACAGCTGCTGAGTCTGTGTCAGGCCCTGCTACCCCAGCCCTGGGGAGTTTGGGGTCTGGCAGGTGCATGTGTGTGTGTGTGTGTGTGTGTGTCCCCTGTGGGGACCCTGGAAAGACCCACGGCGCCACCTGCTGCTCACTGTGCAGGCTGCAGTCTCTCAGTGGGAATCATGTGAGTGGGGTCACCTGAGAGCCTGGCCACTGTCAGTCCCCAGCGTTCATGGGCCACACCCTGCTCTGGCCAGAGGAACTGATGACAACAAACAGCCTTTCCAGGGAGGACGCCTGGGTTACTAGCAGAGGCCGTGTGGGGAGCATGATGCCGTTCAGCGTGAGGAGGCTGCAGTGAGGGGAGGATGCAGAGGGACCTGGGAGCAAAGGCCTGAAGAGCTCCTTCCATGGGGACCAGGGAAGGAGGGGACAGTGCCCTGGCACTGAATGGAGAGTGGAGCTCTGCTGAGGGTCAAATGTAGCAACCACTGTCTCTACAGCAGGTCACCTTCTAGAAGACACAGTAGTATGAACAGATGTTTAGACACCACATAGTGCGGGTGCTGGGCAAGGGCAGAGCGTCTCACCTTCATGGGCCTCCCATTTCTTGGACGATTTTGTGGCAAGAAGACACCGTGTGTCTTATTCTTCTGTTGTCCCTCATGCAGATGACCTTGCTCCTGCCACCCCAGCACTGTGCACAGATGGGTCAGCACAGCTGGGGCACAGGACCCTGAAATATGTGTGATATCTAATCTGACGGTACTTTGGACAAATGTTTATGAAATGTGTCACACAAGTCAACAGAGTTCCAGGCGTGTGGACAAGAGGGGTGGAAACACGGAAGGCAACTGCGGGTGCCCCAGGGGAAGAGAGAAAGGATAAGGGGCGGGGGAGGAAGGCAGATGCCCCATCGTGGACACCAGGTTTGTCATGGGGGATATGAAATTAACGTCATTACTTCCCCTTAGTTCCCTGGACCTCATGTGGGGACTCACGGTGTGTTTGGGGTGGGACTTGCTAACAGCCTGGGCTCTCTCTTTCTGCCTCTCTCTTTGCTTTGCCAGCTCTGAGAGGGTTTCCAGTGCCGCGTTCACTGAGGAGTGTGAAAGCGCTGCCTTTTCCTCCTCATGTTAACCGTCCCCACCCGACCCACCTCGAGGGGCGAAACGAGAGACGAGCTTCTCTTCTGACTGGGGGTGGGCAGAGTTCTCTCCAGCCATCAGCTCTACAGCATTTAGACCTTTTTCACCCAGGTCATTTCCAACGGACAACACTCTTCATGCATCACCAGTTTGGTCATTCAGGCAAAGGGTCGTGGGGGCGTCACTGCTGAAAGGAGCAGCGGAACGACTGCTCGTGTGATTCTACCCTGGATGGAAACCGGCAGGTGACAACAAAGACAGCAGACAGGATCAGGCCCCTCAGTCTGGGGAATTCAATTTTGAAAAACCACGATTTGGAAGACATGACGCATGTCACCATTGATTACTTTGTGTTCAAACATTTACCCACGGAACCTTGACAAAACGTAAGAAATGGGCAGAATTCCTGCGGGATGTTGGCGTGTGAGTCCTGGGTTAAAGGGAAGGGTCAGGTGCAACCGAAGTCCCCTGGAATCACAAGCGGGCTGGGCTTCCCCTGCGGTTCCTCACATTTCCCTGAGGGCAGACGCAAGGCAGCCCCTCCCCCACACATCGCCACCCACCTCTCTGGCTACAGTCAGTGTCTCCTGCTGCACATCCAGCGCTCCAGAATGCGGCAGCTTAAAACTGCACACAGGTCTGACCCCACAGTTTCTGTGTGTCAGGAATTGGGGAGCAGCTTAGCAGGCTCACATTTGCTCATGAGGTGAGAGCAGGATTTCAGTGGGGGCTACACACAGAAGAAAGCTCACAGGGGTTGGAGAATCAACTTTTACATTCGCTGGTTGCAAGGCAAGTGGCAGGACTCCTCATCCTTCACACAGGAGCCTCTTCGTCATGCTACATGAGTGTCCTCATCACAGGGCAATGGCTTTCCCCAGAGCAAGGGATCTGAGAGAGCGGCTGCAAAGCAGAGAGGCTACTACAGCCTGGCATGAGAAATCAGATCCTCAATATCCTGTTAATCACAGGAGAGATCCCTTCTCAGTATGTAAAAACAAACAAACAAACAAACAATGACAAAAAAGCATGAGTACTGGAAGTCAGAGAGGATTAAGAGCATCTTAAAGACCAGATGCCTTTCATGGTAAATTCTCAGAAAACAGGGATCTGAGGTCCCCAAGGCCTGATGTTGACACAGAGTGGAGCAAACCCCATGGGCAGCAGGAGCATTAGACATCCCGCCTGTCCCCCACACTGTTGTTTTCTGATGGGCAAAAACTTGGGATCCTTCTCAGTCCTCGTGTCCAAATCTCCCTTTTTCTCCTTGTATTATCAGCATTCCCAGGTTGTAATTTTTGTTTACACATTAGAATTGATTCAAAAAACACCATGGCTCACAGGATACAGGAGGAATATTTCTAGAGTCTTTTTCTACATGGGCTACCTTTATCCCTGCCCCCCCTTGCAAAGTGTGTTTGGCCAATAGTTGAATCCTATGACTGGCGGGACGGAAGGGACACGCAGTGCAGGGTGTGAAGCTGGTTTGGGAAGGACATCCAGGCAGGCGTCTGCACGTGTGACCCACAGACTACAGTGACATTGGAGCCAGGTGGTGGGGAGTTAACGTCCTGCTTCCTGGGCCCCACAGTGGGTGAGCGAAGGGTGCAGAGGTGATGCCGCATCGAAAAGCACGGGGGTGCCTGGACTGGCAGCCACAACAGCACAGGGGTTAGCTGTGAGCCTTGTCTGCTGGGAGAATTCGCTCTTGGTGAGCACCGTGAGCTCTGCAACTCCTCGCAAAGGTGTCACATCAGATCGTCATTTGAACTTCATCACCAGTGGGCAGGGCATGGGCAATGTTTGCAGAACGGGGAGTGAAATAAGTTTGGGGGTGAAATCACAGAGCTAAGGGGTGTTAGGTGTGTCCCTCCTGTGTATGCTTCAGGTGAGTGAGGGTCACGAGTTGGCATCTAGAGACGTCAGTGTGGTGGGGTGGACACCTGCATCCCTGCAAAGGACAGGACCTTCTGACGTGTCCACACTTCATGTGGGAGTCCTGGTCCATATTCTAGACAACGAAGGACCTGGATGGAAGGCTGTGCATGATGGTTTCCTTTGGGTGTCCGGGAAAAGGAGAGCAAGCAAGTAACTGGAAGCACATGCTGCTAATTTCCAAATTATTATGTCCTGGTTTTATTCTGTTTAATACTTCCTTCCTCAATTCATATGTTTCTTCACAAAATTTTGCTACAGGTAACAAGAATAAATCAGGTTTCACATTCAGTAGTTTTCTTGGAAATCTTAGCTAAATATCCAAATTCATGGCTTGCCAGTTCTGCTTCCCACACAACTGGACCACACAATGAAGCTTGCCTCCTTCCCACTGTGTGACAATGGTCCCCTCTCTGCCAGTCTCCAAAACTGTGCTCCTTAGTTCCCCATGAGCTCTCTCCAGTAGACCAGCAGCACGTTTAGCAGCCGTATTTCCACCATCCGTCTGTTGATGCGGCACTGGGTGCTCCCTGAGACAGCACAGCTGTCCTCTGCGCGCTCCTCACTCCCTGCTGAGCCCCAGAGAGCCTTTAGCACCCACATTCCTACTAACAGCAGTTCAAGCAATCCAGGCTTTTCTACCAGGTTTCTCAAAATTCTCCCAACCTCTACTTCTTATTTAATTCCCGAGCTGATTCCATATTTTTTTTTTGATATTTCTTTACAGCAGTGCTCCTCGTACATTCCTCTCCATTCATTTTTTGTTGCCACTGTGACAAGTTACTACAAACTGGATCACGTAGGTGACAAATACATGTGTATTGAGTGACACATGCAGGAGGAGATACTGCTGTGTGTAGGGCAGTGTCTGGGGCTGGACGGTCCAGGACAGAGGATGGGGCTTGGTCACCATGTGAGGACCAGGCACTTTCTCCTCCCCAGATTTGGGGACATTCATATCTGGATCTAGCTAGCTAGCTAGCGACATATTTTATGATAAGTAAATAGAAAGAGAGAGATCGTAGAACTACCAGGCTTCTGTTCAGATAGCTTTCACAGGCTACAGGTCGGGCGTAGGTCAGACGTCACACGAGGAGGGACAGCACAGGTCTGATGCAACAGGACAGCTGCAGAGAGTGAGAGGACAGATCTGACGGCTGCAGAGGATTTTACTCTCCAGCTTTGGGGCCAAACATGTCTGTGATATATTTGAGAGGCAGGATCTAATCAAACCCCAACACATCCTATACCTGTGACTGAGAAAGTGGACAGGCCATAGAAGCAGAGAGTGCATGTGATAACTGGTGTGTCTTTAATGACACGGGATGACCCTTCCAGTTTGGGGATAAATGTGCTCTCTGTTTAAGCAGCACATAGTCTATTTACAAAGCATGTCAATAGATGACAGCCCCGAAACCTTTCTTGCATTGAAGAAAGGATGTGTCCAGGAGTGGAGGAAAGACAGTCACGTCTCACAGTGACCATCCATTCTGACAAATGATTGACCAAATAAATGTTTACTTGAAATATGTCTTGTTTAATTAGATGCCAACACCAAGGGTGGCACCATTTGTGCCATTTATTTGAAAAAAATAAAATACAAACATAAAAGTTTCATTTCCTCAAAGATTTTAGATTGAAATAACAATAACTTAAAATTCAACTTCAATCATATCAACCACTGGTTATGCAAGTGCTACAGATAAATACAGATTTTGTAAAATCACAATCTGTGTGCAAAAGGATCCCCATGCCCGTTACTTGTTCAACAACAAAGTGAGAGATGAACTTGGTGTGAACAACAACCTGCTCTTTCAAGGTCGTCTATCTCTTAACTAAACACAAGGGTCAATAATGGTCAGTGACCTGCAAAACATTTCCACAGTCATTAATGCATAATTGATGTTACTTTGTAAACAAAGTGTATTTATCTCTTTTACTTGATATACTTAATCTAAGTGTTCAACATATAAGATAGTTCATCAGCTTCTGATAACAGGCGGGAGCGTGGAATTTGGATTCAGAGGGGTGCTTGTCTTTGTGTCATCCAAGCACAGCGGGGGGTTAACACTCCCATGTGGAGTGGGCATCAGAAGTGGGGGATGATCTCCTCGTGTCCCCTCTGTCTGACTTTGTAAACACGGTGGGTGACAAAATCTTTAAATTTCATCCCTCACAGTTATAGTTTGTTTTCAGTTGGTCGCTCATCCCCAACCAACTGGACTCTTGTCCCTAGTATTGCATTTCCCAGAGTGCAATGAACAAGGCCAGCCCTGGGGGTGTCGCTGCTGTGGGGGCTGGAAGGAGGGGAGGTGTCTCACTGGGGCCAAAGCGGATCCTCAGAGCTGGGAGGGCAGCGCTGGGGGGAGAAGTCAGGGCTGCTCTCTCCCTGACTGGACACAGTCCCTCACTGTCTGCTGCCCTCTGGATGTGGCTGAATTTCAGACACAGGTGTAAATTAGCAGAACTAATTCATCTTGAGTTATGTCTGTGATGTAATTGTGCAGCTTTAACAATTGTCTTGGCTGTTCTTTGATTGGTTGGAGTCTGTGTAACTATTTGGCAAAAAACCTAGAATAAAAATTCTAATTTGTTTAAATAATAGTAGCGTGGATAGAATTTAACATAAACTAAGTAAGAGTAACAGGCAGTTTTTGTCCCACTTCCCCATCTGCCTGTGTCACTGTGAGAAGCACTGTTGTGCCATGTGGCACAGTAATAGTCAGCCTCGTCCTCAGGCTGCAGCCCAGAGATGTGCAGAATCCCCGCATTGGCCGAGGCATCTTTGGAGCCAGAGAAGCGGCTGGGGACCCCGGAGCCCTGGTGCTTATCTGAGTCTGAGTAGTAGTACAGCAGGTACCGGGGAGGGCTCCCTGGCTTCTGCTGGTGCCAGTACAAATTTTTACCACCAACACTGATGTCACTTCTCAGGGTGCAGGTGAGTCTGACAGAGGCTCCGGGAGATGCAGAGAGGGAGGGCGGCTGGGTCACCACAGGCTGGGACAGGGAACCTGAAATCACAGATACAAGTGCTTACTAAGGCAGTATCCAGGATAAAATTTCTCAGGGATCTTTGGCAGATGATCCAGAGTCAGGGTAGGGGCTGTTCATACCACATAAGGCCTGTCCCTACCTGTGCAGTGAGAGAGGAGCACGAGGAGGAGAGGAGCCCAGGCCATGGTGGACACAGACCCTGGTCCCCACAGTGGGGCTGGGCTGCCCCAGGCCTCCTTTTGTGCCCACCCTCTGCAGAGGAGGGGCTGCTCATGCAAATGTGTTTCCATCCAGGGACCGCCCAGCCCCTCCCTGAGCCCTGGGCTGGAGCTCAGCTCTCCCTGCACACTGAGGAGGAGGCAGCTTTGCTTTGCCCCTTGGGGGAGCCCTGGGAGGAAGCACCTGCTGAGACCACACAAAGGGCCCTGCTCAGGGGACTGTGCCAGGCCAGAGAGGACACAGCTGCTGAGTCCCCATCAGTGAGCACAGGGCCCAACCCCAAAGCCCAGGCTCATGGTAGTGAGTGAATGATCCTCAGTGAGCAGCTGTGTAGGGACCACAGGGCAGTCCCCCAGCGCCCCCTGCTGGTCACAGGCACACACCTCCCCATGGCCCAGAGACCTGAGAGCCCAGCTGGTCTCTGCAGCTCCCCAGTCACTGTCTCTGGTCACACAGCCATGGGCTGAGTCCCTGGTGGAGTGACCCCAGCACACTGTGAGTGATCACTGGGGTTTCTCACTCCCAGAAGGAGCCCTGGACTATGAAAGGTGCAATCATGTGCATATATAAGTTTTTATGATGCAGCATCCCCAGAGTACATTCTAGAAAATCTTAAATGACCCTTATGTGCCATCATGGTGGGTACCACATGTGCTAGAACATCTCAGCTGGTTTGACTGGTGTGACCGTGCTATTCAGGGCAACGGTGTAGAAGAGAAATGTTCAAGGAATTGGCTCAGTGATATGTTTAACACTCACCAACTCAGAAAACATTTCAAAAGTCACACAATGATTTTGGAATGTTCATACTGACAGACTTCAGTTGTGAATCAATAGTAGTTGGGTAGAGACAACATTTCCCAGTTCATAGCGCAACGCTTTCTTAATTTTATGGAGATTTATCTCCCTACATTTGTATTTTTCTGTTTATCTGTGCCATATATTTCATACCAGTATCTTGTTTTTGATGAAATATAGCTTATTTATATTCTAAATATAACTTCCCTACTTGTAGTTCCTTACTCATATTTTATAGTTTACTAAGAAGGTAAGTTTGACTCTTTAATGTTCCTGCAGAAACGCTGACTCCCTGGACAGGTGAATGCAGAGACCAGCGCTCCCTCACTGTGTCCCTGATGCAAATCTGCTTTAACTGTGCAAATAGTCCCCGCACTCCTGGACCCAGAGGCTCTTTCAGTAAATACGCTGTGACCAGGATCCCCTGCTTCCTGCAGGCCTCTCACTTAAGGCATCCAGACAGATAATTCCCGCTCAGGTCCACCAGGTCACCCCCTGGCTAATAATCTGGCACTGACTCCCCAGGGCTGTTCCCATAAACCCCACAGTCCTCACCCCCTCAGCCCCTTCCTGGTCTGGCCCCGCCCACCCCATGGCCCCCCTGCAGCCCCTCCCCTGGCTCTGGGCCTCCAGCCACACCCACTGCTCTGTCCTGGGACACCCTGAGCTCCTGCACCTGCCCTGGCTGCAGCCAGCTCCTGCTCTGTCTGTGGGAGAGACGGGCTCCAGCTGCAGGTCAAGGTGGAAGTGACATTTTGAAATAGTCCTAGATATATTCTATGTATCATAAATAATTTTATAAATTTTCATTTTATTTATAGTGGTGTTACGTGTTGTCTTCTGGGTAGCTTTCACCTTCTGTTCCACACCAACTTTTTTACATCAGGGGGTTTTCATTCCAGCAAATTGGAGCCTCTACATGCATTAGACATGCAAAGAGGGTTTCCAATTGCACCCCTTGGTCACTGAGGATGTGATCCTGTGGGGTCTCACCTCCTCTAGGGGTGGGTGGGTGTGAGAAGGCATCTCAGCATAAATGTAGTTTAAACTGAGACTGGAAGAACATTAGGAGTTCGCCCTTTGGCAGGGAGGTCAGAAGAATCAGGAGAATCCAAGGCAGCAGATTTATGTTCCTTCTCTCGTTCATCAAGTTAGAATCCCCCCTGCATGTTGCCCTTGTGCTCAGCCAAAGCCAAAGGGGCCGTGTGCAGAGTCACAGAGACCTTGCTCTGTGCAGCTACCTGCTCTCCAGTGTCTTGCTCTGAGAATCCCAGTCATCCCTGTACCTGTGATTCTCACCTCTGTGTCCTCAGCTCAGTGACACCCTCATGATCAGCTGGGGCTCCATCTTCTTCTGGTCCAAACGGTCAGTCTAGAAAGAAATCTGCGGCCACCGTTGGGCTCATCTGTGAGGGCACATGTGTATGTGTGTGGAAACACACATGCATCTGTGTGTGTGTGGTGGATATGCATGTGTTGTATGCATGTGTGTGCCTGTGTGTCCATAAGGGTTTGTGCATCTCCTTGTGCAAATGTTCTTTTCTTCTCTGAGGTTGCAGCATCTGGTTCTCCTCATTTCCAATGTGCAATATCAGGAAACAACAATTTCAGTATCTGCTCCTGTCCTGTAGTCGTGTCAGGTGTAAGGGCTGGACCTGTCACTCCATACTACATCATGGATGGAATCAGAAATTATGACAGGCTCCTGGTGTCACTGTCTTTGCATATTTATCTTAGTAGCATTTAGTAAGTTTTATCCCTCCATGCTAGTTTCCTTATGCCCATAGTAATCAGTTCTGATTGATTTCTGTGAGGGTTTATTGAGCATCTCAGGTGTGTTTTTCACAGCAAGTTAGGGACCTATTTGGTTATCACGTTTCAAATACATTCTTCTGTCCCTTTCCCCTGCTGCTGTCCTTCTGAGACTTTCACTATGCGTATGTTGACACATGGGATGATGTCACACAGGTCCCTCAAGTTAGGGACATTGTTTTTATTCTGATATCTTTCTGTTTTTCAGGCAGAATAATATCAACTGATCTACCTCATGTTGAGTTATTCTTTCTTTTTTATTTCTTTATTAATATGCCATATATGATGAGACTTACATATGAAATTTGTCTTAATTTTGGACATGATTTTGTTTATTACATTCAGCGTATTTATAATAGCAGATTCGAAGTCTTTCTCTACTAGTTCCAATGTCTGTGATTATTTGGGGATAATTTTCACCAATATTTTCATGTTTATTTCCTTTGTTTTATGCTTTGTTGTTGCTGTAATGTTTTCTCTTTTGTAGTCTGTGGGGACAATAATTTCTTGTTTCTTTAATTGACTCACTATTTCATTTTGAAAAATGGAGATTTTAAGTAATATGATGTGACAACTCTGAAAATCAGATCTATTCCCTGCTGATTTCTGTTGTTGTCCTTCTTCATAGTATTATTTTTGTTGTAGTTGTTATCATTGTTGATGGTTTATTGTTTCGTGGTTTTCTGTGCTAAGACTGTATTCTCTGCATGTGTCGACACTGAAGTCTCAGTTTAAATACATTAATGTTTCATTACTGGACAGAGGTTCCCTTGGGTGCCTTGAAGAAATGTATCTCTCAACCTTCCCCAAAGGCTCTCTGCATGTGTTGGGGCACAATTTCAACACTCTGTCAGTTCATAACTCTGCCTTGGCCTCCAATTCATCTTGCAGGGATCTCCAATTTCAGCCAGTGGAGAAAGATTAGGGGCTTCTTAGTTCTCACCTCAACATAAACACACCCCAGGGCATGTAAGTGGTCTTCTGTACCCACAGGAATATGTCAGGGCTTATTGACACCACCTGTGGACATCCCACACCTGGCACTTGTTTTCCCACAGAAGCATTTGATCAGCTTTGTGCTTATTCCACCCCACGCACTGTCTCAGGCGCTTTCAGTGTGAACAAACGCCAGCCCTTATTCCACAGCACATTGAGGATGGAGCAGCTTGAACCAAACAAGCTCTGAGTCAATTCAAATTCAGAAAAGTGCTGAGAGGGAGGCTTTTCTTAGAGCATCCAGAAAGTTCAAGTAATGACTGCAGTCTGTGGATAGGGCTTTTTGGGAAACTCCAAGACTATGATTTGTTTTTCCAATTAATATTATTCTTCTGGTTTTCACAGCTACAGTGGTTTGGAGGCTGTTAATTTTCAGGGCTTCCATAGGTCTGGGGAGATTTGCAATGAAAACAACAGAGCTCTTGTTCTTACAAATGTCCCTCATTTTTCTTAAATGGACCTCACATTGTTGTAAGCCTTTACTAAATGTCCAGAGTTCTGAAAAGGTTGATTTAGACAATTTTTCCCACTGTTCTTATGATCCTGTATGGTGGGAAAGGTTTTCAAAGGGCCCCATTCCATCATTGCATAAGTGTTTCTTTTTTTTTTTTTTTTAAACAGAGTCTCACTCTGTTGCCCAGGCTAGAGTGAGTGCCGTCAGCCTAGCTCACAGCAACTTCAAACTCCTGAGCTCAAGGGATCCTCCTGTCTCAGCCTCCCGAGTAGCTGGGACTACAGGCATGTGCCACCATGCCCGGCTAATTTTTTCTATATATTTTTAGCTGTCTATATAATTTCTTTCTATTTTTAGTAGAGATGGGGTCTCGCTCTTGCTCAGGCTGGTCTCGAACTCCTGAGCTCAAACGATTCGCCCACCTCGGCCTCCCAGAGTGCTAGGATTACAGGCATGAGCCACCGCGCCCAGCCCATAAGTGTTTCTTGACTACATGTTTTTGGAAAAAGAAACCTTTTCAGGCTCAGAGCTGTCAAAGTTTACTAACTGGCCATTTAGTTTCCTTTTATTTCTTACGTTCTTGCATATCAGTTGTCATCTTATGTACATTGGGATCAATTTCTCAACTTTGTCCCCTACTCCCAAAATCCAAACACTAAACACTGAAGAAAACCTTCGGAAACAGCCAAAGGTCTTAAGGTTTGTTCTCACACCAGCCACAAATTTTTATTCTCTCTGCATTTGTTCAGAGTGTGCTTCCTACCATATAGATAGAGTCTGAAAATTTCTTAGAAGTAAATAAAATTATTTTTATAGGTGGTCATTTAAGTAATCCTCAAAAAAGCAGGAGAGAGGTATGTTCTGGAGTCTCAGTGTTTGAATGTAGAAAGGAGAATGTCCCCGCATCCCCCATGTAGTGAAAATGTAGCAAGCAGCAGGGGTGACAGGATCAGTTGCTACATTTCCTTCCTTGCTACAGATCTGTTCACTCTATAGGAGCCTGGCCTAGCAGCTGGGTTCCCAGAGAACCCTTGAAAGGAATCGGGATGCATCCAGTTCTCTCCCTGAAAAATTTCTAACAAAGAAAAAGTAAATATTTTTGAGGGTTCAGACCACCAGACACTGTTTCTGGGAGCCAGGTGGCAGCCTTGGTAGTAGAGTGGAGAAAACAGTTTTTGTCCCACTTCCCCATTCATCTGGATCGCTGTGCTTCAACCATATGAACCACCACTGCCATAACCTGCACCACAGTAGTAGTCAGCCTCGTCCTCAGACTGGATGTTGGAGATGGTTAAGTAGCGGTCAGCCCCGGAGCTGGAGCCTGAGAAGCGATCGGGGATCCCGTTCCCCTTGCCGTGGCTTCCATCACTGTTAACATACATCAAGTACCGAGGGGCCTTCCCCGGCTGCTGCTGATGCCAATCAATGGCGTAGCTGCTGTGTCCACTGCTCAGGGTGCAGGTGAGCTTGACCGAGGCTCCCAGGGAGGCAGAGGCAGAGGGCGACTGAGTCAGCACAGGCTGGGAGAGGGACCCTGGAAACACAGACACACATTATGTCCTGGAGGAAGGACAAGAGGGAAGGGCAGTGTGGCATGGGTCTGGGAGGTGGTGTCAGTGAGCTGGGGGTCCGGATGCTGAGGACCGTCCTGACCTGTGCAGTGAAGGAGGAGGGTGAGGAGGATGAGTGGGGCCCAGGCCATGGTGCAGACACCCCAGAGCTGTGCCGAGGCTGCCACTCTGCAGGTGTCTCTTATCCACCCTCCAGCCCCAGAGGAGGGAGGGGGCCCTGCATGCAAATGTGCTGCTCCTCCCCCGCCCACCAAGCCCGCCCTGAGCCTGTGTGCAGCCCCAGTGACAGGGTGTCATTACTGGGAGGGGCCCTGGGCTGGGCCTGTCTCCCCAGGGGCCCAGAGAGGACCCACCTGCTGGCACCAATGAGCTCTGAGCAGAGACCAAGGTTAAGTGTCTGGTTTCCCAGCTGAGCCCCACACAGCCCTCAGTGACAGGCCCACAGCGCCCCCTGCTGCCCAGGACCAGATGAAGTGTGTCTGGGACCAGATGCCAGGGGGTCCTAACAAAGGTGTCTGTCCTCACCAGGGACTTGACAACTGCCCACTCCCTGCACAAGGACAGAGCGAGTCCCCTCCTCATTGCAGCTCCTACCTTGTCTCGGCCTTTAACTGTCCTATTTCAGCCTTCTCAGTGGGAACAGGACACACAACTCTGCCTGTATTAAAAGGGGAGCGGGGTCTCCTATACAAACTGTGCGTGAAACAAAATGTGCATTTGCAGAGAACAGGGACAGTTCAGCCATGAAACCACTTCCCAGGCTGCTCATGCAGCAGGTTTCTCCCTCCCCACGTGATTCCTCAGGAGGTCACACACAGGGACAGAGTGGGAGTGTCTGGAGGGTAAGTGAGCAGGCTTGGTGACTCACTGGATTCCCTGGGGAATGAGCACAGACCCCGGGAGGAGAAGGGGAAGGTCCTTGAGTGATGAGAAAAGGGAACCAGCTCACTGGGGGCTTCTTCTGAAGTGCAGGATGAGAGAAGTTCAAGAGAAATAGACAATGTGAGTAAAAATGCAGAAGAAAAATTATTTTAAAATTCCAGGGCTTTTCTCATACAAATACTTCAGTAATTAGCTGAGGAGCTCACAGGACAGAAGGGAATTGGAACGAAGGAAACAGACCCGAGGGTTGAGAGTGGAAGTTGTGAATCAGAGACGGGAAGGGGAGGGTGAGGACGGTCCACACTGTAGAAGCGACTGGAGGAGAAGCCAGTGGGGACATTGGGCAGGAGCTGGGGGGGTCAGGTCGAGGGAGGTTTGGGGTGTGTTGCTCCTGAGTCACCAGAGACTGAGAACAGAACCCTGTAACCCGAATCCCACACGTGTTAGGACAGGGGACCCCTTCAAAGGCTGCTCTCTGAAACCTCTTTGTGCCTGCGCAGAGAGTGAGGAGGGAGAGGAGTCCAGGACATGGTGTGGCCTTGCCAAAAATCCTCTAGAGTCACAGGTGTTTCTGGTCTCTGGGCTGGTTCCTGTGTCTCCTCCTCAGCTCCCTGGGAGAAGGATGTGTTTGCGTCATGCTTCATGCAAATATGAGCCCTTCACCACCACCAGCACCATGGGATTCTGTGTCCTTGGCCCAGGGGGCAACTCTCTTGTCAGGGACAGTTGGGCCGATGTCAGCTCCGAGTTTGCCCCTTGGGAGGAAGCAACTGCTGTCACCTCTAACTCAGGCCAGTGAGCACAGGCCCAGGGACCCTGAAATTTGAACCATTTGAGTGTGTTTCAGGCCTGGCTCAGCTCTGGGAAGATCCACAGCGCCCCCTGCTGGGCTGTGATAACTATGGCTTCTACTTTCTCTAATTGTTTTAAATGTCTTGTCAAATGCCGGAATTTCAGTTTTATTCTCACTTGTTCTTGAATCTGTCCAAAGAGACTTTTTAAAAATTCAACGTAAAATTTTTTGCCTTATAATATATGTTTAGTTTGTTTTTATGACTTGCAATTTTTTCTCAAATTTTCTCCATTCTCATTTATTTCAAGAATATCAGAAATAGCTGATCATAGGAATTGTACGGTTGCTGACTTAAGTACATGAGCGATATAATTTCATCACCTAGATCTTCTTAGTGTCTGTGTCTGTGGATTGTCTTTTCCTCACTCAAGTTGTAATTTTCCTAGTTCTTGATATGACAAGTGATTTTTTTCATTGTATTGAAAACATTTTGGATATCATGTTATGAGACTCTCTAGAGGTTTTGTCAACACATCTGAAATAGCACCTACTTTTGGTTTACTGGTTTTCTCTGTTAATTTTCCTTTGGTCATTCTAAGGAGAAATGGGACACATTCCCCTTTATAAGCATTTAGTTTCAGATTTTGGCATCAGTCAAACGATATTGGAAATGGGTCCCCTGCAGTCTGCTTTCCACCTGCTGAAATGGTCCTGGAGCCTCATGTCTCTCTCATCCTGTATCATAATCTTTCTCTTTGAAGTTGGCCAAATAAGTCTCAGTGATTCTTATGACTTGAGGAAGGGGAAATTCACTTTTGATCTGAAGCGATGTTTTTCACCAAATCAGCTCCCCACACCCTTAGGGCCCTGCATCCTGCATTTCTTCTCTGGAAACTTCAGGGCTGAAGGATGAGCTATGTGAGGTCTGAACATCCTGCCCTAAAGATCTAATTTTCCCCAAACCTAACTCCAGCCCTGCGAATATTTTCTTGCCTGCACAGGTGAAATGACACCACGTCTTCTTTGTGGGTGATTAGAGGGTCCTCCTCCCTCCAGCAGTGAGACGCCTGGGAAATCTCAGAGCCCGTGGCTGGAAGTGTGAAGGGACAGGAGTTTGCCACTGGCATTATATTAATACTATAAACTGCGTTCAGTGGCAAAGTTGGGGGGACCAGGGATGCGGGTGTGACACACAGAGTGGCGCTGCCAGGCTGGGCTGCCGACCCTCCTTCGCTCTAAGTAACTGCCCATAACCAGCAGGAGCTTCAGTGGAACTGCCCGTTCAGAGGAGAAACGGCATCATCATTAAAGTAAGAGATTCATCCAAACTACACATAGAGTAAAATAGACATCATGTGTCTCATGATCAGAATTTTATTTTTAAATGTAATGTTTTTGAATGGTTTGGGGTGAACATCATGGAACATTTAAACATGCTTCATTTTTAAACAGCCCTACGGAGCAGAAGGAACAGGGACACACATGTATCTTTGTTTTAACAGACTCTATTTTTATCTCGTTCATCCATAAATTTCCATTTAGTACAATTACTGATATTGTGTCTGTGCCTACATTTCTCTAACTTTATCTGGGCTTTGTTGCTTAATTCCTCCTTTCTCCCTTTTTTATTTTTCATGAATCAAGCATTTCCACTACATTATTTTATACTTAGTAACGATTTACTTTTAAATTCTACCATTTCAGTAGTGACCCTATGTATTGCCAATTGCAACCTTGTCTTCTTACAACTGACATTAAGGTAAGATTTTTGACTATTTCCCTACACACAGAATCTTACAAAAGTTGACAGAAAGGTTGTCCATTTTGTTAATTAATATTGCTAGATGTTGTACATGTCCACATGTGTCAATTATAAAATCTATTTAAACTATGGCTGTTGCTGGCAGTGGTGGTGTTTCCAGCATCACCAGAACTGTGGACATTCAACACGTTTCCTTCTCCCGGTGCTGTGTCCCTGCAGGACTTTCAAGTGAGCCCCTGGCAGGGCTCTATCACATCAGCACCAAGAAATTGTGGAAATTCTCATCTGGCTTCCAGAAGTTTCTGCTCATCTCTTTTTCCCCTGCCACATGTGGGATGGAATTCAGCGTCTGTTTCCACAAGGACCTAGCGGTGATTTAAAACCCTCAATGTCCAATTTGTTTTTATACCTTAAGGAAATTGAATTACATGCAAATGTCTATTAATATCCTTTGGCACAATCAAGTGTCGTTGCTTTGTGTATTCTAAAGTCTGCACCTCTTCCTGCCTGATGTTTTGGGGTGTCCCAGTCATCTAGTCTAGGGAATGTTCCTGCCCCATTTGAGGACAATCACAGGAATCTGCAGACTTCGCGAAGCTGCCTTAGGTGAAGCCAAGAGCAGTGACATGTGTGTTTCCTCTTTGACTTGTCAAAGCTCAACGTCTTTTTCCTGGACCATATGGTGACCACGCTGACTCTGAAACACACACCTGTCCTGAGACATGGACACAGACACACAGCAAGGACACATGACTGGACATCTGGGATGACCAAGGGCATTTTGCACCTGAGCTGCCAGCCTATGTGGCAATGACGTCACTGGGATGTCTTATCCTAACAGCTTAGTATTAAGATCGGCTGGATAGAAGGTTCCAGATCCAGGGAAGGGCCTCAGAACCTTGGTTCTGGAGGGAGAAATGACTCCAGGAATGTCCCTGAACATGGTGTTGGTCATAGGATGATAAAGTGTGTCTCTGGACCAGGATGGGGAACAGACGGGAGACTTGTGCCCCATTGCCCTGTGGGGCAGGTGTCCTGGGTTAGCACTGAGCTCCTCCCCCCTCCTGAGCAGTAATCATCGCCCTCATCCTCAGACAGGGCCCAGCGTACTGCGGGGGCTCCAGTGGCCAGGACTGAATCAAGAGATATGATCGGGACCCTGCAAGTTGGGAACCACCAGGTATCACCATTTGTGGCTTCTCCTGGGAGCCGGTGGTGCCCGGCCGCACTGCCCATCCCACTGTGTGCTGGTGCCAGGGCACGAGGAGGTGATGTTACTCCCAGATGATGGGCAGCTGAGTGAGCACAGACCGAGTGCAGGACCCTGGAGGGCACAGGGTTCACATCACTGCTGCCACAGAGCCTGGCACAGGGAGGGCAAAGCCATCGCTGTGTGCTGAAGAGTGACTTGTGTTTGTCGTGCAACAGTCACTTTCTTGAGTTCATCTCTGAAATGAAAGCAAGACCTACTGGGGTAGGATGACCGGGAGCCAAAAGGAAGAACTGAGAATCCAAGAGTATGTGCTTGTTTCAGAGGGTCTAGAGTTCTGATGCGACATCCCCAGTGCAAACGTGACAGACATGACCGTTCTACCCAGTACTGTTATGTCTTCCAGAGCAGTAGATGGTTTTCTGTCCTGGTGGCCTGGACCCTGCAGGAGGCTGGACCAGCAGAGCGAAGTGCAGAGACCTGTGAGCACAGGGCAGGGTCCTCCTAAGGGTGGGCAGAGCTGGGGAGGGAAACCAGCAGAGGCCCGTGAGCCTGGGCCTGCATAAGCTTTCAGAACAGAGAGGAAGAGGGGACCCACGGCACAACGGGGACAGCTCATAGCCTTGCTCTTTGGGATCCAAAGTGAAGACAGAGCTTCCTTCAATCTCGTTCCCTGCCCCATTCACAGAACAATGTCAGAGGCACTTTGTCCAAATTGTCATCCTTCTCTTTGTGTTTCTGGCCTTTCCTGGGTCCTGTTCTGTGGAATATTCTATGGCAATTGATGGAGGATGGGGAAGCCTGTGCCCTGAGTTCTACAAAATCCCTGAGCAGTCTGAGTCTCAAGATTCTCCCATATGCATCACACCCCACTCTGTACCCCCCCAGGACGAGGACAGCAGCACCAATGTGGGCAGGGACCTACCCACCCATTCTGGGACAGGCCGTGGCAGCTATTAGAGGGGGTGTGTTTTGTGAGAAAGGTCTTTGTATTGTCTGGCAAAAGATTATGAATGGAGGTTCCATTTCTAACTTTGAAAATACAATCAAGAATCTTGAAGTTATGAGGGTGTCATCTTCTCTAAAGAGACATTATGCTGATTCCCTTCAAACAGGTTGCATGTCACACTTCATTCGGGTAAGGGGACAATCTGAACCACATCCCCTCAGGTCCACACTGCAGGTGACAGCACAGTCTCAGCACAGCAGAGCCCAGCCCTGGCCTGCTGCGCCCACACTCTGCCCATCAGCCTCAGAGCAGCGAGTCCTGCACCTGGTCTGGGCCTCTGCCCTGACCGCCTTGTCTGGTTCCCCTAACTTCATGCCAGCTGCCTAAACCTCCCCTTCCTCACATACCAGCAGGTCACGTGCACCCACAACAGCATCTCCCAGGACTACAATTCCACCTACATCTTTCCTTAGACTTTCTGCCCTGAGCTAGACATGACCCAAATGAACTTCTTTTGATCTCCTCTTAAGCCTCCATTGACAGAATTTTTATCATAAATTAGGAATTTCTGTTGCAAAACAAAGACAAGGTTGAGAAGAAATGAACAGTGGATTAGTCTAGAAGTTGAATTGAAGAGCAGGATATGACATTGTCGGATCTGCTTGCCCAAGAAAAATCAAGTCGTGGTTGGAGATCTGGCAACAGAAGTCACCCATTGAACTAGATTTTGTCAGAGCCACCAGCAAGGGGTGACTACACCAGACCAGAAGAGTGCAGAGGGGAGACTTTTGTCCCACTTCCTCATGTGACCATAGCACTGAATAAGTCTGAGAGCTGCCATGCCATGTTAGACAGCAATAGTGAGCCTCGTCCTCAGGCTGCAGCCCAGAGATGTGCAGAATCCCTGCATTGGCCGAGGCATCTTTGGAGCCAGAGAAGCGGCTGGGGACCCTGGAGCCCTGGTGCTTATGAGTCTGAGTAGTAGCACAGCAGGTATAGGGGACGGCTCCCTGGCTTCTCCTAGAGCCAGTGTATCCAGAAGTCACCAACACTGAAGCCACTGCTCAGGGTGCAGGTGAGTCTGGCTGATGCTCCAGGAGATGCAGAGAGGGAGGGCGGCTGGGTCAGCACAGGCTGGGACAGGGAACCTGCAAACACAGACGTTCATGGGTGCTGGGCACCTGCCAGCATGAAGCTGCAGGGAGATCTGGGCCAAGGGGACTGGTCAAGCTTGGGGGCTGACCCTGGATGTGTGAGTCCTGTTCCTACCTGAGAAGTGAGAGAGGACCAGGAGAAGGAGAGGGGCCCAGGCCATGGTGGACACAGTCCTCCTGAGTTTCAGCGCTGGAGTGGCTGCCCCAGGTTTCTCTCATCCCTCCGCTGGCCTCACAGAGGAGGGGTTATGGATGCAAATGTGTTACCCTCAATGACCGTCCCCACCCTTCTTCATGCATTTGTTGAGGCTCTGAGGGCTGACGGAATGGCAAGGCTAGAGGCAAGACCTCAAAGGAGGCCGGTGCTGGGGCCACACCCAGGGGGTGAGCTGCTGAGTCCTCGTCGGTGAGTGGAGGCCCCATTGCTCCACCGTGTGGAGTTTGGTGGGTGGGCAGCTGTGGGTGCCCCCTGTGCAGACCCTGGGATCACCCTCAGCTCACTGTGCGGACTGCAGTCTCTCAGTAGGAATCCTGTGAGTGGAGTCACCTGAGAGCCTGGCCACTGTCAGTCCGCAGCGTTCATGGGCCACACCCCGGTGTATCCCGAGTAACCAATGGTGACAAATAACCTTGCAGGGAGGACACCTGGACTACTAGGAGATGCCGTGTGGGAAAGATGACGACCTGCAGGGTGAGGAGGCTGCAGTGAGGGGAGGATGCAGAGGGCTCTGGGGGCAAAGGCCTGAGCAGCTCCTTCCGTGGGGACCAGGGAAGGAGGAGACTGTGCCCTGGGTGTGAGTGGAGAGTGGGGCCCTGCTGTAAGGCCAGTCCTTACCCAGCATTCCTAGAAACGGTTCAGGAATCACAGGAAATTAGCAATGTGGGCAAACACTCAGACATGAAAGAGCACAGCATGTTGAGGGAACAGCAATCCCACAGGTCACGGTGCCCTGTGCTGGCTGCTGGGGCGCCCACACCCTCTGCTCCCAGGTGCAGCCCCCAGAGCTCTTTCCCCTCCCGATGACTTCTCCATCTTGTGAGTTCCCAGGGACTCGCAGGTGGGTTGGGTTCCTTAGGGTCCCTGGGAAGGAGCCCCTGTCCAGAAGGAAACAGAAGAAACTGCCTCCCCTCCCCAGCAGGCCTAGGGCACCCTGGCAGTTCCTGATGAAGGAGGCCCAGGCATTTGGTCAGGAGGAAGAGGAATCCCAGGGTCAGGAGGAATAATTCAGTCATAAGACACAGGGGAAGGGGGACAACTCTCAGGAGGGTGGGGACAGAGGGTGACTGAACCCAGAGCCCTTGGGGCTACGTGGGACAATGCCACCTTGGCCCAAATGCCAAATGCCAGGGCTGCCAAAGGTCAGCGGCTGCTGCCCATCTCTTCGAAAGAAGGATTTTCTCTCACGGAGACTCTTGCAGCTTTACTCACGATAATTATCTGCTTTGTCTTTCTTTTTATTTTGAAAAGAGTATGCAATGATATAATGGCAGATAAGAACAATTAACATTTGAGAAATATCATGTGAAAACAGGCAAGACCATGTTTCCCATAGCATGATATTGTAGGCTTTTCACGTTGTGTCCACATGCTGACGGTCCGTGCTCCGTGGGACACTTGTGTGTACGGGGACTGGGATCTACAGACGCTGCCGTGAGCTTCACGAGTCTGCACCACTTTTATCGTTGAGTGGCACCGTGGGATATGGGGGGATCCCTGACTGCTTTGCCGTCGGTCCACTGAGGGGCATTTCGGTCGTTCCCAGTTATGTACTATGGCAAACAGAGCTGCCACGAACAGTCAGGTACAAGCTTTGCAGGCATATACATTTGTCTCTCTCTAGCAAAATTTCCCAGAAATGCAATTAAATTAAAAGGTGATGCAGTGAGTATGTGATATATGTATGTGGGTGTGCACTCACTGACATATCTGTTCATGCCTTTGACCATGTCAACATATACATGCTATTAATATTTACCATAGTGACTTTACACTCGTACACTTTGAGCAGCAATGCTTCATGGATCCATTTTCTCCTTATCCTCACTAGACTTCAGTACTGTTTTTTCCTAGCTGTTCCAATCCATGTATACTGATATCTCATCTTAATTT
This sequence comes from Eulemur rufifrons, assembly GCF_041146395.1. Taxonomy (NCBI): domain Eukaryota; kingdom Metazoa; phylum Chordata; class Mammalia; order Primates; family Lemuridae; genus Eulemur; species Eulemur rufifrons. The sequence continues at coordinate 23,727,031 of NC_091003.1, forward strand.
TAATTTGCATTTCTCCAATGGTTAGTTTGGTTGAGCATCTTCTTATATGCTTATCACTTGTATATTCTATTAATGAAATATCTGTTCATGTCTTTTCATTGTTTTCTAATTGGATTTCTTATTTTTTAATGTTGAGTTCTAAAAATTCATTGTATGTTCCATCTATGAGTCCTTTGTTAGATAAGTGATTTGAAACTATTTTCTCCCAGCCTGCATATAAGGTTGTCATTATCTTACCAGGGTGTTTCACAGACCAAAAGTTTTCTTTCTGATGACATCCATTTATTGATGTTTTAAAATCCTATGGATTGTGTTCCTGGTTTCTTGTATGAGAATGTTGAGACCTTTCCTAGATGCTGGGGATTTTCTCCTATGTTATTCTCTAGGCTAAGTTTTATATTTAAGTCTATGATACATTTTAAGTTAACTTTTGTTAAAGCTAAAAAAAAATTGAAAATGTATTATACTTTTGAGTGAATGTAAATGATATTGTAATTTCTGTTTCCTCTTGTTCACTGCCCATATACAAAAGTCTAAGTGATCTTGTATCCTGTGGCCCGGATGAGATTACTTATTAATATCAGTCTCAGTATTTTAAAAATATACACTCGTAGAGTCCTATGTATTTTATATGTAGACCATCCCTCCATCTGAGAATAGGGGCAGGTGCATTTTATTCTTTATAGTGTGTTTGCCTTTTAATTATCTTGCGTGACTGACGGTGCTGGCTGAACTTTCTGGCCCTGGTTGTACTGCAGTGCTCAGAGTGCACCTGCTCGCTTCCTTTCCTACCTCCAGGGAAATGTTGTCAGTATTTCATCTTCATGTCTGATGTGAGCTGTAGGAGTAATGGAGGTTGATTATCATGTTGAGAATGTTCCTCTCCATTCCTGCATATCTGAAGAATAATTTTATCATGAATGAGCACTGAGTTTTGTCAAGTTCTTCTTCTGTATTGATTGATAAGGTCATCTGCTTGCTCTTCCTGAGCCTGAATATATGGTGGATTGACTTGATTGATCTTTGCGTAGTGAAACATCCTTCCAATAAACTCCCTCTGGCCATGATGTGCATTTTTGTTATCTGTTCCTAACGTATGTTTAGTAATCTTTTTTAAAAAAATCACATTTTGTGTTTCTGAGTGACATTTGATTTGTATTTTGTTGGTCGATTGGTTGGCTGGTTGGTTTTTCCACCAGGAGGGCTGTGGCACCAAAAACAGATTGTTTGATTAGGGAAGAATTATTATCTTAAAAACATTGTGGTTTTGATAATTGTGTTATTCAAATAACAAACTAAGAATAACTATTTATTTATTTAATTTTTATTGATTTCCTTTCCAATGTTTTGTAGTTTCCAGTGTACAAAACTTTTGGTTTTCTCACATTTATCTTTAATTTATCATGTTGATGCTATTATATACTAAATATTGATTTTCAAAATACTGTTTGGGAATTCATCGCTAGTATATAGAATAAATATTATTTCTGGATGTTGCTATTGTATCACAAAATCCAGACTGAAGCGTTTAAACCAGAAGCATCTGAGTCCCTCCTAGACACGGAACAGGGTGTGGTCAAAATCAAACTCATTTTGTCTCTTCCAATGTCTCTAGTGAGAGTTTTTTTTAACCTCTAATCAAACAATTTTTTGCCTCAGAAAGCATGAACAGAACTGAATAAAGGTTTACAACATTTTAAGACGTACTGATTTGAAGAAAATTAAGTGTTGGTTGACGATGTGACAATAGAAGTCATCCTTTGAGCTAGATTTGGTCACAGCCACCAGCAGGGGTCACTGCACCAGGTAAGTACAGTGGAGTGAGGTTTTTGTCTCATTTCCTCACGGGACTGGAGCACTGTGTAACTCTTAGAGCTGTCATCCCATATATAACAGTAATAGTCAGCCTCATCCTCAGGCTGCAGCCCAGAGATGTGCAGAATCCCTGCATTGGCCGAGGCATCTTTGGAGCCAGAGAAGCGGCTGGGGACCCCGGAGCCCTGGTGCTTAATTGAGTCTGTGTGGTAGTACAGCAGGTACCGGGGAGGGCTCCCTGGCTTCTGCTGGTTCCAGTATATCCAGTAACTACCAACACTGAAGCCACTGCTCAGGGTGCAGGTGAGTCTGGCTGATGCTCCAGGAGATGCAGAGAGGGAGGGCGGCTGGGTCAGCACAGGCTGGGACAGGGAACCTGCAAAGAGAGACACTGGTGGGTGCTGAGCCAGAATCCAGGGTAAAGTTCTTCATGGGTCTTAGACAAAGGGGCTGACACAGGATGGAAACGGAGACTTAGTTTACAAGGCCTGTCCCTACCTGTGCAGTGAGAGAGGAGCACGAGGAGGAGAGGAGTCCAGGCCATGGTGGACACAGCCCCTGGTCCCCACAGTGGGGCTGGGCTGCCCCAGGCCTCCTTTTGTCCCCACCCTCTGCAGAGGAGGGGCTGCTCATGCAAATGTGTTTCCATCTAGGGACTGCCCAGCCCCTCCCTGAGCCCTGGGCTGGAGCTCAGCTCTCCCTGCACACTGAGGAGGAGGGACCTTTGCTTTGCCCCTTGGGGGAGCCCTGGGAGGAAGCAGCTGCTGAGACCACACAAAGGGCCCTGCTCAGGGGACTGTGCCAGGCCAGAGAGGACACAGCTGCTGAGTCCCCATCAGTGAGCACAGGACACAGTCCTAAGGACATTCCTTCTTACAGTGACTGGTCCTCCCTGAGCAGCTGTGTAGGGACCACAGGGCAGTCCCGCAGCGCCCCCTGCTGGTCACAGGCACACACCTCCCCATGGCCCAGAGACCTGAGAGCCCAGCTGGTCCCTGCAGCTCCCCAATCACTGTCTCTGGACACACAGCCATGGGCTGAGTCCCTAGTGGAGTGACCCCAACACACTGTGAGTGATCACTGGGGTTTCTCACTCCCAGAAGGAGCCCTGGACCATGAGGGGTGCAATCATGTGCATATATAACTTTTTTAGGTATTAGCTCCCCATAACTTTCTAAATTTCTGTAAAAACCTAAATGTCCTCATGTGCCATCATTGTAGGCACCACAGATGGTGGAACATTGAGCTGATGTGAGCGGCAGGGACAGGCTGCTCAGGGCAGTGGGATGGAAGGACAGTGTTCCTGGAATTGGCTCCGTGATGTGTTTAAAATTCAGAAACTCAGAAAACATTTCAAAAGTCCCTCAATGAGGATACTGAGTAGACACGATTTCTGAAAAACTAGTAGTTGTGTAGAAATAACATTTACTTGCTCATAGTCTAACAGAGTTCTTAAGTTTTTGAAGTGAGCTTTTTTTCCCTAAATTATTACTTTTTTGATTATCTGTGTCTTATATTTTGCTTTAGAGAGAATGCAATGTGTTTTTGTTCCAAACATAATTTTCCTTATTTTTATTTTCTTACTCATATTTTTTATAGTTTATTAGGAAGGTCAGTGTGACATTTTAATGTTTCTGCAGGAACATTGATGCCTGGACACAAGAATGCAGACACCATCCCTTCCTCTCTGTATCCCAGATGCAAATCTGCTTAACTGTGCAAATGGTACCAGAGTCCCAGACTCAGAGGCTCTTTTGGTAGATAACTATGTCCAGGATCCTCTGATTCACTCAGGCCTCTCTGCTCAAGGTACCCAGAGAGATCCTTCCATTCAGGTCTGGCAAGTGGCCCTGGGATTAAACTCCATCCTTCCCATCGATATAGTCCACCTCTACACTTACTTAAGTCTCATTTTATTCCATCTAAAGGAATTTTTATTTTTTCATAGAAGACTGTTTTGCATTCTCTGTCATGAGGCTGTCTGGATGCTGATGGGCTGTTTGGCCACTGATGCTGGCACCGTGTGAGCACAGAGAGAAGTGACTGCAGTCACGTCCCCATCCAAGTCCCGGTTCCCAGTGGAACATCCCCTGCTGAGGCCTCAGGGGACACTCACCGGATCTGCTGTGTGTCCCCCGTGGAGAGTGACAGAGTGGCATGCTCAGGAGCAGGCTCTAGAACAGGCCTGCAGCCCTGAAGCTGCAGAGCCCAGCATAGGTGGAGTCTGCAAGATGCTTTATCTCCTGGGCCTGGGATGGAGGTTTCACCTCACTCTGCCCATCCACTGTCTGTGGGAGGAGCTCTGCTCATGAACAAACAGGTTCTGCTTCATGGAGGGGAGCAGGCTGAGTGTGGGATTCAACACGGCCCAGTCTCAAGTGGCCTGAAGTCAGTGACTCATGAAGGGCCTCAGACATTCAGCTGCTCCTGGGTGACTGGAAACAGGATGGCATTTGCATAGATCCCCAACACCACCAGCCACTAGGGAAATGCAATCGAGTCTAGAGAGATAGAACTCTGCAGACCCATCAGGGTAGCCATAAACAAAATGACAGGTTATGACAGATGTTGATGAGAATGTGGAGAAATTAGAACTCTTATATATTATTCATGGAAATGTAACCTGGTGCAACCCCTTTGGAGAGCACTCAGATATTTCCTCAAAAACAGTAATCATATCACCCTGGAATTCCACTCCTGGCAATCTACCCAACAAAAATACACATATAAGTCCACAGGGAAATTTGAAACATTGGAAATTCCAATGCTTATAGCAGCATTACTCATAAAATCAAAAGTTTTAAGGCCGGGCGCGGTGACTCACGCCTATAATCCTAGCACTCTGGGAGGCCGAGGTGGGCGGATCGTTTGAGCTCAGGAGTTCGAGACCAGCCTGAGCAAGAGCGAGACCCCATCTCTACTAAAAATAGAAAGAAATTATATGGACAGCTAAAAATATATATAGAAAAAATTAGCCGGGCATGGTGGCGCATGCCTGTAGTCCCAGCTACTCGGGAGGCTGAGGCAGTAGGATCGCTTGAGCCCAGGAGTTTGAGGTTGCTGTGAGCTAGGTTGACGCCACGGCACTCACTCTAGCCGGGGCAACAGAGTGAGACTCTGTCTCAAAAAAAAAAAAAAAAAAAAAAAAAAAGTTTTAAGCAAACTAAATGTCCAACAACTCATGAATGTTTTAACAACCTGAGTGCATACATACCATGGAATGTTTTTTGGCAATAAAAATGAACGAAGTACTCAATTACACCTTGATAAATTTCATGTATGAAAATTAGCCTAAGGAACATTTTCATGCATTAATCTCCTAAGTTATGTAGAAAACAAAAACTAGATTTACAAGCCAAAGTTATACTAATACTAGTTATTACACTAGTAATTGTTTATTTGTAGGTGATGAAAATATTCTAAATTCATGTTACGGTGATGGTTGCACAACTCAGTAAATACTAAAGAAAATTTGAAGTGTATATTTAAATGGGTGGAATTTATGACATACACATTATAATATATCTTAACAAAGACGTTTTAAAAAACAATATGAAAGCGGGCAAGGTCACTGGCTTTGGAAGGTCCCTGACCATTTAAAGCAGGTCTGTGCTCTGAGAGTTGGATCTTCAGATGTGACTGCCCTGGGGTTGGCCACAGTCGATCTTTTGCCTGGTGTTTGTCACAGGCAGTCATGACAGTGATCACAAGAAAGCAGGGGCAGGTTTTTGTCTCAGTTCCCCCTGTGTCTGCAGCACTGTGGGACCACTCAGGCTACTGTCCCAGGCTGAACAGTAATAATCAGCCTCGTCCTCAGCCTGGAGCCCCGTGATGGTCACGGAGGCCGAGCTGCCAGACTTGGAGCCAGAGAATCGGGCAGGGACCCCCGAGGCTGTACTGCTATCACCATAGATGAGGAGTTTGGGGGCCGTTCCTGGGAGCTGCTGGTACCAGTTCACACCATACCCACCCCCGATGTTGCTACTGCTTCCCGTGCAGGAGATGGTGACCCTCTGTCCCGGGGCTCCAGACACCGAGGGCGGCTGAGTCAGCACAGACTGGGCCCAGGATCCTGGAAGGGGGAGAGACACAGACAGGGTGATTCTGGGTCTGGAGACAAGAGGACAGAGCAGGGCCCCAGGGCCTTCCCAGGGCCCTTCCCCTGGCCCGAGTCAGGTCACCTGTGCAGTGAGCCAGGAGGGTGAGGAGGAGAGGGGCCCAGGCCATGGTGGAGACTGTCCCGAGTGCTGCCTTCTGTGCCTGCAGCTGAAGCAGCCTCCCCAGGTCTGTCCTTCCCCACTTCATACCCTGAGAGGGGAGGCTCCCTCCATGCAAATAAGCCCCAGCTTTCTGCCCCCACCCTGGGCCCTGGTCAGGCCCCTGTGCCTGAGGATGTCAGGGGTGGGCGGGGGCGGGGTTGTGCGGTCCCAGGGGGTGGGGAGGTCACAGCTGTGCCCTGAGTAGAGGGCATCAGGCAGGGCAGGTGGCTGGTCCCAGCTCTGATCACCCCCAGGCCCTGAGGAACAGGCCCTGGGCGCCCCCTGGTGTCCAGTCACAGACACACAATCCTGTGACAATGTGAATGGGGCCCCCAGAGCCAGTCCTGCCTCCCCACTGCTCTGTCCACTGCCCCTGACTCAGGCTAGGCCAGGCAGCCACTCCTGAGGCCTCGCCAGTCCCTCAGTGCAGTCTTCAGGCCCTACTGGGCTCCTCAGTGTGACCCTGTCCCCACTTCCCCGGGCTGTCCCTTGGTCAGGACTGAGGTGGGATCTCTCTGCACAGTCCTCGTAGGTCAGGACCAAGTGGAGGAGCAGGGACTGGCCCCCATGGACTCACTTCCCCAGCTGTGGGGGCTCCAGTTTTTTCCTCATATATGGTCCCTCCCCGGTGGCCAGAGCTGTCCTTCTTCCTGGATTCCACAGTGCTGAGGACAAAGAAGCTCTTGTCCCTAGGGATGGGGAGGTGGTGGGGAGAAGCCCTCGGGGGTGTTCCTAGAATGTTATTCTGGGAAAATCTCTGTTCTGTGTCTAATCTCCACAGACTTGAAACAATAGTCACCTGGATGCTTGTCCAGGTGTCCCTCCCAGGAATTCTCCCTCCAAGCCCCCAAAGCGGGGAGCAGGGGCCACGGCAGCTGCCTGTGCAGCATTTTGCTAAGACCAACAATGGCGACACACTCAGTATTTGAAGATGGGAAGAGCTAAGGGTTTGAATTGCTTGGACCAGTGTGTGGTCCCAGGTGAGCCTGATGTGTTTTAGTTCTTAGATCAGCCAGTCCGAGCAGGATGTTTCGAGAATAAAAGTAAATGGTTCATGTTCAGTAATGAGTGCTCTGGGGATGGTTTAAAACTGAGAGAAATTGTTAATCTCTCATGTATGATGACATCTAGTGTGCAATATATTTAAAAACAATCAGCATAAAAAAATAAAGGAAAAAGATGCTCTGAGCTATAAAACTAAAACATGAAATAAACTCTATGGCTGTAAGATTTCCGGCATTGCAGGCCTTGCACTCTTAACAAATGTGTTTCTGGGAGGACTTGGGGTGTGGAGAGGAACGGCAGGACTGCTCGTGGATGTTTATAGTGGGGAGCGTGTCACTAGGCAGTGGCAGTTCCCTAAAACGTTAAATGTGCTATTTAATACGGAAGAGTGAGATCTACTGGAACCATGTAAATGAAACCAGTCTGTGTATTTAACGAAATGTACAAGTACACCGCATTTTGGGTTTGCAACTCAAGTGTGTCATTATTTGAATTTTTTTTTCTTTTTCAGCTGTGAGTTTTTCAAACTGCATTTTATATTCAGTTTTTAAAATATTTACTGTGTTGAAAAATACCAGGAAAAATCAAGTTCTATGTTTTTACCAAGTGGAAACATCACTGCTGTGCTCGCAGCCCCTGTCGTCTTGTCGTTGTGTCCTCTGCGATGGCGCAGCTCATGTTCACAGTGAATTTTGTTTCCCGGTTTCTCCCACTGAGTGGACAGGGATTCCCCCAGGCTGAGGTGTCTCACACAGGACAAGGCTGCCCACGTCCCCCCCCCCCCCCCCCCCAGCCCAGGGCTGCTCCCTCTGTGGCGCCCCCTGAGCTCTCAGGCTGAGGGCAGAGGGAGGAGCAGGGCCACAGCTGACCCCGCCCCCGTCCAGCCCACCCTGGCTCCAGCACCTGTGGCCTCAGCACTTCCAGGGGAGCTGCTCTGGTTCACCAGGGCAAGGAGCTGCCTCACTGGCTGGGCCTGATCTGCTCAGGCTACTGGAGAGGAAGGCGGGGACAGGCCACATGTCACCAGGGTGAGGCATGGAGGGTGGGGAGATGGGAAGGGAGAGTGGAATCCACTTTAGGAGAGCCTGGGGGGAGATGGAAATGTCCAAAATCCACATGTCACACTCCATACATTTCCTATAGACAGGATCGTGATAATTTGTAATTTTTTGTCAGAGCAGAAGACAAATCCAAAGCTTAGAGATTCATGATCCTTTAGGACACTTCATGTCCAACAACAGTAAATAATAGCTTCAAATTTCCTGTCCTGTGGTTCCATATCTATCAGCTATCTATAACTACATATATGCATACTTAAACTTATAGAATGCATATGTAAATTATTTACCTTCTGACTCGTCTACTCAACATATGAATTGAGTAATTATTCTGACATATGGTAATGCTATATTTGCATGAGAGGCATATATTTAACTTCTTAACAATTATGCTCTGACCCATTGGAGGTTATTCACTAATATGCTCAAGAAAATTCTTCCTTCCTGAACTGTGTACACTGTCGTGCCTGAGGAGTAAATTCTTTGAAATAAGGGATTTATTGTCTTGGATCCTGGAGTGATTGCTAAAATGTCCTAGAATTCTGCCTTGCTGACTCCATATTTCTATAGTGACTCCTCTCCCCTGTGACAATGGCTGTAGAGGAATGTTGAGGTCATTTGCTGATTGGTGGAAAATGAGCCATGGACAGGGGTGAGAACATGAGAGAGAGTTTAGAATTTTGGAAAAAGTGGATCTAGGCCTGAGAATATTACATGATGTTACTGGGTACAGACAGTATATTCTAGAATCAGACTGTGAAGGAGATAAAAAGGTAGGGAGACCAGGAGTGATCAGTCACAGCCCTAATAGTGGCCTTTGTGTCCCGAAGGAGCAGAGCCACAGCTGACTCCATGTCACACTGACGCTGAACCCAGACCCCTGTGACCAGGACCCCATGACGTGGAGACTCTCAGCAGTGATACAGAGATGACCTGGGCATCAGTGTCTCAGGATGGGAGCAGAAGGAGGCCCCACCTGAAGGGTGTGGACAGAGGGAGAGGTGTCCGTGCTGGCCCCTGAGTCTGGTCCTCACCTGAGGGAGGCCAGGTGGAGGACAGGTGTGAGGTGAGGGTGGGCAGTGACCACTAGTGTGGCTTCTTGAGCTTCTTTCCCTTCTGACTCCCTCTGGGCAGAGGAGGCCATCAGGAGGCTGTGTGTCTGCTCTCCACCCCTCCTGAGGCCACCTGAAATTCAGACCGACGGCTCCTGGGTGGGAGTGGGTGTGTCTGGGTCTGGTATTGACCTGCTGAAGGAGCAGCAGAAAGGTCAGGGAGAGTGAGCTGCAGCTTTGTGTGATGGGAACAGCCTGGCCTGTGTCCTTCCCCAGGTCCCAGCATCTATGGGACGACACCCAACATGGACTAAGGGTGAATGTGGAAGGCAGAGTGATGAACATGGTGGGGACAGTTGGGAAAACCTGCTGTCCTCCTCCTCTCCTGCTAGGACCCCAGATCCCCCAGCCATGAGGTCAGGATGTAACTGACACCAGCTGTACCTCCGAGGATGGGCATGTGTTGCCCAAACCAATCAGTCCCCCACGGTCACCGCGGTGGTATCAGAGAGATGGTGGAGGGATCTGGTCCAGGTGTCCTGAGGCCGGGATTCCTGGTCATGGGTCAGGGAGGGGAGGACTCACTCATTCTGGAGGGTTTGTGTCCAGAAGGGAAGCCTGGAATGGAGGGATATTTTGTCACCATGTGGGGATTCACCCTGGGGAGAACACAGGTCATGGAGAAGGGACATCTCAAATACATCTCAGATTGGGATTCCCTCCTTGTTATCTGGAGAGAAAAAGCCCCTGTGACTCCTCTGAACGAGGCTGGGAGGCTGCTGTGGACTTTTCCATCCTGGCAATGAGCTTGGGCCTCCCCAGTCCCCTGTGCAGTGAGTGAGAAGGGGGAGGAGAGGAGCCCAGGCCATGGTGAGACGCCCACATAGCTGTGTCCTGAGGACTCAGCAAGGCCTGGGTCCCCAAGTCCCTCTTACCCCTCCAGCAGTCCAGGAGTAGAGAGAGACCCTTTGTGGAAACCAGCCACCCCTGGGCTCTCCCAGCTCCAGCCTGAGCCCTGCCCCTGACCCCTGCCTGGAATGCTGACCCTGGGAGGGGCTGGTCTGTGCAGGGCTGTTCTGTGGCTCCCCAGAAACCTGTGAGGACACAGCTGCTGGCCCAGTGAGCAGGGGACAGAGGGCTCCAGACCTGGGCCAGGTGGGGCTCCCAGCTGGGACCCACAGCACAGGCCTCAGGGACAGGCCACAGTGCCCTGTTCTGTCCGGGACCCAGACACATCCATGTGTCCTGTCTGCTCCACTGGACACTTTGTCCTCCCCAAAAGGATGGAGCTGGGCAGTGTCCCTGCCCCAACACACCTTAGTCTCAGATTCCCACACAGTCCTGGGAGGTCCTGACAGCTGTAGTCACTTCCCATCACAGCTCAGGGAACACACTGATGCTCAGGACCCCCCAACCTTCTGAGGGTTCCCAGGTGGCAGGGCCAGACACACTCACCCTCTGACATTGCCCCATGATGCCCCCTGCTGGACCCACATCCCTTGACAGCCTCAGGACACACACCTGCTGAGTCCCCTGAGGATGCACAGGTGTCCTTGGTTGTGCTGCTCAGCCCACCAGACGCAGGTGCTCAGGGAGGAGCAGGGGACACCAGTGGGGCTGTGATTGGAGCTGCAGGAGCCATGTGATGGTCACACCAGTGAGCACATCGTTCTTATTAATACTTAATTTTAAAAGACAAAAGGTAACTTACAGACCTCCTTGCCCCTAGTAGATTTCTGCATTGTACTAAGCACTTGGCAAACTATCGCCTTTGTTCAGAGAAGTGTCTTCACATAATTTTTAAAGTGGTTCCCTGTTTCCCATTCTCAATGCCACCCCTCTCACCTCAACTATGACGGACATTGAGGATAATTCCTTTCCTTTCTGCCTCTATGAATTTACCCATTATGGATATTTCTTATAAATACAGCCACGCAATATCTGGCTGTTTTTGCTTGGTTCCCTCACTGAGCATTTCTCAAGGGGCACCTACACACAGCGTGTGTCAGAACGTCACACCTGCTCATGGCTGAGTCACACAACCCCGCATGGGTGATGATCTGGGACGTCTCCATGCACACGGTACAGCAACATGAGCAATTGCCTGCTCTCCTAGTCCTGGCTGCACACTGCGTCACAGACTCTGCCTGGGGCTTCTGCAGCGTTAGGTAACACAGGGGCTGACCTCACGGTGCTTAGAACGCCATTCAGACACGAGACAATCACGTGTGCTCTGTGCTGTTATTTTCATTATCAGAGGGGAACCAGAACTACAGATATAAAAATATCTAGCCTTGTGTGCAGCTGAATGGCATAGACGTGATTCAGAGTCATGGGCTAAAGGCTGAGGACATGCTCTGCAACTGAGTGGCCTCACCCACAGCTGACGTTGCCTCCATGCAGGGGACATTGATTTGTTAGTGTCTGAAGACATTTTTCTTCTCATCAGTGAGGGGAACGTGTGAACAGAAGCTAATGAGTAGAGGCCAGAGACGCTACTAAACATATTACAATGAACAACACGCCCCCGACCACAAAATGCTAACAGTGTTGTGGTTCAGAAACTGTTTTAAATACATCTACTTTACGGGTTGATTGTGAATTTATTATATGATCAGACATCAAGATATGGAAATACAAACTGGCATCTAGAATAGAAAAGAGGGAGCTGTGAGCACACACACGCAACTCAGGCATCCAGGAGGGACAGGGAAGAGCTGCACACCCTGGTGGGGACAGGCTGAGGGCAGAGCCAGGGCGAGGATGCTCTGAGGGGTTCTTGCCTCACTTCCCCATGGTCTGGAGCACTGTGTGACTGTCGCTGCTTTCATAAGACTGGCAGTAGTAGTCGGCCTCGTCCTCAGACTGCAGCCCAGAGATGGTCAGGGAGGCAGAGTTGGAGGAGCTGTCGATGGAGCCAGAGAACCGATCGGGGACTCCGGAGGGTCTTTTGTTATCATTGTAGATCACAGTGGTGGGGGCACTGCCTGGGCGCTGCTAGTACCAGTACACAAAGTAGCTGCCAATGCTACCGCTGCTGCGGGTGCAGGAGATGGTGACCTTCTGCCCTGGAGACCCCGACACAGAGCTGGGCTGAGTCAGGACAAAGTTGGCCAAAGACCCTGCATAGCGGGAGACACACAGAGATCAGTGAGAACAGACCAGACCCTGTTTCCAAAGAGGAGGGAGAGACCATCTTCCCAGGTGACATCCAGAGCCCTCCCTGAGTTCCCTGTAGGCAGCCACCTGTGCAGTGAGTGAGGAGGGTGAGTAGGAGCGGAGCCCAGGCCATGGTGGGGACACCCCAGGCTGTGCTTCCTGAGCTGACAGCAGGGACTGAGCCCACCAACCCTCCTTATCTGTCATTCTGAACCTCAGGGTGGGAGGTCTCCATGCAAATTTCTTCCTTTCTGGAATCTGCACAAGCCCCACCTTAGACTTCACACTAGCTGTGGCTGAGAGATGGAGACACTGTCCCGGGGGGAGGGCTACACCACACAGAAGACACAGGGACACCTGCAAGTGGGACAGGGGAGACAGCTGAGGCCCTGGGGAACCTGAGCAGGTGCTGAGACCACAGCGCCCTCTGGTGGACGCGGGAGGCACAGCGGCCCTGGGAAGGGGCTGGTGCTCAGGGCTCCCGCCCTCCCCACCCCCACCCCTCACAATTCCAGGCACTGTCCCAGGGTCTCTGCTCAGCATCCTGTGCTCCCTGCACTTAAACCTCCAAATCTGGCCAGTTGGTCCAACGGCCACTACTCTGGTGAAGACATTCTGATTCCCGTTCTGTCCTCGGAGGTGTGAATGTCACAGCAGAATGGGCTGAGTGGAAGGAAGGGAGGGGAGGGCTCCGCCTTCTCCAGGAGGGACCTCATGACCGGGGCTGCGAGCCCAGCACGGAAAGGCCTGAGAACGAGGGAGCAGCGCTCTGATCAGGGACCAGATTCCACCGTCAGGGACACCCTGAGAGCAGAAGGACCCTGAGGGCAGGGAGGGGAGGGCCCAGGTGCCAGTCAGGGGACAGTTTCACCAGAGCCCTTCGCCAGCGAGTGCCATGAAGGCAGCAGGGGGCGTCGGTGGACCAGGTGGGTGCAAAGGGGTCTGGAGAGAGACTCTGCAGGGCTGGCGATCGATGGCTGTCTGGGCGAGGGGAAGGTCAGGGTCGATGTCAGTGTGAGGTTCTCGCGTGAAGGTCAGGCGAGTGTCACGGCTGCCGCCCTAGGACACAGTATGTAGAGCCTGTTTTGGGTCCTGGGATGAAAGTTTGCTTCTTCCGGTGGGGACAACCGGGTAACAGGCAGTGGAGCAGGCGACAATGTGCAAGCAAAGCTCTGCAGTCCCTCGCCGTGGGCTGTGCTGTGTCAAGGGCGCGCTGTGTGTGGACAGTGAGTTGGAGGACGGAGACGGAACCTCGGGGGCCTCCACTGCCTCCGTGGGGACAGAAAGACACTGAAGCTGCTTTTGTGTTCGGGAAAAACTGTCATTTATTTATGAGAGAAGCTACGCGAGCGCGTGTGAAACAGACACTCACGAGGCACGTCCTCTCCTCTGCCCGGCGCCAGCGGAGCTGGGGGACCCGACGCTGTGCTGCGCTCACGCCGGGGTCTGTCGGGGCTGAGGACGGAGAACCTGCTGCCAGCTCGCCACGGCTGGAGGATTTGGGCCCTGGAGGCAGCGTCAGCGTCCTCGTCCCTCTCAGGTCCCTCTGCCAGGTGACTGTGTCACACTTTCCCCTCCAACCTCTGACGTCACCCAGATTATCCACCTTGTATTTCACGCTGGTCCATCTTTTTTCTGACAAAATTGGTGACATAACAAGATAATATTCATAAACATTTCTGCGGACCTTGCAGTGTGGGATTATGTGGAGGTGGGAAGACAGACTTTATCCAACATCACTTGGTCATGATTTTAAATGCATGTTACACCTCGATTTGCCATGATTTCCCCATAATTTAATATCTACAAGTTTATTCCGAGATGTGTTTTATAATTTAATATCTGTTTATTCCAATATATTTATGAATTTATTTATTTATTGATCTGCTCCTTTAATGAATCATTTTCAGTTATATTTTTACATGTTTGTAGAAAGGATTGAGGATTTACTTTCTGACAATGTCACAGGCTCCAAAGGTGCTTAAGTTTTCAAATAAAGGAAGGACATTTAAAACATGGGTTAATGTGTAGAATGGCACATATTGTACACATAAGTGAGGACATTTGCAAAGAGAAAAGTACATGGATTTATTCTAGACTGATTTTTACGCTCAGAGGAAATGGGACCATGTCAGTGAATGCTCAGGTGTGAAGGTGGCCATGGTCATGTGTGTGTCTGCCCCACCTCCACCCTCCTCGGATGAGGGAGGAGAGAAATAAGGACACTTGGGAAGACACTTGGTATTCCCCATGACATTGATTCCTGTGGGAGGGGCACCTTCTCTGTGTGCGGTGGATGTCCACTCCCTGTGTCTACTCCACAGAGGACAGCCAGCCTCTGTCTTCTGTCCTGGACACAGTCAGTGTGGCACTGAGGTTGCTATGAGAGGAGAAGCAAAGACAGACAAGAGCAGGAGACGCGTTCAGAGGGGCGGGGATGAATGTGGTCCTGGCAGGGCTGTGTCTGGGGAAACTGACCAAGGAGAGCGGGCTCCACCAGGGCCCCAGGGGATGTCAGGACGCTCTTCCTGTGCCTGAGAGTGACAGGTGTGTTGGGCCTGGGAGGAGCTGGTGGATAATCCTGAGGGACAGGAGCTCAGAGTTTTGGGTTCTCCTGGGGAGGCAGAAAAGGCAACAAGGGGAGGACCAGGCGAGGGAGGAGCATCCCTGGCCGAGAGGAAGCCACCATGGGATGTGCACAGAGAGCCCTGCCCTCCAGGGGAGCCTCAGGGACCTGCAGAAGGGGATGGAGTGAATGGCTGGGGGTGGGAGGCAGCTACAGGCACAGAGAACCTGTGGGAAGATCGACCCGGTCACAGCACAGTCTGATATCAGTTCAGTGAAGCCTCTGTGGGCTCACATGCCTCCATCTGTCACCTCCTCTGTGACTTCTAATGTGGGAAAGTCCCACACCCTTCATCCTCTCAGGAACCTAAAGATCCCCTTTCCCTCAAAAGTTCCCAGTCCCCACCTGTCCTCCCTGGTTCTCAGGTCACTCTGGGCAGGGACCTGACTGTGCTGACTGACTTTGCTGCTGCTGCTCAGGTCTTCACAGTGGGAGCAGGTGGCAGCTCAGGAATTGCACACGGGCTGGGGGTGGGGAGGGGGGTCACCTCATTGGTAGTGGGGACAGGAACTTACCTCTGAGCTGCACTTGCATAGCTCACAGTGTTGTCATGTGGAGTGAATATGACATGTGAATGTCCATGGAGCCCTGTGGGGACACTCAGCACAGCCTCCTGGGCTCCACACTGTTGACAGGGGACACCTGAGTCTGTCCTGTCCTTCTTGGTGGGTGGAGTCACCTCATGCAGATACGACACTGCCATGCTCCTCTCCACTGTCTGGTGGGACTCTGGCCTGGACAGAGGGTCCCTTTGGGTGGAGAAGGAAGAGATGGCCTGAGTCACCCTCATGGGCTGAGGGAAGCCCATGCACCCAGTGTCTCCCTGGGGTGGAGCTGTCCCTCCTGCAGGAGAGTCCCACACCCATGGGGTCATCACACCCTGTCCCACAAGAGGAGGCTCAGCCATTTCTCTAGTGAGGACCTAACGGTCGCCTTCTCTCTCTCTCTCTCTCTCTCTCTCTCACACACACAGACACACACGCACACAAACACACACCTGACCCACGGCGCCCTCTGCTGGCCACAGACTCACAACCCTCTGCTCATTCGCACTGCACAGCTGAGCCCTCCTGGCAGATGAAGCTGCTTCTGACCCTTTTCCCACCTGGGGAGAGGTAGTGCGGGTGCTGGAGCCTTTGCTCCCCGGGGGCCCTCGTGTGGGGTCCCCATGGACTGCAGGGATCCACGCTTGGCCTTCTGCATCCCCACCCTTGTACTCACCACGCCCTGCAGGGACACCAGTGACCCCACGGTGGCAGGTCATGGTTTCTACTCTCAATTAGGCTTTCCACACACTCTGCTCACACCTTCATAGTGTCCCTCTTTATTGAATTTGTGTCTGTTGACCTCATTTTGAGTAGGCCGGCCTTTCCTGCAGGACCCCTAATTAACACTCCCAATCATGTTTGCATCACGAACAGAGTAATTTGCCTAAATAAATTAACTGTACCATGCAAGAGTCATAATTGTCAACGCACTTGTTTCCATTGGAAAGATTCTGTGTCCTGAGCAAGGAACAGCTGTCCACATACAGGTGACAAGACTCAGAATGTCCTATGAGCCACGGTGCAGACACCCTGCAAGTGGAACGGAGGTTCCATGGAAGGGCTGCGGCCTCTCACAACGGGGCATAAATGGCTGAAGTTTCCACCACTGATTCTGGCTGTTGCCACAGCAGTGAGGGCCTAGTGACTTCATGGGCTTGTTCTCAGACTCTGACAACGATGTCAGCTAGAAAGGGCTAATTTTTCTTCTTTCAAGAGAGACACGGCAGTGCCAGAGGTTCTGGCTTTAGCACACTTGGATAAACAGGCAATATTTCAATAACATCATGAATATTTTTTTTCCTTTGTGAGAATTTAGAAACATTGAATGGAAAATTCAGAGTAGAGCGTTTTTGAAGCCAGAGGTGCTTCCGAGTAGAGTGTGTATGTATCCCAGTTAGTTTCAAATTTCAAAATTGCATAGGATGACACCCTGAGCAGGCTGAGGTTTTTGTCCCACTTCCCCATCTGCCTGTGTCACTGTGAGAAGCACCGCTGTGCCATATGGCACAGTAATAGTCAGCCTCGTCCTCAGGCTGCAGCCCAGAGATGTGCAGAATCCCTGCATTGGCCGAGGCATCTTTGGAGCCAGAGAAGCGGCTGGGGACCCCGGAGCCCTGGTGCTTACTCGAGTCTGAGTAGTAGCTCAGGAGGTACCGGGGAGGGCTCCCTGGCTTCTGCTGGTGCCAGTGTATAGCATAGCTGCCAACACTGAAGCCACTGCTCAGGGTGCAGGTGAGTCTGGCTGATGCTCCAGGAGATGCAGAGAGGGAGGGCGGCTGGGTCAGCACAGGCTGGGACAGGGAACCTGCAAAGAGAAACACACGTGGGTGCTGGGGCAGAATCCAGGGTAAAGTTCTTCATGGTTCATAGACAAGGGGCTGACACAAGATGGAAACTGAGACTCAGTTTACAAGGCCTGTCCCCACCTGTGCAGTGAGAGAGGAGCACGAGGAGGAGAGGAGCCCAGGCCATGGTGGACACAGAACCTGGTCCCCACAGTGGGGCTGGGCTGCCCCAGGCCTCCTTTTGTGCCCACCCTCTGCAGAGGAGGGGCTGCTCATGCAAATGTGTTTCCATCCAGGGACTGCCCAGCCCCTCCCTGAGCCCTGGGCTGGAGCTCAGCTCTCCCTGCACACTGAGGAGGAGGCAGCTTTGCTTTGCCCCTTGGGGGAACCCTGGGAGGAAGCAGCTGCTGAGACCACACAAAGGGCCCTGCTCAGGGGACTGTGCCAGGCCAGAGAGGACACAGCTGCTGAGTCCCCATCAGTGAGCACAGGACACAGTCCTGAGACCCAGGCTCCTTGGAGTAAATGATCCTCACTGAGCAGCTGTGTAGAGACCACAGGGCAGTCCCCCAGCGCCCCCTGCTGGTAACAGGCACACACGTCCCCATGGCCCAGAGACCTGAGAGCCCAGCTGGTCTCTGCAGCTCCCCAGTCACTGTCTCTGGTCACACTGCCATGGGCTGAGTCCCTGGTGGAGTGACCCCAGCACAGTGTGAGTGATCACTGGGGTTTCTCACTCCCAGAAGGAGCCCTGGACTATGAGAGGTGCAATCATGTGCATAAAGCCTTTTTAGGTATCAGCCCCCCAGCATTTTCTACATTCTAGAAAAACCTAAATGACCCTCATGTGCCATCATTGTAGGCACCTCAGATGCTGGAACATTGAGCTGATTTGAACAGCAGGGACAGGCTGTGCAGGGGAATGGAACAGAAGAACAATGTTCCAGGAATTGACTCAGTGATGTGTTTAAAATTCAGCAACTGAGAAAACATTTCAAAAGTCACACAATGATTTTAGAATGTTGAAACTGACTCAATTTGGTAAAACATTAACAGTTGGGTAGCCATAACATTTACTTGTTCATAGTGTGAAACATTTCTTAATTTTATGAAGTCAGATTTATCTTTCTAAATTTTCTCTTTTCTGATTATCTGTGTCTTACATTTCTTTTTATTATCTTCTTTTAGATAGAATACAATTTGTTTCTACTCTAAACATAATTTTCCCTATTGTATTTTTGTTACTCATATTTTTTATAGTTTGCTAGTAAGGTAAGTGTGACATTTTAATGTCTCCACAGAAATGTTGATGTCTGGGCAGAAATGCGCTTTTCCTATGCAAATATTCCCTAAACTCCTAGACTCTGGGGCTGTTTTAGTGAATAACTTATGACCAGCATCCTGTGAATCCCTCGTGCCTCTGCTCAAGGCATCTAGAGAGATCCTTTCCATTGGAGTCAGACAGGTCACCCCGGGATTCTACTCCATCAGTGACTCCGCAGGGCTGTTTGCATGAACCCCACACTCCTCAGCCCCTCAGCCCCTTCCTGGTCTGGCCCCGCCCACCCCTCAGCCCCCCTGCAGCCCCTCCCCTGGCTCTGGGGCTCCAACCACACCCACTGCTCTGTCCTGGGACACCCTGAGCTCCTGCTCCTGCCATGGCTGCAGCCAGCTCCTACTGTGTCTGTGGGATAGATGGGCTCCAACTGGAGGTCCGGGTGGAAGTGACATTTTGAAATGGTCTCAGATACATTATATGTGTCATACATGGTTCTGTAATATTTAATCATGTATGTAGTGGCATTATGTGTTGTCATCTGGATGGATTTCACCTTCTGTTCCATGTTTCTTTTACTAGTTGTAATTGGATAGTAATGTTAGTATTTTTTTGTACTTGTAAAATTTTTGTGTTTTGGTTTTAACTTTTCAGAGACCCTCTGGGCTTTGTGGGCAAAAATGGGACAGAGTCCATCAGAGGTGGCCCGTGTGGACTCCTGGTCCAGGAGAGCGTGTCACCTGCTCTGGGGCAGAGCACAGAGAGGATCTCTCCGGGACGATGGCTCAGAGGAGGGGCACTTGCTCGGGATGCTGGGTGTGACTAGGAGGTCACCGAGGGGGAAATGGGGTTCACAGAGGGAACACAGACTGTGGGGATGCTCAGCCCTTTCCAGAGCAAGGCTCAGAGAGGGGTGGCAGACACTGGTGTGGGGGCAGAGGGGTGGGGGTGGGGCTGAGGCATCCAGTGGGGACAAGGCCCAGGGCCATGAGGCTGATTCTCCTTCATTTAAGGGGAGATGTTTACCCACAGCTGCGCCTGCCCTCAGTTACCCTAGTAGAGACTCAGCTCTAGGACAGGAATTTTAGGGGACCTTGAAGCTCAAACCTGGCAGGAAACATTCCTGGGAGGCTGGAGGGAGATGACAGCAGAGGAATAGGGAAGGGGTGGAATGGCAGGTGCCTCTGAGGTGGGACATGGGGACAGAAGACTGAAGCCCAGGCTGTGGGAGAGGAGGTGACAGTCCTGAGTGAGCAGTGGGGGAGGGTGACTCCAGAGAGGCCATGATGCTGCAGCTGATGCAGGGAAGGCCACAGGGAAGAGCATTTCTGAGGGCCACAGTAGGGCTGGTTGTACATTTGTCACCATGAAGTGACAGTGTGGAAAGAGGTCAGCACAATTTAGAGACATTCATGTCCAGGGAACTCATTTACCTCTTCAAAGGAACAATGGGGGTGTCAAAATAATCATCTGGCAGGGAACTTAGGCTGACTTATTCATTCATTCTTTAAACAAGTATTTATGGAAGGCCGGCCATGTATTAGGAGCTGGGAATGGAACAGGAGTTTAGGGACAGGACCCAGGTCACTGGAGCAGGAAGAGCCAGCCCTCGAGTAGGATAAGGTGGCTCCAGAGGACACCCCAGGCCTGAAGACCTCTGTTTGACCTCAGAAGAGTTGACTGCTGTGAGTCGGGCCTTCCACCGACCCCTGTCCCTGGCATTCAGCTTGGGTAGACGGGGTGACTCGGTGGCTGCAGGGCCTGTGGGTGCCCAAGGCTCCCAACCCCAGGACACCTCAGGTTTGACCGTGCATGGGGTGTAGGTGCAGCCGGACACAGCCCCGTCCTGAGGGTGGACACAGCAGCAGAGGGCAGTTTTTGTGGCCATGGAAGTGCCCACTCAGACCTCCCTCCAGGAGAACCTGCAGAGAGGAGCACAGGGGACTGAGCCCCTGCCCCTGGGCTGGCTCAGGCAATGATGAGCCCGGGGTCCCTGCAGCCAGGTCTTCCTGCAGGACGCAGGATCCTCCAATGGGCACCCCATGGGCAAGGACCCACTCAGCCTGCTGGGGCATCCTCAGACCTGCCTGTGGCCTGAGGCTCGTCCTGCCCATCCTTCCTCCCTCTCTGCTTTCACAGGGGTCAGAGCTGTGGTCTGAAACCCCCTCCCACCCCAGCCCCTTCCCCATGTGTCTTTCACCAGGGCCCCGCCCCACAATAAGTCACCTTCTTGTCACATTGTTCTCAGAGGCTCCAAACTGAAAACAATTTTAATTTACAGAGAAAGACCCATCCATGACGTTGTGAGAAATACTATCGTGTCATTAGTAGCCTGGAGCTCAAGCTGGAGCCCAGAGGTGAGCGAAGGCCCAGCGCTGGGGAGATTTCCCTGGATCCAGAGAAGTGGCTGGAACCCTGAGCCCTGGTGCCCGCTTGAGTCTGAGTAGGATCTCAGGAGACCCCAGGGACAGCTCCCTGGCTTGCCCAGTAAATATCAGAGCCCACATCAGTGACGTCACCTCATTGTGTTTTCTCTCAAGATCCCAGGCCTGCACTACCTGATGTCATAGGATGGAAAATTTTGAAGTCACTATTGTCCCTTTCTCAGGTATTTCCTGACTAGTGAAAGGCTTTCTATGCTATTCCATCAGGGGTGAGACTGTTTGGTCTTTTAAATTCACGTAAAATTATTTTCTTACATATCACACTGAATGTCAGTTTGTTCAAAATTTAGAAGTAATGTTTTATAATGATTCATGCCTCTGTTTGGTCATGGAGCCCATTGAGTTTGCCACATGGTACTTGAAATCTATCCTAATGCATTCCACCCCTAGGTCTATTTCTGAACTGTTAATGAAAGTTTCGTGTATTTGTTCCAGCAACAGCCTTAGAATGTTTAAACTAATTTTGCTTTAAGCTCTGTCTCAAAATCTAAGTGTGTGTTCCACTCGTTTTTTGTTCATTTGTAAAACATTTGAGGCTTTCCCTGGATTTAAATTTTTCCATATTTTTATTAAGAAAAAAATTCCAGATTCAAAAACAAATTTGACTAGCATTTATTAAAATATATTTATTCTTTTTTATTTTTAATGTTTCAGAGTAGTAGATGGGAAGCAATGTTCTGGTTACATGGATTGCTTTTGTACTGCCCGGGTCAAAGTCACGTGCCCATCACCCAGATAGTGTGCACTGGACCTGTTAGCTGTGATGTCACCCTTGGTGTATTAAATACAGGTTTTTTATATTTTTGATAACAAAATCCTTCCCATCGATATAGTCCAGCTCTGTGCTTAAGTCTCATTTTATTCCATCTAAAGGAATTTTTATTTTTTCATGGAGCACTGTTTTGCATTCTCTGTCGTGAGGGTGTCTGGATGCTGATGGGCTGTTTGGCCACTGATGCTGGCACCGTGTGAGCACAGAGAGAAGTGACTGCAGTCACGTCCCCATCCAAGTCCCGGTTACCAGTGGAACATCCCCTGCTGAGGCCTCAGGGGACACTCACTGGATCTGCTGTGTGTCCCCCGTGGTGAGTGACAGAGTGGCATGCTCAGGAGCAGGCTTTAGAACAGGCCTGGAGCCCTGAAGCTGCAGAGCCCAGCGTAGGTGGAGTCTGCAAGATGCTTTATCTTCTGGGCCTGGGATGGAGGTTTCACCTCACTCTGCCCATCCACTGTCTGTGGGAGGAGCTCTGCTCTTGAACACACATGTTCTGCTTCATGGAGGGGAGCAGGCTGAGTGTGGGATTCAACATGGCCTCAGTCCCAAGTGGTCTGAAGTAAGTGACTCATGAAGGGCCTGAGATCTTCATTGCTCCTGTGTGACTGGAAGCAGGATGGCATTTGCATAGATCCCCAACAGCACCAGCCACTAGGGAAATGCGATCAAGTCTAAAGAGATAGACCACTGCAGACCCATTGGGGTGCCTATAAACAAAATGACAGATAATGACAAATGTTAATGAGAATGTGGAGAAATTAGAACTCTTATATATTATTCATGGAAATGTAAACTGGTTCAACCCCTTTGAAAAGCAATCAGACATTTCCTCAAAAACAGTAATTATATCACCTTGAACGTCCACTCCTACCAAACCCAACAAAAATACACCTAGTCCACAGGGAAATTTGAAACGTGTGTACCAATGATTACAGCAGCGTTACTCATAAAATGGAAAGTCTTAAGCAAACTGTCCAACAACTCATGAATGTTTAACCACCTGTGGTACATACATAATAGTGGAATATATTTGGTAATAAAAATAAATGAAATACTAAATTGTGTCTCAATATATTTCATATATGAAAATTAACCTAATAAACATTTTCATGCATTAATCTGCTAAGTTATGTAGAAAACAAAAATTGGATTTATAAGCCACAGTTATAATACTAGCTATTAGACTAATAACTGTTTATTTGTAGCGTGATGAAAATATTCTAAATTCATGTTACAGTAATGGTGGCACAGCTCAATAAATACTAAAGAAAATTTGAAGTGTATATTCTAAATGAAAGAAATTTATGATATACACATTATAATATATCTTAATAAAGATGATTCAAAACACAATATGAAAGCGGGCAAGGTCACTGGCTTTGGAAGGTCCCTGACCATTTAAAGCAGGTCTGTGCTCTGAGAGGAAGATCTTCAGATGTGAATGCCCTGGGGTTGGCCACAGTTGATCCTTTGCCTGGCGTTTGTCACAGGCAGTCATGACAGTGATCACAAGAAAGCAGGGGCAGGTTTTTGTCTCAGTTCCCCCTGTGTCTGCAGCACTGTGGGACCACTCAGGCTACTGTCCCAGGCTGAACAGTAATAATCAGTCTCGTCCTCAGCCTGGAGCCCCGTGATGGTCAGGGAGGCCGAGCTGCCAGACTTGGAGCCAGAGAACCGGGCAGGGACCCCCGAGGCTCTATCGCTATCACCATAGATGAGGAGTTTGGGGGCCGTTCCTGGGAGCTGCTGGTACCACTGCACATAACTACCCTTGATGTTGCTGCAGGAGATGGTGACCGTCTGCTCCAGGGCTCCAGACACCGAGGGCGGCTGAGTCAGCGCAGACTGGCCCCAGGACCCTGGAAGGGGGAGAGACACAGACAGGGTGATTCTGGGTCTGGAGACAAGAGGACAGAGCAGGGCCCCAGGGTCTTTCCAGGGCCCTTCCCCTGCCCGAGTCAGGTCACCTGTGCAGTGAGCCAGGAGGGTGAGGAGGAGAGGGGCCCAGGCCATGGTGGAGACTGTCCCGAGTGCTGCCTTCTGTGCCCGCAGCTGAAGCAGCTTCCCCAGGTCTGTCCTTCCCTCTTCATACCCTGAGAGGGGAGGCTCCCTCCATGCAAATGAGCCCCAGCTTTCTGCCCCCACCCTGACCTCTGGTCAGGCCCCTGTGCCTGAGGGTGTCAGGGGTGGGCAGGGGCGGGGCTGTGTGGTCCCAGGGGGTGGGGAGGTCACAGCTGTGCCCTGAGCAGAGGGCACCAGGCAGGGCAGGTTGCTGGTCCCAGCTCTGATCACCCCACAGCTCTCAGGAGCAGGCCCCAAGCGCACCCTGGTGTCCAGACCCAGACACAACATCGTGTGACATGGTGACCAGAGTGTCCCAAGGCCAGCTCTGCCTCCCCACTGCCCTGTCCACTGCCCAAATCTCATATGACCCTGATCTGTGAGCGCCATTAGGAATGACGCTTCAATACACTAGGAGATAATAGTGTTTGTACTGAATGAGGAGCGCTGTCAATCTTCTTAAAGTTGACAACATTCTAACAATTTCTCACCAAAAAGAATATGCAGTGTATATCATTTTGACATAAAAAGAAAAAAGCTCAGCAGAAAAGATAATTCCAATTGCTAAAGCCACAAAAAATAAGCAAAAGATTGTGGCTGAGTAGAAAACTTGTGGAAATATTACATGTGCACCAGCCTGGCGAGTGTGTGTGTGTGTGTGTGTGTGAGTGTGCCCGTGTGCAGGGTGATGTGCAGGTATTTGTCCCACATTGTCCACTTTGATTTTCCCCGGGTCAAACCGGGTCCCTAGCTCTTCAGTCCCTCACTCCCTCATGTTCACTTTATTCTCACGTGGTGGGAAAACCTTCCCCAGTGACGGATTCTCAGATGTTACCGGCTCTTGAGTCACTCCTGAAATTTTTTTTTAAAATTCCATCGATTGTATCCCTCAGTTCTTTAATTTGTGCTTGTTTTGAGTTTATGTATCTTAATTTTCTTACATTTTCTCCTTTCTGTTTGTTTAAAGAGTGGTCGTAGTTACTCATGGAAGGGATTTTATGGTCATTGCTTTACAAACCTCTGTGACATCATTTCAGCGTCTGAGCTGTTAATATCGCAGTGTTCACGTGTGTTGATTTCATCTTTCATTTAAGTTGTCATTTTTCTGGTTCCTGATAAGACAAGTGACAGTTTTTGTGCCCCAAACACTGTTGTGTTCTATTAGGAGACTCTGGCTCCTATTTAACCCTCTGTTGTCAGGGGACCCTCCTGCCCAGGCGAAGCACAAGGGCCCAGGGTCTCGGCTCAGCTCCCCACTGCCCAGCAGAGCGGGGCCCTGACTCTCGCCGGCCCAGGGCTGCTCACACCTTCCTGGGGAGAGGGGAGCAGTGATTTGCACAGACGAGTCCCCTTCAAGAGGGGCTGGGAGATTAGCTGCCCACTGGACTCTGCTGTGCCTCACAGACGCCAGGCAGGGGAGGGGACAGCTGGAGCGCCGGTGACCCTGTCCCAAACTTCTGTCCAGTGTTCTCATCACCAGGGGGGAGTCAAAGCTCCACTCCTCACTGGCTGTCGAGATCCCCCAAGTCAGGGGTCAGGGTGGGGTCCTGGGGTGCTGACTGGCTGTGCCTGGTCCCATGTCATTCATCTCATGGCTACAGATGGGGGTTCAAGTTCAGATCTGCACTGGGCCCTGCCAACCTCACACGGGGGATTGGAGATAACCAGCTCACGCCAGCACTGCCTTGCCCGGCCTTGTTGATGCTGGTTGAGGGTGAAGGTTTGGCTGGTCACTGAACCCCACCAACTCTACCCAAATGGGCCAGCGGAACATGGCCAGCTCCTACTGGGCAGGGAGTTGTTGACAAAAGTGTTTCTGAGTCACCACAGCCTGGGAGCTGCTGGTACCAGAATAAAATTACATAAAATCAATAGATGCCCACAGCCAGCATCGCTGCTGCTTCTAGGGAAGGAAACGGGGACCGCCTACCCACACGCTGGGTGCTGCCGATGGTCACATCAGCACAGACTGGGTCCAGGACCCTGAACTTGGGGACAGACAGAGTGAGGGGGTGGGTCAGTGCACAGAGACACACTCAGGATCCCTGGTCCTTTCATCCCCAGCCTGACACCTGGCCCAAGACCCTCTAATCCCCGCTGGCTGTCCAGGGGTAGAGAGAGACACTTCATGCATCCAGTCACCCCCTGGGCTGTCACAGCTCCACCCTGAGCCCTGTCCCTGACCCCTGCCTGGAAAGCTGACCCTGGGAGGGGTGGGTCTGGGCAGGGCAGTTCTGTGGCTTCCCGGGGACCAGTGAGGACACAGCTGCTGGCCCAGTGAGCAGGGGACAGAGGGCTCCAGACCAGGGCCAGGTGGGGCTCCCAGCTGGGACCCACAGCACAAGTCTCAGGGACAGGCCACAGCGCCCCCTGCTGCCCAGGGCCCAGACACACCCATGTGTCCTGTCTGCTCCACTGTGCACTTTTCCTCCCCAAAAGGATGGAGCTGGGCAGTGTCCCTGCCCCAACACACCTTAGTCTCAGGTCTGCACACGGCCTCCTCCCCCCGCCCAGCGTCCTGTGCGGTTTACAGGACAGTCCTGGGAGCTCAGCCTCCCTGAGGGGCCGCCTCTGGGCACACAGAGCAGGAAGCCCAGTGGGTACAGAGAGCACCTCCCTCCAGGGCTCCAGGAGCTGCTGCCTCTTCCTCCTCCCAGGCAGAGCAGAGCCTGCTCCCCAGATGGCCACGAGCTGTCCTTGGGCCCAGCCGCTCCCTCTGGGACCCCCCTCTTCCTCTCAGCCTCTTGCTGACCTGCATTGCAGAATGAGAAGAATATAAATAATCCATATCTGCCAATCCCAGACATAAACTGCACAGTGGCGCAGACACTGAGTGTGACCCAGCAGTGCTGGGTCCACAGAGGACTGAGGAGGGAAGTGGTGGTGTCTGCTGTGACAACTGGAAGAGCACAGTCCCTGCTGTAGGACTATCCACCTGCTGGGAGGGTCCCTGGGCACTGAGCAAGCTGTAAGCAGGAGAGGCTCCTTCTCGACCTTCAGGAAAAACAGACAAACAAACAAACAAACAGACAGCAAGGGCGCTGGTTTTAGCACATTTGGATCAACAGGCAACAATTCAGTTTCATCAGGTTTTTTTGTTATTGATGTTAGTTTTCCTGAGGCTTCAGAAACACTGACTACAAAGATGAGAGTAGAAACATTTTAAAGTAGAGGTGCTTCCAAGTAGGGTTTGTGCACATGGAACACGTTTTTAAATCTGAATATTGTCATAAAATAAGACCCTGAGCAGGCTGAGGTTTTTGTCCCACTTCCTCATCTGCCTGTGTCACTGTGATTTATACTACTGTCCCAGGTCTGACAGTAATAGTCAGCCTCGTCCTCAGACTGGATGTTGGAGATGGTTAAGTAGCGGTCAGCCCCGGAGCTGGAGCCCGAGAAGCGATCGGGGATCCCGTCCCCCTTGCTGTGGCTTCCACCACTGTAAACATACATCAAGTACCGAGGGGCCTTCCCCGGCTGCTGCTGATGCCACGCAATGTCATAGTTGCTGTATCCACTGCTCAGGGTACAGGTGAGCTTGACCGAGGCTCCCAGGGAGGCAGATGCAGAGGGTGACTGAGTCAGCACAGGCTGGGAGAGGGACCCTGGAAACACAGACACACATTATGTCCTGGAGGAAGGACAAGAGGGAAGGGCAGTGTGGCATGGGTCTGGGAGGTGGTGTCAGTGAGCTGGGGGTCAGGATGCTGAGGACCGTCCTGACCTGTGCAGTGAAGGAGGAGGGTGAGGAGGAGGAGTGGGGCCCAGGCCATGGTGCAGACACCCCAGAGCTGTGCTGAGGCTGCCACGCTGCAGGTGTCTCTTATCCACCCTCCAGCCCCAGAGGAGGGAGGGGGCCCTGCATGCAAATGTGCTGCTCCTCCCCTGCCCACCAAGCCCGCCCTGGGCCTGTGTGCAGCCCCAGTGTCTGGGTGTCATTACTGGGAGGGGGGCCTGGGCTGGGCCTGGTGCAGGTCTCCCCAGGGGCCCAGAGAGGACCCCCCTGCTGGCACCAATGAGCTCTGAGCAGAGACCAAGTTCAAGTGTCTGGTTTCCCAGCTGAGCCCCACAGAGCCCTCAATGTTAACCCACAGCGCCCCCTGCTGCTCAGGCCCAGGTGCAGTG
This sequence comes from Eulemur rufifrons, assembly GCF_041146395.1. Lineage (NCBI taxonomy): Eukaryota > Metazoa > Chordata > Mammalia > Primates > Lemuridae > Eulemur > Eulemur rufifrons. The sequence goes on from NC_091003.1 coordinate 23,755,018, forward strand.
TGTCTGTGACCAGATGCCAGGGGGTCCTGACAGAGGCTCCTGCCCCCACCAGGGTCTTGACCACTGCTTGCTCCCTGCACAAGGGCAGAGTGAGGCCCCTTCTCTGGGAAGCTCCCACCTTGTCTCAGTCCTTAGTTTTCTCTTCCTCCTCGGTAGGAACAGGACACACAACTCACCCCATTAACAAGGTGGCCTCAGGGGAAGGGACGACTCATCTACAAACTGAGCCTGAAATACAAAGTCCTGAGCTGAGAACAAGGGCAGATCAACTAGGAACCCACTTCCCAGGCTGCTCCCAAAGACAGCTTCTCTCTCCCTCCTTGGTTCCTCAGGAGGTCATGCCCAGGGACAGAGTGGGGAGTGTCTGGGAGGGTAAGTGAGGACGCTGAGTCACTCACTGGATTCATCACAAATGAAAAGAGGCCCAGGAAGTGTAAGAAAAAGGTACCAATGTGGTTTAAAAAGGGAAGATGTGGACTTAGAGCTTCTTCAGACATAACAGGCTACGGAGCTCAAAGAAAGAAGAGAAGATGTGAATGACAACTTCTAAGGAAAGATATGAAAAATTATCCACAATTCCTCTGAGATAAAGACCTTGCTGATTAATGGAGAAGGTCACAGGGCAGAAGGGGGCTGTAGGAAAGGCAGGGAGATGAAAAATTTGGGAAGGGAAGTCAGGAATCAGAGACAGGAAGGGGAGGGTGAGGATGGTTCACACTGTAGAAGGGACTGGAGGAGAATCCGGTGGGGACATTGGGCAGGATCCAGACAGCGGGTTAGGTGGAAGGATATTTGGGGTGTGTTTGCTTTCATTCCTGTTTCATTTCATACAGAAAGTGGAGCCTCTTCCAGCTTTTCAAGTATTTTGTCTGGTCCTCTCCCTGCCTGGGTGGAGGGGTTCATCTTTGATCAAAATTTTTCAGTTCCCTCTGAGCAAGATTTCTCTTTGGTTTTTGTCAGCTAATGTCTTCCCTTCTTAACTTTCCATAATTCTTATGAATTTTGTCATATTAAAATATCTATGAGACCAGGTGCAGTGGGTCATGTCTGTAATCCTAACACTCTGGAAGGCTTAGGTGGGAGGATAGCTTGAGCTCAGGTGTTTGAGACCACCTTGAGCTAGAGTGAGACTTCATCTCTACTAAAAATGGGGAAAAAATAGCTGAGCATGGTGGCACCTGTAGTCCCAGCTAATCAGGAGGCTGAGGCAGGAGGATCACTGGAGTCCAGGAGTTTGAGGTTGCAGTGAGCTATGATGACGCCACTGCACTCTAGCTGAGGTGACAGAGCCAAACTGTGACTCACTCCACACTCCTGAGTCCACATGTTACAGGATCCCAGATGATGCCTGTGCATGTGAATGTGTGCGGAGCTCTCGTCTGACACAAGCAGGAAGGCGCTGGAGGGTTTGGTGATGGATGTTCCTCAGGCTTCAGTCTGCTCTGCTACCTGCCAGTGTGCCCAGCCAACTGCCCTCCTGTGTCCCATTCTGTGAGTGATGCACCAGGCATGGTGCACTCGGGGCTTCTGAATATAGCGGGCATCTCCCCCTGAGCTCACAAATTCACAGAGACAACCAGAAGTGTTTTAGTAATAACAGATTATCTTCCCTCTTCACATGTTATACCAGTGAACAAGTGGAATTATATAAAAGCTATAATTTTGCATTAGTGCTTATAATCTTGATAATATTAAGCAGTGCTTGTGTATTTATGTATTTTTAAGAAACAGGAGTTCTTTATATTAACCTTACATGGCAATCACAGTTTTAAAAGTTGGAAATATGAGTACAAATTTTATTTCATTATTTGTGTTCATGTTTCTGACTTTGAAAACTGTGATTGCGGACAATGGAGGGCAAAGGTGAAGGAAATGCATTCAAATGAGGAATATTGTTACGCTGATTGTTTGGTGCATTGACTTCCCAGGACTGCTGTCACAGTGCACCACAGCCTGGGGGTCTAACCCAACAGGAATGGGTGGTCCCACAGCTCTGCAGGCTGCTCCTCCAAAATCACAGGGACAGCCATGTTCACCTTCACAGCTTTAGGGGAAGCTTCCTTCCTGTCCCTGGCTGCTGGTGGTTCACCTCCAATCTTTCCTGTCCCTTGGCTTGCAGCTGCATAAGTTCAGTGTCTGCCCCATCTTCACATGGTGTCATCTCTGTGTCCCTTGTCCTTATTCTTATAAGCACACCGAGCACATTGGGTTGGGAGAGCACCCTAATCCAATATGACCTCTTTTTAACTAGTAATAATTACTTCTACAATGGCATTATTTCTCAAAATTAGACACCATTCCACAGTACTGGGAGTTAGGACTTCAGTGTATCTTCTTGGGTTGAAATATTATTGAGATTACATTAGAGAAGAATCCTTTTCTAAATTAATTATAAGTTTTTATTTTTAAAATTATGCAATGCACTTGGACTGCATGAAAACAAATAAAGCCTAATAATATAAACTTTTTTTAATATTGAAAAGGATGATTTCTTCCCTTCACCATTAGTTTGCAATAAGAACGTCACTGAAGATGTGTTTGACCTTAGTCTTTACATCTGATTCAACTGTTACTGTTCTTTTGTGAATGCAGAATAATTAAATTCTACTTTCTGTCAATAAATTTATTCCAAATCAACCACAAATAACCTCTACTATAAGGCTTAAATGTGCATATGAATCATTTTATCACTTCCATTCACCTTTCTAAGTAGAGTCAACATTTAGGCTGCCCTGGGGTCTCAGGTTTCTGATCATGTGATCTTGATATCACATGATCATATTTGTACCAGGCTCAGTCAAAAGCAGGTTATGTCTTGGTTTCTTATCTCTGTCTCTCACTGTGCTGAGCTCCACTGCAGTGCGGCATGCAGCGTCCTCAGCCCTGTCAGGGCGGCTTTGCCTCCAATGAGGGAGACTGGCGACGGGGTGGGTGTCCAGTAGTGTTTGCTGTTTGTATCATAAATCGATGTCCTGGGGACTTCGCCATGCTTCTGCTGGACCCAGCATGGACAGTGGCCATTTGTGAAGCCACAGGTGAGAATGACTGTCCCTTGGGGGATATTGTCAGTGAGGACTCCTGAGTCACCAAAACCTGAGGGATGATGTATGAAAGAAAAATAGACCCATGTTAGGAATGAGGAACAAAAGCAGAGAAATCCCTGCAGAGGCTAGTTTCATGGAGATGAACCCGGGCAGGGGCAGGGAGGAAGAGGAGGAGGAGGAGGAGAGGAGTCCAGGCCATGGTGTGGATGTCCCAAAGATCCCCAGGACCCACAGCTGCTGCTGGACTTGGAATGTTCTTTTATCTCCTCCTCAGCTCCCTGGTAGTAGGGCCTGCGTGTGAGCGGTGCCTTCTGAGAACACGAGCCCTTTACCAACACCACCTGCACCACCGATTCTGAACGCTCAGCCCAGAGGGCAGCTCCTCAGTCCGGGAGGCTGGGCTGGTGTGAGCTCTGAGCTTGCCCCTTGGGAGGAAGCACCTGGGGTCACCACTAACTCAGGCTGCTGAGCAGGGGCCCAGGGACCATGCATGAGAACCACGGGGGATTATCAGGCCATGCTGAGCTCTCACAAGATCCACAGCTCCCCCTGCTGGATAACCCCCTGCTGTGATAACCCCCTGCTGTGATAACCATTGTCTGTACTTTCTTTTCTAATTGTGTTGAACATCTTCCCTAAGGCCTGGATTTTTTCTTATTACTTGTTCCCAGGTTCATCCAGAGAGGTCAGAGAGGTTTTACTTTGTCTCTTTTTTTTTCTAATTTATTTTTACTTTTTAGTTCTAAAATTTCCATTGGTTTGATTTAATATCTTCTTTTTTTCTGAGATTTGCTTCTTTTCCAAATGTTTCAAGAATATCCGAAATTGCTCATCAAATGATTCCATGATGCTGATTTCAATATCTCTGTCATATAATTTCAACACTAACTTGTCTCAATGTTGGTGTCTGTGGATTGTCTTTTCTTTTCCAGGTTGTGATTTTTCTGGTTCTTGACAAATTCCTTGTTGTATCACTGGCACTTTGTCTACAGTTTATATTTGTTTTATTTAAATGTTTATACATTTATTATTTCAAAACATTTGAGGTAAAAGTGGTGTTTTATTACGTGGATATGTTGTACACTAGTGAAATATGAGGTTCAGGTGTACCCATCACCTGAATTGTGTACATCATACCTAGTAGGTAACTTATTATCCTGAACCTCATCCCACTCTCCACCCTTCTGAGTGTCCAGTGACCCTTGTGTCACTGTGTATGACCATGTGTACCCATAGATTAGCTCTCACTTATAAGTGAGAACATGTGGCATTTGTTTTTGTTTCTGAGTCACCACTTAGAATAATGGCCTCCAATTCTATCCAAGTTGTTGCAAATGGCATTATTTCATTCTTCTTTATGGCTGAGTAGTATTCCATGGAGAGTGTGTGTTTGTGTGTGTGTGTGTGTGTGTGTGTGAAACATTTTGTTTATTCAGCCCTGGGTTAATGGGCACTTAAGTTGACTCAATACCTTTGTGTTTGTGAACTGTGCTGCAATATACATACAAAGGCAGGTATCTTTTTGATATAATTTTTTTCCTTTGTGTAGATGCCCAATAACAAATCATATGCTTTTTGGTTTTGGTTCTGTTTATATGGTGAATCACACTTACTGCCTCACATACATTGACACATACGTTGAACCGACCTTGCATCTCTGTGCTGGAACCTACTTTATCATGGTGAAGTATTATTTTTTTATGTGCTGTTGGATTCTGTTTGCTGGCATTTGGTTGAGTATTTTGCATCTGCATTTCTCAGGGATGTGGGTCTGTACTGGAGCTGTGCTCACCTGCAGTGCTGAGAGTGGACCTGCTTACCTCGTGCCCCAGCTCAGGGCAATGCTGTCAGTATCCCCTCTTCGTCTGCACTGTGAGACAGCTGCTATGTGGTTTCTTTATCAAGTTTAAGGGTTTCTCCCTCTATTTATCCAAATCTGAACAATTTTTTGGTCATAAATGGACTTTGAATTTTATCAAATGCTTTTTCTGTATTGATTGATGAAGTCACGTGGTTGTTCTTTGGCCTATGGATATGGTGGATTGTATTGGGTGACCTTTGCATAGTGAACCAACTTGTAATGACCTCTGTTTGGCATGGTGTGCCCTTCTTGACATCTGTTACTTAAATACATTTGGTAATCTTTTCTGAATAATTGATGTGTTTCTAAGTGACATCTGCTTTGTTCGTTTGTTTTTTTTTACTACCAGGAGAATGTTGGTACCAACAGTAGATTGCTCAATTTAGGAAGAATTGTTATTCTAACCACATTCAGTGTGTGAATCACAAAGTGAAAATATCTATTTAGTTATTAGTTTCTCCTCATTTCTCTTTCAATAATTTGTAGTTTTCAGTGTGTAATACTTTTAACTTTCTCAAATTTATCTTTAATATTTCACATTCATACACTATAAATATTATTGATTTTGCCTAATAATGTTTGATGGTTCATTGCTACTGTGTAGAACAATAATTATTTCTGCATGCGGATATTGTGTCACAAAACCCAGATTGAAGCACTTGAACCGGTAGCATCCCTCAGTCCCTCCTAGACCCTGAGCAGGGCATGGGTGGAACCAATGTATTTTTGTCTCTTCCAATGTCTCCACTGAGATCTTTTTTAACTCTAATGAAGCTTTCTTTTTTTTTTTTTTTCCTATGAAAACCTGAATAGGATAAGAATATATTACCTGTCTAAAAGTTGAATGATTATGACAATTTAAGATCTACCAGTTCACAGAAAATGGCATGTTGGTTGAATATGTGACAGCAGAAGTCACTCCCTGAGTTAGGCTTGCTCAGAGGCACCAGGAGGGGTGACTGTACCAGGCCAGGAGAGTGGAAAGGAGGATTTTGTCTCACTTCCCTTTGGGTCTGGAGCACTGTGTAAGCATTAGCACTATTGTGCCATATCACACAGTAATAGTCAGCCTCGTCCTCAGGCTGCAGCCCAGAGATGTGCAGAATCCCTGCATTGGCCGAGGCATCTTTGGAGCCAGAGAAGCGGCTGGGGACCCCGGAGCCCTGGTGCTTACTCGAGTCTGAGTAGTATCTCAGGAGGTACCGGGGAGGGCTCCCTGGCTTCTGCTGGTACCAGTACAAATTTTTTCCACTAACATCAATGTCACTTCTCAGGGTGCATGTGAGTCTGGCTGATGCTCCAGGAGATGCAGAGAGGGAGGGCGGCTGAGTCAGCACAGGCTGGGACAGGGAACCTGCAAAGAGAGACACTGGTGGGTGCTGGGGCAGAATCCAGGGTGAAGTTCTTCATGGGTCTTAGACAAAGGGGCCGACACAGGATGGAAACTGAGAGTCAGTTTACAAGGCCTGTCCCTACCTGTGCAGTGAGAGAGGAGCACGAGGAGGAGAGGAGCCCAGGCCATGGTGGACACAGACCCTGGTCCCCACAGTGGGGCTGAACTGTCCCAGGCCTCCTTTTGTGCCCACCCTCTGCAGAGGAGGGGCTGCTCATGCAAATGTGTTTCCATCCAGGGACTGCCCAGCCCCTCCCTGAGCCCTGGGCTGGAGCTCAGCTCTCCCTGCACACTGAGGAGGAGGGACCTTTGCTTTGCCCCTTGGGGGAGCCATGGGAGGAAGCACCTGCTGAGACGACACAAAGTGCCCTGCTCAGGGGACTGTGCCAGGCCAGAGAGGACACAGCTGCTGAGTTCCCATCAGTGAGCACAGGGCGCAGCCCCAAAGCCCAGTCTCATGGTAGTGAGTGACTGGTCCTCGCTGAGCAGCTGTGTAGGGACCACAGGGCAGTCCCCCAGCACCCCCTGCTGGTCACAGGCACACACCTCCCCATTGCCCAGAGACCTGAGAGCCCAGCTGGTCTCTGCAGCTTCCAGTCACTGTCTCTTGTCACACAGCCATGGGCTGACTCCCTGGGGGAGTGACCCCAACACACTGTGAGTGATCACTGGGGTTTCTCACTCCCAGAAGGAGCCCTGGACTATGAGAGGTGCAATCATGTGCATATATAGCTTTTTTAAGTATCAGGCTTCCAACATTTTCTACATTCTAGAAAAACCTAAATGTCCCTCATGTACCATCGTTTTAGGCACCTCAGATGCTGGAACATTGAGCTGATGTGAACAGCAGGGACAGGCTGTGCAGGGGAGTGGGATGGAAGGACAACGTTCCAGGAATTGGCTCAGTGGTTAACATTCAGCACCTCAGAAAAGATTTCAAAACTCACACAATGAGGATACTGACTAGACATGATTTGTGAAAAATTAGTAATTGGGTAGAAATGACATTTGCTTGTTCATAGTCTAGCATATTTCTTAAGTTTTTGAAATGAGTTTTTTCTTCCTAAATTTGTGCTTTTCTGATTGTCTGTGTCTTATATTTCTGGTTAGTATTTTGTTTTAGGGAGAATGCAATGTGTTTGTATTTCAAACATAGTTTTCCTTATTTTTCTTTTCTTACTCATATTTTTTATAGTTTACTAGGAAGGTCAGTATGACATTTTAATGTTTCTGCAGAAATGGTGATACCTGGACACATGAATGCAGACAGCATCCCTTCCTCACTGCATCCCAGATGCAAATCTGCTTAACTGTGCAAATGGTCCCAGACTCCCAGCCTCAGAGGCTCTTTTGCTAAATAACTATGTCCAGGATCCTCTGTTTACCTCAGGCCTCTCTCTTCAAGGTACCCAGAGAGATCCTTCCATTCAGGTCTGGCAGGTCACCCTGGGATTAAACTACATCCTACCCATCGATGTAGTCCACCTCTACCTTTACTTAAGTCTCATTTTATTCCCTCTAAAGGGATTTTTATTATTTCATAGAACGCTGTTTTGCATTCTCTGTCATGAGGGTGTCTAGATGCTGATGGGCTGTTTGGCCACTGATGCTGGCACCGTGTGAGCACAGAGAGAAGTTACTGCAGTCACGTCCCTATCCAAGTCCTGGTTCCCAGTGGAACATCCCCTGCTGAGGCATCAGGGGACACTCATTGGATCTGCTATGTGTCCCTGTGGTGAGTGACAGAGTGGCATGCTCAGGAGCAGGCTCTAGAACAGGCCTGGAGCCCTGAAGCTGCAGAGCCCAGCGTAGGCGGAGTCTGCAAGATGCTTTATCTTCTGGGCCTGGGATGGAGGTTTCACCTCACTCTGCCCATTCCACTGTCTGTGGGAGAAGCTCTGCTCTTGAACAAACATGTTCTGCTTCATGGAGGGGAGCAGGCTGAGTGTGGGACTCAACACGGCCTCAGTCCCAAGTGGCCTGAAGTCAGTGACTCATGAAGGGCCTGAGATCTTCATTGCTCCTATGTGACTGGAAGCACGATGGCGTTTGCATAGATCCCCAACACCACCAGCCACTAGGGAAATGCAGTCAAGTCTAGAGAGATAGACCAGTGCAGACCCATTGGGGTGGCTATAAACAAAATGACAGGTAATGACAAATGTTAACGACAATGTGGAGAAATTAGAACTCTTATATATTATTCATGGAAATGTAAACTGGTTCAACCCCTTTGAAAAGCAATCAGACATTTCCTCAAAAACAGTAATTATATCACCTTGAACGTCCACTCCTACCAAACCCAACAAAAATACACACATAGTCCACAGGGAAATTTGAAACTTCTGTACCGATGATTACAGCAGCGTTACTCATAAAATGGAAAATCTTAAGCAAACTGTCCAACAACTCATGAACTTTTAACAACCTGTAGTACATACATAACAGTGGAATATATTTGGTAATAAAAATAAATGAAGTACTAAATTGTGTCTTGATATATTTCATATATGAAAATTAACCTAATAAACATTTTCATGCACTAATCTGCTAAGTTATGTAGAAAAAAAAATTGGATTTATAAGCCACAGTTATAATACTAGCTATTAGACTAATAATTCTTTATTTGTAGCGTGATGAAAATATTCTAAATTCATGTCATGGTAATGGTGGCACAGCTCAATAAATACTAAAGAAAATTTGAAGTGTATATTCTAAATGGGAGAAATTTATGATATACACATTATAATATATCTTAATAAAGATGATTCAAAAAACAATATGAAAGCGGGCAAGGTCACTGGCTTTGGAAGGTCCCTGACGATTTAAACAGGTCTGTGCTCTGAGAGGAAGATCTTCAGTTGTGAATGCCCAGGGATTGTCCATAATCAATGTTTTGCTGGCTTTTGTCACAGGCAGTCATGACAGTGATCACAAGAAAGCAGGGGCAGCTTTTTGTCTCAGTTCCCCCTGTGTCTGCAGCACTGTGGAGCACCCAGGCTGCTGTCATAGGACTGGCAGTAATAATCAGCCTCGTCCTCAGCCTGGAGCCCCGTGATGGTCAGGGAAGCCCAGCTGCCAGACTTGGAGCCAGAGAATCGGGCAGAGACCCCCGAGGGTCTCTTGCTATTACCATAGATAAGGCGTTTGGGGGCCGTTCCTGGGAGCTGCTGGTACCAGCTCACGTAATTACCCCCGATGTTGCTGCTGCTGCCCGTGCAGGAGATGGTGACAGTCTGCCCCAGGGCTCCAGACACTGAGGGCGGCTGAGTCAGCACAGACTGGGCCCAGGAACCTGGAAGGGGGAGAGACACAGACAGGGTGATTCTCAGTGTGGAAACATGAGGACAGACCAGGGCCCCAGGGTCTTCCCAGGGCCCTTCCCCTGCCCTAACTCAGGTCACCTGTGCAGTGAGCCAGGAGGGTGAGGAGGAGAGGGGCCCAGGCCATGGTGGAGACTGTCCCGAGTGCTGCCTTCTGTGCCCGCAGCTGAAGCAGCTTCCCCAGGTCTGTCCTTCCCCTCTTCATACCCTGAGAGGGGAGGCTCCCTCCATGCAAATGAGCCCCAGATTTCTGCCCCCACCCTGGGCCCTGGTCAGGCCCCTGTGCCTGAGGGTGTCAGGGGTGGGCGGGGGCGAGGCTGTGTGGTCCCAGGGGGTGGGGAGGTCACAGCTGTGCCCTGAGCAGAGGGCACCAGGCAGGGCAGGTGGCTTGTCCCAGCTCTGATCACTGCATACCTCTCAGGAGCAGGCCCCAAGCACCTCCTAGTGTCTAGGCCAGACACACCATCGTGTGACATGGTGACCAGAGTGTCCCAGGGCCAGCCCTGTCTCCCCACTGCTCTGTCCACTGCCCAAGTCTCATATGACCCTGATCTCTGAGCGCCATTAGGAATGACCCTTCAATACACGAGGCTAGGAGAAAATAGGGTTTGTACTGATTGAGGAGTGCTGTCAATCTTCTTAAAAATGACAACATTCTAACAATTTCTCACCAAAAAGAATATGCAGTATATATTATTTTGACATAAAAAGAAAAAAGCTCAGCAGAAAAGATAATTCCAATTGCTAAAGCAACAAAAAATCAGCAAAAGTTTGTGGCTGAGTAGAAAACTTGTGGAAGTATTACATATGCACCAGCCTGGTGTGTGTGTGTGTGTGTGTGTGAGTGTGCGCGTGTGCAGGGTGATGTGCAGGTATTTGTCCCACATTGTCCACTTTGATTTTCCCCGGGTCAAGCCAGGTCCCTAGCTCTTCAGTCCCTCACTCCCTCATGTTCACTTTATTCTCACGTGGTGGGAAAACCTTCCCCAGTGACGGATTCTCAGATGTTACCGGCTCTTGAGTCGCTCCTGAAATTTCTTTTTAAAATTCCATCAATTGTATCCCTCAGTTCTTTAATTTCTGTTTGTTTTGAGTTTATCTATCTTAATTTTCTTACATTTTCTCCTCTCTGTTTAAAGAGTGGTCGTAGTTACTCATGGAAGGGATTTTTATGGTCGTTGCTTTACAAACCTCTGTGACATCATTTCAGCGTCTGAGCTGTTAATATCACAGTGTTCACGTGTGCTGATTTCATCTTTCATTTACGTTGTCATTTTTCTGGTTCCTGATAAGACAAGTGACAGTTTTTGTGCCCCAAACACTGTGGTGTTCTATTAGGAGACTCTGGCTCCTATTTAACCCTCTGTTGTCAGGGGACCCTCCTGCCCAGGCGAAGCACAACGGCCCGGGGTCTCGGCTCAGCTCCCCACTGCCCAGCAGAGCGGGGCCCTGACTCTCGCCGGCCCAGGGCTGCTCACACCTTCCTGGGGAGAGGGGAGCAGTGACTTGCACAGACGAGTCCCCTTCAAGAGGGGCTGGGAGATTAGCTGCCCACTGGACTCTGCTGTGCCTCACTGACACCAGGCAGGGGAGGGGACAGCTGTAGCGCCGGTGACCCTGATCCATCCCTCTGTCCAGCGTTCTCATCACCAGGGGAGAGTCAAAGCTCCGCTCCTCACTGGCTGTCGAGATCCCCCAAGTCAGGGGTCAGGGTGGGGTCCTGGGGTGCTGACTGGCTGTGCCTGGTCCCATGTCATTCATATCATGGCTGGAGATGGGGGTTCAAGTTCGGGTCTGCACGGGGTCCTGCCAAGCTCACACGGGAGATTGGAGATAACCAGCTCACGCCAGCACTGCCTTGTCCGGCCTTGTTGATGCTGGTTGGGGGTGAAGGTTTGGCTGGTGACTGAACCCCATTGACTCTACCCAAATGGGCCATCGGAGCATGGCCAGCTCCTGCTGGGCAGGGAGTTGTTGACAAAAGTGTTTCTGAGTCACCACAGCCTGGGAGCTGCTGGTACCAGAATAAAATCACATAAAATCAATAGATGCCCACAGCCAGCATCGCTGCTGCTTCTAGGGAAGGAAACGGGGGCCGCCTGCCCCACACGCTGGGTGCTGCCGACGGTCACATCAGCACAGACTGGGTCCAGGACCCTGAACTTCGGGGCAGACAGAGTGAGGGGGTGGGTCAGTGGACAGAGACACACCCGGGATCCCTGGTCCTTCATCCCCAGCCTGACACCTGGCCCAAGACCCTCTAATCCCCGCTGGCTGTCCAGGGGTAGAGAGAGACCCTTCATGCATCCAGTCACCCCCTGGCTGTCACTGCTTCACCCTGAGCCCTGTCCCTGACCCCTGCCTGGAAAGCTGACCCTGGGAGGGGTGGGTCTGGGCAGGGCTGTTCTGTGGCTTCCCAGGGACCAGTGAGGACACAGCTGCTGGCCCAGTGAGCAGGGGACAGAGGGCTCCAGACCAGGGCGAGGTGGGGCCCCCAGCTGGGACCCACAGCACAGGTCTCAGGGACAGGCCACAGCGCCCCCTGCTGCCCAGGGCGTAGACACACCCATGTGTCCTGTCTGATCCACTGTGCACTTTTCCTCCCCCAAAAGGATGGAGCTGGGCAGTGTCCCTGCCCCAACACACCTCAGTCTCAGGTCTGCACACGGCCTCCTCCCCCCGCCCAGCGTCCTGTGCGGTTTACAGGACAGTCCTGGGAGCTCAGCCTCCCTGAGGGGCCGCCTCTGGGTACACAGAGCAGGAAGCCCAGTGGGGACAGGGAGCACCTCCCTCCAGGGCACCAGGAGCTGCTGCCTCTTCCTCCTCCCAGGCAGAGCAGAGCCTGCTCCCCAGATGGCCACGAGCTGTCCTTGGGCCCAGCCGCTCCCTCTGGGACCCCCTCTTCCAATCAGGCTCTTGCTGACCTGCATTGCAGAATGAGAAGAAGAGTATAAATACTCAATATCTGCCAATCCCAGACATAAATTGAACAGTGGTACAGACACTGAGTGTGACTTTGAGGGAGAGGAGGCCGCTGAGCCCTTTGGCGGGAGCCTCCTGGGTCCTGAGCTTTCTCCCTCCTCCCTGGGCACTGAGCGGTGATCAGCACCCTGTACGTGGGGACCAGCATCCTCTAGTCACGCTGTGGGCACGGGGAGCAAAGGCTCCTGCCATCTCAGAGACAGCCCTGCAGAGTGTGGGGACAGTGCTGGGACAGAGGCCCTGGGCTGTACAGGGCCCTCAGGCAGCCCTGAGTCCTCACCTGGGCTGAGCCTCAGTGAGCAGAGGGAGGGAGGAGGGAAAGGGAGGAATCCAGGCATGGGGAGCACTTATGAGCTCTGCTCCCCAAGGTCCACTCCTCACCCACCCACACACAGGGCGAACATGGCCTTTTACCATCTGTACTTCTCCACTGGGCTGTGCAGCCCCACTCAGGGCTGGGTGTGACCTGCTCCTGGGAGCTGGTGCTGGGAGGGACATCATTGGGAAGGGTGTGACCTGCACACCTCAGAGGCTCTGGGTGGGACAGCAGGTAGGACAGGGAGCCATGGACAGAGCACACAGAACATGGATGTCATGTGATCTTCTCCAGGGACACTCAGGGACAGGCCCAGGCCCACTTCAGCTCCAGGACCCAGGTCCTGCAGGTCTCCTATTTTTCATGGCTCTAGGCCCCATGTGTCCTCCCTCTTACGGTCAGAAAGAACAGTGTCTTCTTCATTGTGCACCCCTGTTACCACAGGAGGCCCCACGCCTATCCTCCAACCTCCTCCGCAGACCACCCCCTGCTCACTACAGTTTGCTTTTCTGCATAATCCTGGGGTCTCAGCCTCCCTGAGGATGTCCCTCCAGGAAACTCACACTGCAGACAGCTCAGCCCTGGACAGGACAGCTGGGCTTGGGCCGCCCAAGGCTGAGCTTCTGCACCTACCCTAGGCCACTCAGAGCCTCTCAGAATGATGAGACTGTGTGCCCTTACGTGTCAGACTGCACTGTCACATCCAGTTCCTGAGGAGCAGATGTGGGGATGGAGATGTTGTCTTCAAAGACTATTGGAAGTGTGTTCTGATAATCGCAAACAGAAACTGTCTACCCATCAGGCAATGGCCACTCCCACCCCACAGCCCCTGGTCACCCATGGAGCATGGAGGGACTGGGGACCTGGATGAGGCACAAGAGCCCAGGGTCCAGGAACACACCATGGTGCAGGAAAGAGTAAAGAGCAGAGAGCAACTCCCCTGGTGGCTCTTGGCAAATGCTGCTAGACAAGGTGACAGCTTTCTGTGGGCTATGATTTTCATCCCTCTAGTCCCCAGGGAACTGAGGTGCATTCCAGCCTCATCCCAACCAAAGAACCAGAGAGGGGAAAGAATAAGGCTCATGGGATTAAAGTCGGGAAGGGAAGCAGTGCTGGGCCCTGAGCCATCTCCTTACAAGGAGGTCTCCTCCTGCACCTGCGAATCCAGGGGCTCCCTGGGGACACCCTCTGAGCATACAGAGGACCCAGCTTCCCTAAGGGTACAGAGCTCGGGAAAGATCCCCAAAGCCTCAGCCAGGTGCAGGGAACATCTAAGGGACCAAACAGGGATCCTGGGCGTCTGTGTCTAGCACCGTCTGCTCCCCAAGAGGCCCCCACCACACATGTGGGTGCTCTTATAGCCTCTGGAGAGAAATATTCCCTTCGTGCTTGGATGCCAGTCAGAGAAGGTGCTATTGCCATTGACATCTTAAAGATTAGCCACGTTAAGAGCATCAGACCTTCTGGGGGCAGAGGTGACATCAGACCTGAGCAGGTGTTGGTCACAGGCAGGGACAGGGGAGAGATGGATTTGATGGCGGCATGGAGGGCAGATCCTTGCCTCACTCTCCCATGGATGGGAGCACCTGGTGGCATCTGGTTATATTCAGCTGTGACGATGATGATTAGCCTGTCCCTAAGCCTGGAGCCCAGTGGTGTCAAGGTGCTGTGTTAACACAGAGAATCAGGCTGGGACCCCTGAGGGTCCATCACTCCTGTCCTAGGTCACAAACTCTGGCTTTCTTTCTGGAACCCTCGGTGCCAGTTTCCATGGTCGCCCCCAATGTCTCTGCAGCTCCCTGTGTAGTATAAGGTGACGTTGGGACCTGGGCACATCACAAGCTGCAGGGGGGATGACACCTGCATATCTTGGTGAGTTTCTGCTCCCTGGTGTCCTTCAGATCCCACATCACAGCCTGGACCATTGAGAAGCCCCAGTGGGGCAGGAGAGGAGAGGACACAAGTCAGTGCCCGTGGGCTCAGGAAAACCCACCCGTGGGGTCCCCGTGGTCCTGAGAGGGATGAGCTGGTGGAAAGTCACATTCATGGCACCTACTTCCCCCGACTCCCCTGGGGCAGGCTCAGCATTTCCCAGCAGTGGTGGGGTCCGCCCTCCCCCTGTCACCTCCCACTGGGAGCTTTGCTGGTCTCAGGGACACAGTTGCCTCCACAGTTACCCTCTACCTAGACCTGACAGCTGCAGGTTCCAGCAGCAGCAGGGGAGCCAGGCCAGCTCTGTGCCTGGAACCCCTCCCTGACCTGTGTCCTCAGGCAGCATTTTGCATCTCACTTCCTGGTCCCTGTGACACAGGGGGCCCTGGACAGCCCTGAGCACACGTGACTGTTGAGGGAGGGGGATGTCTCCGCTCTGATCCCTGGAAGAGCAGAGTCCATGCTGTAGGGGACTGTCCCCATTCTGGGTTGGTTCTCAGGCCCTGAACAAGATATGGGCTAAAAAGGGATCATTTGCCTCCTTTCAAGGGGAAAAAAAAAAAAAGCTCCACATGGATAAGGAGGCAAAATTTCAGTGTCATCATCAGGACTTTTATTTTCATTTTTAGTTTTCCTGAGACTTCAGAAACATTGAAGGGAAATTAAGAGTAGAAATATTTGAAACCACAAAGTGCTTTCAAGTTTGTATACGTTTAACATATTTTAAAATTTGAAAATCTTCACAGAACAAATCCCTGAGCAGGCTGAGGTTTTTGTCCCACTTCCTCATCTGCCTGTGTCACTGTGATTATTACCACCGTCCCAGGTCTGACAGTAATAGTCAGCCTCGTCCTCAGACTGGATGTTGGAGATGGTTAAGTAGCGGTTAACCCCGGAGCTGGAGCCCGAGAAGCGATCGGGGATCCCGTCCCCCTTGCTGTGGCTTCCACCACTGTAAACATACATCAAGTACCGAGGGGCCTTCCCCGGCTGCTGCTGATGCCACGCAATGTCATAGTTGCTGTATCCACTGCTCAGGGTGCAGGTGAGCTTGACCGAGGCTCCCAGGGAGGCAGATGCAGAGGGTGACTGAGTCAGCACAGGCTGGGAGAGGGACCCTAGAAACACAGACACACATTATGTCGTGGAGGAAGGACAAGAGGGAAGGACAGTGTGGCATGGGTCTGGGAGGTGGTGTCAGTGAGCTGGGGGTCAGGATGCTGAGGACCGTCCTGACCTGTGCAGTGAAGGAGGAGGGTGAGGAGGAGGAGTGGGGCCCAGGCCATGGTGCAGACACCCCAGAGCTGTGCTGAGGCTGCCACGCTGCAGGTGTCTCTTATCCACCCTCCAGCCCCAGAGGAGGGAGGGGGCCCTGCATGCAAATGTGCTGCTCCTCCCCTGCCCACCACGCCTGCCCTGGGCCTGTGTACAGCCCCAGTGACAGGGTGTCATTACTGGGAGGGGGGCCTGGGCTGGGCCTGGTGCAAGTCTCCCCGGGTGCCCAGAGAGGACCCACCTTCTGGCACCAATGAGCTCTGAGTAGAGACCAAGGTCAAGTGCCTGGTTTCCCAGCTGAGCCACACAGAGCCCTTAGTGTCAGGCCCACAGTGCCCCCTGCTGCCCAGGACCAGGTGCAGTACCTCTGTGACCAGATGCCAGGGGGTCCTGACAGAGGCTCCTGCCCCCACCAGGGTCTTGACCACTGCCCCCTCCCTGCACAAGGGCAGAGTCAGGCCCCTTCTCTGGGAAGCTCCCACCTTGTCTCAGTCCTTAGTTTTCTCTTCCTCCTCGGTGGGAACAGGACACACAACTCACCCCATTAACAAGGTGGCCTCAGGGGAAGGGACGACTCATCTACAAACTGAGCCTGAAATACAAAGTCCTGAGCTGAGAATAAGGGCAGATCAACTAGGAACCCGCTTCCCAGGCTGCTCCCAAAGACAGCTTCTCTCTCCCTCCTTGGTTCCTCAGGAGGTCATGCCCAGGGACAGAGTGGGGAGTGTCTGGGAGGGTAAGTGAGGACGCTGGGTCACTCACTGGATTCATCACAAATGAAAAGAGGCCCAGGAAGTGTAAGAAATAGGTGTCAATGTGGTTAAAAAAGGGAAGATGTGGACTTAGAGCTTCTTCAGACATAACAGGCTACGGAGCTCAAAGAAAGAAGAGAAGATGTGAATGACAACTTCTAAGGAAAGATATGAAAAAATATCCACAACTCCTCTGAGATAAAGACCTTGCTGATAAATGGAGAAGGTCACAGGGCAGAAGGGGGCTGTAGGAAAGGCAGGGAGATGAAAAATTTGGGAAGGGAAGTCAGGAATCAGAGACAGGAAGGGGAGGGTGAGGATGGTTCACACTGTAGAACGGACTGGAGGAGAATCCGGTGGGGACATTGGGCAAGATCCAGACAGGGGGTCAGGTGGGAGGATATTTGGGGTGTGTTTGCTTTCATTCCTGTTTCATTTCTTACAGAAAGTAGAGCCTCTTCCAGCGTTTCAACTATTTTGTCTGATTCTCTCCCTGCCTGGGTGGAGGGGTTCATCTTTTATCAGAATTTTTCAGTTCCCTCTGAGCGAGATTTCTCCTTGGTGTTTGTCAGCTAATGCCTTCCCTTCTTAACTTTCCATCATTCTTATGAATTTTGTCATATTAAAACACATAGGAGACCAGGTGCAGTGGCTCATATCTGTAATCCTAGCACTCTGGGAGGCTTAGGAGGGAGGATAGCTTGAGCTCAGGTGTTTGAGACCACCTTGAGCAAGAGTGAGACTTCATCTCTACTAAAAATGGAAAACAACAGCTGGCCATGGTGGCGCCTGTAGTCCCAGCTACTCAGGAGGCTGAGGCAGGAGGATCACTATAGCCCAGGAGTTTGAGGTTCCAGTGAGCTATGATGACGCCACTGCACTCTAGCTGGGGTGGCAGAGCCAAACTCTTTCTCACTCCACACTCCTGAGTCCACACGTTACAGGATCCCAGATGATGCCTGTGCACGTGCACGTCTGAGGAGCTCTGATCTGACACAGGCAGGAAGGTGCTGGAGGGTTTGGTGATGGATGTTCCTCAGGCCTCGGTCTGCTCTGCTACCTGCCAGTGTGCCCAGCCAACTGCCCTCCTGTGTCCCATTCTGTGCACGATGCACCAGGCATGGTGCACTCGGGGCTTTTTTTTTTTTTTTTTTTTGAGACAGAGTCTTGCTCTGTTGCCCGGGCTAGAGTGAGTTCTGTGGCATCAGCCCAGCTCACAGCAACCTCAGACTCCTGGACTCAAGCAATTCTCCTGCCTCAGCCTCCCGGGTAGCGGGGACTACAGGCATGTGCCACCATGCCCGGCTAATTTTTTCTATATATATTTTAGTTGGCCAGATAATTTCTTTCTATTTTTAGTAGAGACGGGGTCTCACTCTTGCTCAGGCTGGTCTCGAACTCCTGAGCTCAAAGGATCCACCTGCCTCGGCCTCCCAGAGTGCTAGGATTACAGGCGTGAGCCACCGCTCCCGGCCTGGGGCTTTTGAATATAGCGGGCGTCTCCCCCTGAGCTCACAAATTCACAGAGAGGACTGTAAGTGTTTTAGTAATAACAGATTATCTTCCCCTCTTCACATGTTATACCAGTGAACAAGTGGAATTATAGAAAAGCTATAATTTTGCATTAGTGCTTATAATCTTGATAATATTGAGCAGTGCTTGTGTATTTATGTATTTTTAAGAAACAGGAGTTCTTTATATTAACCTTACATGGCAATCACAGTTTTAAAAGTTAGAAATATGAGTACAAATTTTATTTCATTATTTGTGTTCATGTTTCTGACTTTGAAAACTGTGATTGCGGACAATGGAGGGCAAAGGTGAAGGAAATGCATTCAAATGAGGAATATTGTTACGCTGATTGTTTGGTGCATTGACTTCCCAGGACTGCTGTCACAGTGCACCACAGCCTGGGGGTCTAACCCAACAGGAATGGGTGGTCCCACAGCTCTGCAGGCTGCTCCTCCAAAATCACAGGGACAGCCATGTTCATCTCACACCTCTAGGGGAAGATTCCTTCCTGTCTTTGGCTGCTGGTGGTTCACCTCCAATCATTCCTGTCTGTTGGCTTGCAGCTGCGTAAGTCCAGTGTCTGCCCCCATCTTCACATGTTGTCATCTCTGTGTCCCCTGTCTTCACAGGGCCATATTCTCATAAGAAGACCAAGCACATTGCGTCAGGAGACCACTCTAACCCAATATGACCTCTTTTTATCTAGTAACAGTTACTTCTACAATGGCATTATTTCTCAAAATTAGATACCATTCCACAGTACTGGGAGTTAGGACTTCAGTGTATCTTCTTGGGGTGAAATATTTTTACATTACATTAGAGAAGAATCCTTTTCTAAATAAACTATAATTTTTAAACTTAAAATTATGCAATGCACTTGTACTGCATGAGAATAAAGCCCAATAATATAAACTTTTTTTTAATATTCAAAAAGAGCATTTCTTCCCTTCACCATTAGTTTGCAATAAGAACATCATTGGAGATTTGTTAGACCTTAGCCTTTACATCTGATCCTACTGTTACTGTTCTTTTGTGGAAGGCAGAATGATTCAACTCTACTTTCTGTGGGCCAATTTATTCCAAATCTTCCACAAATATGCTCCACTATAAGGCGAAAATGTGGATGTGAATCATTTCAGACACTGCCATTCACCTTTCTAAGTAGAGTCAACATTCAGGCTGCCCTGGGGGCTCTGGTTTCTGGTCATGTGATCTTCATATCACATGATCATATTTGTACCAGGCTCAGTCAAAAGCAGGTTATGTCTTGGTTTCTTATCTCCGTCTCTCACTGTGCTGAGCTCCACTGCAGTGCGGCATGCAGTGTCCTCAGCCCTGTCAGGGTGGCTTTGCCTCCAGCGAGGGAGACTGGCGACGGGGTGGGCGTCCAGGAGTGTTTGCTGTTTGTATCATAAATCGATGTCCTGGGGACTTGGCCATGCTTCTGCTGGGCCCAGCATGGATAGTGGCCATTTGTGGAGCCACAGGTGAGAATGACTGTCCCTTGGGGGATATTGTCAGTGAGGACTCCTGAGTCACCAAAACCTGAGGGATGATGTATGAAAGAAAAATAGACCCATGTTAGGAATGAGGAACAAAAGCAGAGAAATCCCTGCAGAGGCTGGTTTCATGGAGATGAACCTGGGCAGGGGGTAGGGAGGAAGAGGAGGAAGAGGAGGAGAAGAGTCCAGGCCATGGTGTGGACTTTCCAAAGATCCCCAGGACCCACAGCTGCTGCTGGGCTTGGAATGTTCTTTTATCTCCTCCTCAGCTCCCTGGTAGTAGGGCCTGTGTGTGAGCGGTGCCTTCTGAGAACACGAGCCCTTTACCAACACCACCTGCACCACCGATTCTGAATGCTCAGCCCAGAGGGCAGCTCCTCGGTCCGGGAGGCTGGGCTGGTGTGAGCTCTGAGCTTGCCCCTTGGGAGGAAGCACCTGGGGTCACCACTAACTCAGGCTGCTGAGCAGGGGCCCAGGGACCATGCATGAGAACCATGGGGGATTATCAGGCCTTGCTGAGCTCTGAGAAGATCCACAGCTCCCCCTGCTGGGCTGTGATAACCTTTGTCTGTACTTTCTCTAGTGTTGAACATCTTCCCTAAGGCCTGATGTTTTCCTTGTTACTTGTTCTCGGGTTCATCCAGAGAGTTTTATATATATTTTTTTTAAGTTTTATTTTTTTTTTAGTTCTATAATTTCCATTGGTTTGTTTTAATGACTTCTACTTTTTTCTGAGATTTGCTCCTTTTCCATTTGTTTCAAGAATATCTGAAATTGCTCATCAAAATGATTCCATGATGCTGATTTCAATATCTCTCATATAATTTCAACACTAAGTTGTCTCAGTGTTGGTGTCTGTGGATTGTCTTTTCCTTTTCAAGTTGTGATTTTTATGGTTCTTGGCAATTTTTTTTATTGTGTCATGGGCATTTTGTTTAAAATTTATACTTGTTTCATATATATATTTATTATTTAAATAGATTTAAGGGATACAAGTGGTGTTTTATTATGTGGATTTGTTGTGTAGTAGTGAAATATGAGGTTCAGGTAGACCCATCACCTAAATTGTGTACATTATACCTAATAGATAACTTTTTATCCTGAACCTTATTCCACTCTCCATCCTTCTGAGTGTCCAGTGACCCTTGTGTCACTATGTATGACCCCTCTCCACCCTTCTGAGTGTCCAGTGACCCTCGTGTCACTGTGTATGGCCATGCATACCCATAGCTTAGCTCCCACCTATACGTGAGAACATGCAGTATCTGTTTTTGTTTGTTTTTTTCTGAGTAACTTAGAATAATGGCCACCAAGTCTAACCAAGTTGTTGCAAATGGCATTATTTCATTCTTCTTTATGGGTGAATAGTATTCCACAGAGTGTGTGTGTGTGTGTGTGTTTGTGTATGTGTGTGTCTGTCACATTTTGTTTATCCAGCCCTGGGTCAATGGGCACTTAAGTTGACTCTGTACCTTTGTAATTGTGAACCGTGCTGCAATAAACACACAAAGGCAAGTGTCTTTTTCATGTAATTATTTTTTCCCTTTGTGTAGATTCCCAATAATGAAGTTGCTGGATCGAATGCATCCATTGAGATTATAATATGGCTTTTGTTTTTGGTTCTGTTTTTATGGTGAATCACATTTATCACCTCACACATGCTGAAACATCCTTGCATCTCTGTGCTGGACCCTACTTGATCATGGTGAATTATTTTTTTATGTACTCTTGGATTCCATTTGCTGGCATTTGGTTGAGTATTTTGCATCTGCATTTCTCAGGGATGTGGGTCTGTACTGGTGCTGTGCTCACCTGCAGTGCTGAGAGTGGACCTGCTTACCTCGTGCCCCAGCTCAGGGCAACGCTGTCAGTATCCCCTCTTCATCTGCACTGTGAGACAGCTGGTATGTGGTTTCTTTATCAAGTTTAAGGGTTTCTCCCTCTATTTATCCAAATCTGAACATTTTGTTGGTCATGAATGGACATTGAATTTTATCAAATGCTGTTTCTGTATTGATTGATGAGGTCATGTGGTTGTTCTTTGGCCTATAAATATGGTGGATTGTATTGGCTGACCTTTGCATAGTGAACCAACTTGTAATGACCTCCATTTGGCATGGTGTGCACTTCTTATCATCTGTTACTTAAGTACATTTGGTAACCTTTTCTGAATAATATATGTGTTTCTAAGTGACATCTGCTTTGTTTATTTATTTTACTACCAGGAGAATGTTGGTACCAGCAGTAGATTGCTCAATTTGGCAAAAATTGTTTTCCTAACCACATTCGGTGTGTGAATCACAAAGTGAAATTATCTATTTATTTGTTGATTTCTCCTCATTTCTCTTTCAATAATTTGTAGTTTTCAGTGTATAAGATTTTTAATTTTCTCAAATTTATCTTTAATATTTCACATTCATACACTATAAATATTATTGATTTTGCTTAATAATGTTTGATGGTTCATTACTAGTGCATAGAACAAAAATTATTTCTGTTTGCGGATATTGTGTCACAAAGTCCAGTTCGAAGCATTTGAACCAGTAGCATCCCTCAGTCCCTCCTAGACCCTGAGCAGGGCATGGGTGGAACCAATGTATTTTTGTCTCTTCCAATGTCTCCACTGAGATCTTTTTAACTCTAATGAAGCTTTTTTCTTTCTTTCTTTCTTTTTTTTTGCCTATGAAAACCTGAGTAGGATAAGAATGTTTTACCTGTCTAAAAGTTGAATGATTATGACACTTTGAGATCTAACAGTTCATAGAAAATGGCATGTTGGTTGAAGATGTGACAACAGAAGTCACTCCCTGAGCTAGACTTGCTCAGAGCCACCAGGAGGGGTGACTGCACCAGGCCAGGAGAGTGTAAAGGAGGTTTTTGTCTCACTTCCCTTTGAGTCTGGAGCACTGTGTAAGCATTAGCACTGTCCTGCCATATCAAACAGTAATAGTCAGCCTCGTCCTCAGGCTGCAGCCCAGAGATGTGCAGGATCCATGCATTGGCCGAGGCATCTTTGGATCCAAAGAAGCGGCTGGGGACCCCGGAGCCCTGGTGCTTCTCTGACTCTGAATAGTATCTCAGGAGATTCTGGGGAGGGCTCCCTGGCTTTTGCTGGTACCAGCGTATCCAGAAGTCACCAACACTGAAGCCACTGCTCAGGGTGCAGGTGAGTCTGGCCGATGCCCCCGGGGCTGCAGGGAGGGAGGACGGCTGGGTCAGCACAGGCTGGGACAGGGAACCTGCAAACACAGACACTCACGAATGATGGGGCAGGGGCCAGAGTCAGGCTGCCTGAGGGTCTGAGCCAGGTGAACTGACAGAGCCTGGGGGACTGTTTAGGGTCTCAAAGGATGTAGCCTCACCTGTGCAGTGAGAGAGGAGCACGAAGAGGGGGGCGGGTCCAGGCCCCGGTGGGCACTGCCCTGCTGTCACCCCAGGCTGAGCTCTGTCATGCGGGGCTGCTTTTATCTTCTTGACCAAAAGAGGAGGGGCCTTTCCATGAATTCGGCTCCTCTCCTGGCCGCCTTTGCACAACGATGAACACAAGCTACAGTTTGAGAGTTTTCATTATTTAAACCAATGAGGTTGGTGGGTGAGACGCAGAGCGGACTCCATGGGAGGACCAGGGAGGAAGCAGCTGCTGGGACCTTCCACGGACCTCTGAGCAGGAGACTCTGCCCAGCCAGGGGAGGTCGCAGCTGCTGAGTCCCCATCAGCAAACACAGGCACCAAAGCCCCAGCCCCAAGGAGGCCTGGACGCCCCCTGTGAAAACAGGCTGTTTTCATACGTTGTGAAAACCGAACCCCGCAGGGTGCCGTTTAGGGACAGAGCTC
The DNA here is from genome assembly GCF_041146395.1 of Eulemur rufifrons. Taxonomy (NCBI): domain Eukaryota; kingdom Metazoa; phylum Chordata; class Mammalia; order Primates; family Lemuridae; genus Eulemur; species Eulemur rufifrons. The sequence continues at coordinate 23,778,744 of NC_091003.1, forward strand.
ATATGATTGATGTGTGTTGGATATACATTGCCCGGTCCTCGTGTCCAGCCAGAGTGAGCAGGGCAGGACGGGAGAGCTCTACCTCCGTTTCATCGGTGGTAGAGACTTGGGCTACCAGGCTCCAGGGGGCCAACGACTCCCCCCAGCAAGAGTCGGAGAGGGTAGCATGACCCTGGTCTCACTGCCAGTAAGTAGAGCCAGCGTCAAATTGCCTAACCCGAAGCCATAATGTAGGTAACTTCACCTGAGTCCCTGTGGCGCCTTGTAAAAGTAAGTGTGGCCGGGGCAGGAGTCTCATCTGCTCCTGCCTCCTTTGCTACTGTAGCTCCTCATCTCATGACTCTTGGGCATTTCAAGGGGCTCAGGCATCGTGAGGGGCTTCAAAACGACCGTTAGCAAAGTGTGGTAATCCCAGCCGTGCAGTGCCGGTTCCTCCCAAGTCCCCAGAGGAGGTGGAAAACCTTCTTGGTGCTCACTCAAATGGCCTGGGCTCTCCTAGGTGCTGCAGCCCACCCACACACCAGGGCTCTCACTTTGCTTCCCCACCACAGACCCTTCACCCTCGCCTGGGTGGACACCGACCCAGACGTGTCAGTGGTTGATTGGGACACCCCTGAGAAGACAGCAGTGACCTGTAGACAGGACAAGGTCCAGAGGCATCTTCCTTCTTCCTAATTACTCCTGTTCACCATCTGATGCACCAGAATTTGGGGCGATGCCCAGCATACATGTGAGACAGAGACACAGGACACTACCACGGTGGAAACGCAGCATTTCCAGAGAATTTTGTGCAGAGAGACAGGGAAAAAGGGGGCAGATTGGTTATCAAGGGTTTTGATAAGGGGTCTAGGCAGCTGCTCACAGCAATAGCTAAGCAAAGACCCTGAATTACATAATTTTCTAACAAACTCTAAGGGACTTAGGACAAAATTTGTCCATGAGCCACAGAAGAGCCCTCCCTCCCTCGCTCCCGCGCTGCTTCTGTGAGGCACAGTCACAGAGTAAAACAAACCCCACACACTCACTGAGAGTTGGGAGCTAAACAACGGAAACATTGGAAACAAAGAGACGTAAAGGACATTGGAAGCCAAGACGGGGCAGGCCGGGAGGGGGCGAGGAAGGACAAGTGACAGAACTGTAATTCGAAGGCAAGCCTGCTACCCCCAGAGCCAACCTGTTTTGCCCCTCACTGAGGGTCCTTCCCGAGCTCACAGAAAGGAAAAATCCCGTCAATCTCTCGCACCTGGGAAGGAAGTTAAAAAGAGAGAGCGCTCAGTCTCCTCTCAGGTCCGACGGGCTCCTCTGCAGCGACTTTGCTGTTTCCAGTGGCTACTGGCTCCATCAGCACCGGACCCTTAGCGGGGACAGCACAGAGCTTACAAGTGTCCCTGCTCTGTGACCATCACAGACAGCCTCCCACGTTCAGTTTGTTTTCCCCTTTTCGTTCTTTAGACCCCCAGGGAAAAGCAAGAGGCAGGGAGGGCTGTGGCCCCCAGCGACCCCACCCTGAGTCCCCACCCCAATAGGTGACAGTGCCGAGGCCCCACTGCCCAGTCGGCCGCTGTGAAGACACAGTGTCCCCCACCCCAATAAAGCAGCTGGGGGTGGCCCAGGGAGAGGGGTTTCATTTTCTCTCCCCCCTGTGGGGCTGACAGCTTGGACAGCAGCTTCCGGAGACAGACTCTGTTCTCAGGGGGACGGACGTGTCCGGGCCTTGGACGTTTCCAGGAGAGGCCCGGGCGGCGGCGCTGCTCACGCGGGCGGCGGGAAGCGGTGGCAGGAGCCGGAGCCCGCAGCCGCGGCCCCGCAGAGGACGACGCTACCCAGGCTCCCTGCGGGGCGGCTGTGGTCGCGTGGCGGGCGGCCTGGTGGCGGCGCTGCGGGGCCGGTGCTGGAGGCCCTGCTGTGCGACCTGGCTCGGCGGTGACCGCGGTGACAGCGGTGAGGCGGCGACCAGCGGCACCTGGGGCAGGGGCAGCCGCCCCGATGGCAGCTTCTGCCCCTCCCCGGGGGTGGTGGCGGCGGTACAGTCACAGGGAGCTCTGGGAGGGGGACCTGAAGCCGCTGGTGTGCCCCCCCCACCCCTCGCCGCTGTGGCTCGGCCCAGTTCGCTCCCTGGCTGGGCCGGAGCTTTGGGGGCGGCTGCACCCCCTCCGGCGAGACCTCTTGGGACGACTCTTCTTCCCAGGGCACCCCAGATGCCGCCTGCCTCTCTCGCTGCCCCCTAATTCTGGGTTTGCCCTCCCTCCCCTTGCTTCTTTGCGTGTGTGATAGGACGGTGCGAGCGGGGAGGGTCAGTATTAGTGCTGAGACCCCCAAGGCAGAGGCGCCCATCGGTGGAGGAGGAAGGGCTGTTTAGTGGAGCGGGGCTGGGGGGTTGAGCTGTGCTCTTGCCACCCCCACCGCCACCCCCACCCCCTTGTGGTGACACAACCCAAGAAAGCGGGCCGGTGGCCTGCGATCTGGATGCCCAGAGAAAGGGGGGCACGGGTTGCCTCCAAGAGCTGCGGGAAGTGGGGTGAATGTACGGAGGACACACCCCCTTTTACTCTGCGGGACCACAGGCCTGGGACACCCCGGAAAGCCCTTCAGGGACAGCCTTTTCCATGCTGGGACGTGGTCATCAGACAAGGCTCTAGCAGTTTCTTTTAAAAGCACACGTGTCTTTGGTGCTGAGAAAAAAGGAGAAAGGGGGGAAATTTGACTTGAAATGTATGTTACCAAGTAGAAATGTCAGACAAGGGGCAACGACACCGGCTAATGTATGATATAAAAAGCCTAAGCCTCCAATGTAGCCATACTGCCACAATAGACTGTATTTGGCATATTTATTAATGTCTTTGCAAAGTATATAAATCCAAGAAGAAAAACCCTGTGTTTGGTCTTCTTCCCCACTCCTTCCTTTTTGGTTTTTTTGTTTTTTTTTTTTTAATTGCTGATCCCATTTTCCCACCCACCAACTTTAGGAAAAGGAGTTACCAAGGCTAACATGAAAAATATGCCTAGAAAAAAATCTCTATTGGAAATCCCTAATTGTTGGCGCTGTGGACCAGAAGGCTTTGGAATTAATTGCATAAAGCTGTAATCTAGTTTAATTCTGTGCAAGAGAAGGCAGCCTGTTCTAAACATCTGATATCCTGTGTAATCTTCAGCGAAGTTATTCTGTGCAGGCATCAGAACGAAATTGTAAGTCACCTTTGCTTAAATGAAATTGTGAATCTATTGTCAACGTTAAACATCTTGCTGCTTTGATGGGTCAGTTGAAGAGGGACCCCGGGGCACTCACCGGCCGGGAGGAGGTCTGGGTGCAGATTCTCTATTTCCTAAGCATTTGAAGGTAGCAGCTTATAGAAGCCACTCTGTCATTTAAAGAATAAATGAACAGTTTGAACAGGAGGTTGGGGTGGTTGAATTTATGTTAGTGAAATTGTGAGTGAGGCAGGGAATAGTAATGTCAGAAAAAAGTACTTTGTTTCTGTTTTGGGAAAGGGGCATGTCCTTTGGTTGTACTCATAATTTTGCAAGGTCTAGCTTTTAGAATTCGTCAAATGCCATATGTGCATAACTGTGTTCTTCATACAATTTTATCAGTCAAAGCCTCCTAGAACAATTTAAAATAGTACACTCAGTTGGCATGTTCACAGTGTGGGATTGGGGGTGGGGAGCTTGGAATTCCAGGCCCTGGTGTCCTGTGGTTAACTTCCTATGTGTTTTTAACTTCCCTGGGCCTCACGGGTGAAAATGATACTTTCTGTGTAGTATTGTCAGTTTTCCAAGTGCTTTCCCCTAGTTCAGTATGTGAAATGCCAGGGTTGTATTAGCCTCCCAGGTCCTTTCTAGTGCTGGCATTTTGAAACTCTGGCTAACTGTTTCAAGGCCTCAAGAAAATGTGTGGCATCTCAATTAGGATTAACTCTTGGACCCCTGAACTAGAGTGCCCCTAATAAAAAAACTGAAAATGTAGGGAAAATCAGTAAGTCTTTAGAAATCAAACTACCTTGTGTACCCACTCTGAGTGGAGAAATCTCTGATAGGTAAATATTTGTCTATTGCTAGGTAATGCTGTTTGGGATAAGAACGCTTTGAAGTAAAACTCCTGAACTGTAGAATACAGTTTTGCCATTGCCAGGCAGTGGAATAGTTTTTGTTGATGTTGCTGTCATTACAATTTTATTGGCTTAGTTTCTTACTGATTTGACCTTGTGTTATCATTTATATTGTAGGATTCATAAGGGGATTAATGTTGTTTGCTATATTGCTAGGGTAAAAATAGTATGGTGTATGAATCATGTGAATTGGACATAAAAGACAGTGGCCAAGTGCTCCTGTGAGTCTGCACCATGGCTGCCATGTCTGCAGTGTCATGGTGAGTCAGCTTCGTATCAGAGCATTCTCTTTTGTTGTGGTGGTGGGTTTTTTTGATGCAAAATAGATCTCAAGTTTATTTGTTAAAATGCAAATGGAAGATGAAGGATGGAATGCCAAGATAATCTTATACCCTGAAGCCTCATGGCTTTCTAACTTTGTAGAAATGTAAACAATTGGATAAAATATTTTTAGTTGATAAAGCATGTACAGAATAGGTTTACATTCTTCAAGCCGGGCTAAAGTTTTGATTTTTAGTTACTCTCTCATTGGTTACATTGCTTTATTTTTAAATCTTATCTTTACCCCCACTGATTGAGCAAACACTTGTCTTGTAAATACAGGATTTCTGGTCAAAAATTTTACATCTACTGTCTCATGACATTGCAAAGGCTAATAAACCTATTATATTTTGCTTGTGTCATAAAAGATATAGCAGTTAGCAAATGTGAAACTTTTATTAATCAGGGTCCGTGACACTCACAAATTAGAATTTTAGATGAAATAAAACAGATTTGAAAGGATTTTGACACCAGAAACATGCCTTATTAGTTAAAAAAAAAAAAGATTTTATTTGAAATTTTAAAAATATATACCCAATAAATCAGCAATTTCTGTCCTCCTTGGATCCATTCAAAGTCTCACAACCTCAGAGGCAACCCTTTTCAATGGTTCCCATTTTTTAGTTTTTTTTTAAAAATTCAGGATTAGATAGAATGGTTTCATTTAACAGTGTGTTCTATTATTGGATTAAATTTTTCCTATTTATTGCCATCTTAGCTTGCCTTTATTGGGAGGTGTAGCCCTTAGAGTATGTTTTCCTTACTTTGTTTCCTGAAAAAGATGGTATGGTTTAGGTTGTAGCTCCTGGGCAGACAGTAGTTTTGCCACATGGTATGCAATAAGTATACTGCATGCAATATGATTATTTATCAAATGTAAGAACATAATCTGGAATACTGCCAGAGCCTTCTAACTGAACCTTGCTCCTTGAAACTCTTCCAGACACAGGCACCAGAGTGGTCGATCTACAGTGAACATTGGCCATTTCATTCCTTTGTTTAGAACTCCTCAGAAGCTCCCCATAACCTTTAGTCACCTAGGGAACTTGTTAAAATGCAGATGCGTGAACCTTAGCTACCAAGGTTCGGATTCAGTTTGTGGAGAATTCCCAGACTTTGCTTTTCTGAACCACATCCTGAACATTTCTGACTCTGGCTGAATTCCAGGGATCTGCAGTTTTCACCCATCTCCCCAGGTGTGCAGGTGGTACCAGATCACAGTTTGAGAAACACTGTCATAGGCTAAAGTTCACGATCCTCAGTATGCCACATAAGTCCCTTCATGAACGGGGGCTCCCCCCTGTCCGCCTCTTGAGCTTCATTTCTGATCACTTCTTGTCTTGAACTTGATATTCTGGGAATTTCAAATTCCTTTGTTTCCATTAAATGTTATGCTGGTTTAATTTGATTATTTATGGGTTAGCGCATTAAAATGGTTCAAAGTGTAAAAGAGAATATTATACAATCAAAAGTCTTTCTCGACTCTTACAGACATTGGCCTAGGCAAAGAATTTATGAAGAAGACCCCCAAGGCAATCACAGCAGCAACAAAAATAAATGAATGGGACATGATTAAATTAAAAAGCTTCTGCACAGCCAAAGAAACAGTCCAGAGAATAAACAGACCACCTACAGAATGGGAAAAAATTTTTGCATACTACACATCAGATAAAGGACTGATAACAAGAATCTATTTAGAACTCAGGAAAATCAGCAAGAAAAAATCAAGCAACCCTATCAAAAAGTGGGCAAAGGACATGAATAGAAATTTTTCAAAAGAAGATATAAAAATGGCTAACAAACATATGAAAAAGTGTTCAACATCTCTAATCATCAGGGAAATGCAAATCAAAACCACAATGAGATATCACTTAACCCCAGTGAGAATGGCCTTTATCAAAAAAACCCAAAACAACACATGTTGGTGTGGGTGTGGAGAGACAGGAACACTAATACACTGCTGGTGGGACTGCAAACTAGTGCAACCCCTGTGGAAAGCATTATGGAGGTATCTTAAACAGATTCAAGTAGACCTGCCATTTGACCCAGCAATCCCATTACTGGGCATATACCCAAAGGAAAAAAGGTCATTCTGTAACAAAGGCACGTGTACCCAAATGTTTATAGCAGCACAATTCACAATAGCAAAGATGTGGAAACAACCCAAATGCCCATCAATACATGATTGGATTAGTAAGCTGTGGTATATGTATACCATGGAATATTACTCAGCTATAAGGAATGATGAAGATACGACATCTCTATGGTTCTCCTGGAGAGAGTTGGAACCCATTATATTAAGTGAAGTATCCCAAGAATGGAAAAACAAGCATCACATGTACTCACCAGAAAATTGGTTTCCCTGATCATCACCTAAATACAAATCTGGAAGCGACACCAATTGGACATCAGACTGAGGTGGGGGGTGGGGGAGGGGATGGGGGTATGCCTACACAATGAGTGCATTGCGCACCGTTTGGGGAGTGGTAACACTTGAAGGTGCTGACTCGGGAAAGGGGGGGTGGGGAAAAAAATATGAAACTATTGTTTAAAAAAAAATATATATTTTTCTGCTAAAAAAAAAAAAAAAAAAAAAGTCTTTCTCTTATTCCTGTCACCTCTCATTCAGTTTTTGTCCCTGGAAGTAACTAATGTTATCAGTTTCTTGTGTTTCATTCCAGAAGTAATCAATACATACAAATCAACACAGTGAAATATTCTTTTTTTCCCATCCTTTTTTATTCAATTATAATATACTGTGTAAGCTATTTTGCATCTTTTTTTTTTTAGCAAACATTATTTGTGGAGATTGCCATAAAGAGTATTCTCATTTTTTTTATTTTGATAGTATGTACATTATTCCATTGTGTGCCTTAATTTAATACCTGCTGCTATTAAATACATTCTGAAATGAACGTTTCCATGAATATTTACGGGTTTTCTCCCTGCTCCTGCCTCTGCCTGGGCCATTGCACAAGGTTCCCGGTCGCTGCCTGTGGGGGCCTCATCGCTGCTCCGCCGGCTCCGCTTCCCTGTGCCCGGGCCGGGAGCCACTAGGTGGCGCTGCGGGCTCTGGTTACAATATTATTGTATAATAAAAAACGATGATTTAATATGTAGTCGTCCTTCAGTATCCGGATTGGTTCCAGGAACTCCTACGCATGCCAAAATCCCTGGATGCTCAACTCCCTGATAGAAAATGGTGCAGTATTTGCATATAAGCTATGCACATCCTCCCATATACTTTAAATCATCTTAGTACTTCCAATATCCAGCACAATGTAAACAGTGTGTGAACAGTTGTTATACTGTATTGTTTAGAAAATTATAACAAGACAAAAAATCTTTATAAGTTCAGTACAGGTGCATCTTTTATTTTGAGCACGACCCATGGTTGGATGAAAACAAGGATGCGGAACCCATGCATATGTACAGCTTATTAACCATTGTTATGACCTGCCCATTTTTTGAACCTCACAAATATTTAAAATAAGCGTCATTATTTTTCATACACCTGGATTTTTAGATTTCAGTGCACAGTAAAACAAGATGGCAATAAGAGATTGCTTTTTAGATATTGGCAGGAAAATCAAAGAGAGGAATCTGTCTCAAAGGATAGATTGAATATCCTCTCCTTGGGACCACATGACTCCTTAGCAAATAGGCTGTATGTCCATCACCCTGGACCTATATCAAATATTATAAATAGTTGAGCTAAAATGAGTGAGAAATTACATCGGGTATTAGTGAAGAGTGAATATTAATTAATAAAGCTAAAGCTTTTCCGTCTTGAGAAAATAACAGTCAAATTAAAATGGGAATTTTACCTGTCACCGTGTGCTTTGCAGAATAAGCATGAACTATTTACAAATATATAGAGAGTAGTAGTAATGAAGTTAAATGTACAGCACTGATTTTGTCTAAAAGCTAAGAAAAAAAATGTATAAATACTGATCACAGGCAATATTGTTGAGATTTATAAATACAGCTGACCCTTGAGCAATGTGGGAGTCGGGGTGCCCAAACCCTGTGTAGTCAAAAATTTCAGTATAGGCCGGGTGAGGTGGCTCACGCCTGTAATCCTAGCACTCTGGGAGGCCGAGGTGGGAGGATCCCTCGAGGTCAGGAGTTCAAGACCAGCCTGAGCAAGAGTGAGACCCCGTCTCTACTAAAAATAGAAAGAAATGATCTGGACAGCTAAAAATATATATAGAAAAAAAATTAGCCGGGCATGGTGGTACATGCCTGTTGTCCCAGCTACTCAGGAGGCTGAGGCAGAAGGATTGCTTGAACCCAGGAGTTTGAGGTTGCTGTGAGCTAGGCTGACACCACGGCACTCTAGCCCGGGCAACAGAGTGAGACTCTGTCTCAAAAAAAAAAAAAAAAAAAAAAATTTCAGTATACTTTTTGACTCCCCAAAAACTTTACTACTAATAGTCTACTGTTGACTAGAAGCCTAACTGATAACATAAGCAGTCAGTCAACACATATTTTGCATGTTATATGCATTATATACTGTATTCTTCGCATAAAGTAAGCTAGAGAAAAGAAAATGTTACTTAAAAATAATAAGGAGGAGAAAATAGATTTACCATTCCTTAAGTGGAAGTGGATAGTCATAAAAGTCTTTATCTTTGTCATCTTCAAGTTGAGCAGACTGAGAAGGAGGAGGAGAAAGAGGTGGGGTTGGTCTGCTGTCTCAGGGGTAGCAGAGGTGGAAGAAAAGTGGACTCGTGCAGTTTGGACTCTTGTTGTTCAAGGGTCAATTGTGCTCAAACAGGAAATTTCTGAAAATGCAATACATTTTTTTTAATTTTCAGAAGTATTATGGGGGTACAAACATTTTGATTACATATATTGCCTTTGCATCGCCCAAGCCAGAGCTACGAGCGTGCTCATTCCCCATGCGGTGCGCTCTGTCCCCATTAGTTACGAGTTTACCCATCCCACCGTCCCCCTCCCACCTGCCCAGCACCCAGTGAGTATTACTTCCATGTCAGCACCTAAGTGTTGATCAGTTAGGACCAATTTGATGGCAAGTATGCCATCACCTCTTAGGTGAATATATTTTGAAATTTGGGTTCAATGTTGAGCTAAAACATTTGTACCTGTTGGTGGTAACCTCCCTATCATTAGTAAAATCCTGTTTCCCCAAGAATTAAATCAAAATATAATCAGATTAAAGAGGCGAGGCCAGGTGTGACTAGGTGAGAGGAGACTCCTTCTAAATAAAAATGTTTGCAGGTCAGTTTCACTACGGAATTGAGCCACCTTTGGGAGGTGAGTAGAGGAGAGGTGAGTCCAATCTTAATTTGGTTTTACTTCTTGGATTTCTACAAAAGTAATATATAGGAAGGCACAGTCTCGGCAATTGAATAATGTATTAATGCAGCAAGTGCCATCTGAGACCCACTCAGTGCCAGGCACAGCGAGTGCACTTGGGCCCACAGGGTCCTCTGCTCCAGGAGCTGTAGGTAGGACCAGATTCTCCACACCCAGGCTGGAGATGTGGCATATTCCTTCTTGTCTCAATCAAATCACAGCTTTGGCTACTCTAGGAGACAACGAATTGGATTTCCCCCAGTGACTCAATTCAAGCCGGCAGCTGCTGCTGTGGGTCTTTGCCACGACCAGGTTGGACCAGCTGGGGAGCTGGAGGGGCTGAGTCTAGACCAGAGATGTCCAATAGAAACATAATGTGACCCACTATGTAATTACAGATTTTCTAGTAACCAAAGGAAAAAGAACCATAACAAAATGATTTTAATTGGTAAAATATTTTTTATCATCTGACCAGGGGTTTACGTTGATGATACAAACATTTTTCAAGTTTGTTCAGCCAGGCACAGTGGCTCACGCCTGTAATCCCAGCACTGTGGGAGGCTGAGGAGGGAGGAACACTTGAGCCCAGGAGTTGGAGGCCAGCCTGGGAAACATAGCAAGACTCCATGTGGACAAAAAATAAAAAACCCAAAATTAACCAGGCGTGGTGTTGGCCGCAACTGTAGTCCCAACTATGCAGGAGACTGAAGCAGGAGGATCTCTTGAGCCCAGGATTTTGAGGCTACAGTGAGCTAAGATCATACCGCTGCACTTCAGAAAGACCCTGTCACTAAGGGAAAAACAATTTTTTTTTTGAGACAGGGTCTCCTTATGTTGCCTAGGCTGGTCTTGAACTCCTGGGCTCAAGGGATTCTCCCCTCTCAGCCCCCACCCCCTAAGTAGCTAGGAATACAGGCACACACCACACCTGGCACTTTTAGGGTTTTTTTAAACCAAACTTCTAAACATGAATTTTCACAATCTTGGAGAAAAAGTCCTTCTGAATAAAATCACTGGTCTGATGAGTGTGGCTTTAGGAAAGACCTCTGAGTAAGTTTGACTAATTTCCTTGATCAAAATATGAGATTTTATTTTCACGATCAAAAACTATTCAAAATTGTCAGAATCTCAGCTTTTGGCACAAAAGATGTCAGGGTGGAAATCTGCCCTAGGTCCTTGGTATGCTCTTGGCCAAAGAATGACCAGACACACCAAAGTGTCAGTTCCCGACTAGTATCCCGGTCCTCTGACTCCTTGCTTGGAAAAATCACCAGCAAGGCCAGGGCAACAGAGTAACCTCAGGCCGGGAGCAGTTTCCCAGGAGCAGCTCTGCAGTGTAGAATAACACGGGTCTGCCTGCGAGTGGAGAGAGACCAACTCCCCCACCCACTGACTCACTCACTCACTACTGACTTCTCAGATTGTTTCCTTTTATTAGCCCAGTCTGGGAGCAGGCTCTTGGGAGGTCTAGGATGTAGTTAGATGATCAACAGGTGTCCTCAATATCCCATCTGCATATGCAGCTTCCCTCTAAGAAAGCCCAAGAGGGGTGAGGTGGAGGGGGGTAAACCACAGTGCAGATTCAAGCTTAATTACCCTTAGGTTACTCTAGGTCACTTTCTAAATCTCAGTATACCTGGGCTGGGGAATTCCTAGATTGATAAAGCATTGCCTCCTTCCCCAGGTGTATCAGTTGCTCTGGATAGGATTAAGGGTGGGGCAACACCAAAATCGAGTGCCCACCCTTATCCTCCTCCCCAGGTGTAGCAACTGATCAAAACAGCACCAAAGCAGGGGACCTTTGTCCCAAGGAGAGCTGGAGATCCCAACTATCTACCTAACAAGATTAGCTCCATTCACAGATTAATTTTGATGCTCAATATTTCATTTCAACAGTTTCAGTCCTAATCCCAAGTCCTATCAATACCCATAATATACAAGATCTAATCTAGAATGCTAGTATGGCAATACTTGTTGAGATTGATTTTTAAAACCCATAAGTCAAAATGACATCCTTTATTTGTGGCAATCTCTTTACAGCTTCAATAACAATCCAATTTATGGCACAATTAAATCAAAATCTGATTGCATTAAGGATGCTAATCAGGGTGTGACTAGGGTGGGAGGAGGGACCCTCTATATAAAAAAACTCCTGGTAAGTGGAGCTCACTCCACAACTGAGCTGTCGGTGGAAACTGGTGGAGGCTAAAGGAGAACCTGGGGGAGGAGACGTGAGTCTGACCTTAGGTGATTTCTTTCTTTTCTTCCTAGATTACTACAAAGGACAGATATTAGAGAGCAAGGTTTGGAGAATGTGTGGTTACTAATTCAGCAAGTGTTATTTGAGGCCAACTCAATGCCAGGCACTTAGGGATACGGGGTCCTCTCCTAGGAGCATAAATTAGATTTTCAGTATCGAGGCTGGAGAAATTACTATCTTCCATTTCCTTAGTCATAGCTTGGCCTACTCTATAAGATGATGAATGGAGTTTCTCCCTTTGATTTGTTCAACCGCAGCTATTCGAAGGGAGTTTTGCCACAGCCAGATTGGAACAATTGAGCTGCCGAGTGGGAACGTTAGAGTCTTTGGGTCTAGACCACTGCTGTCCAACAGAAATATAAAGCAACTCACTCATGTAATTATACACTTTCTAGTAGCCACATTAAATTAGGGAAAAAGTCAAATGTTAATACAGAAAATGTGATACCATTTCAGCATTTAATCAATGTCTAAATGTTCTTAACAAGATAATTTACATTCTTTTTCTCATTACATCTTCAAAATCCAGTGTACATTTTTTTTTACACTGAAAGTTCATCTTAATTCCTATAAACTGAGCTGGACAGCTGAGTCTCCACCATTTCACCACACCGACTTCCCAAAGGAAGAACCATGTCCTTCATTCCAACTAGCATTTCAAATATCAGAAGTTCAAGGCCAGGAGTCCTTTACAGACATATTTATGTTGTGCTTTCATTACCTGTTACCAGGCACTGCTATACCTATGCATGTAAAGATGAAAGAGCCCCAGGGAGTATTGTCATTGAACTCATGGAACTCCAATATCATGTACATTTTTCCGCAGACGGTGGCCATGGCTGAACAATTTAAAGAAGCAAGTAAATGTCTCGTCTGCCTGTCTTATCTTGAAAAACCCATGCGCCTCGATTGTGGCTTCATCTGCTGCCTCCGATGCATCAGCTCACTCCGCAAGGACCCCAGTGGGGAAGGTGTCTCATGCCCCTCCTGTTCCGTGGTCACTCAGAAGAATGACATCCGGCCCCATTGCCAGCTGGGGAAGGTGGTTTCCCAAATCAAGGAACTAGAGCCCCAGCTGAGAACAATTCTATACCAGAACCCAAGGATGCTGAAGTTCCAAGGTAGGGAATCTGTGCCACCTGCTCTCAGCCCATCAATGGCCCTGGAAAAAGCAACTGTTATGGCCTCTGAGGAACAGTTCTCACCTCTGAGCATAGATCAGGGACAGCTGGAGATTTTGAAGGAAATATAGTATTTAGGTCATGTCCTAGCCTTGTGCTGCCAGGGGCTACTGAGCCCTTGAAACATGGCTAGTGTTCCACATGGAAATGGGATATATGGAATAATATGTTATTTAAGGAAATTTTGCATGTTATTTTTTTAATATGTCTACAGAAAATTTTTAAATTATACTCGTAGCTTCATTGTATTTCTTTGGGCAGAGCTGACCCAAAACACAGGTTCTCAAATTTGAACATGCATTAAATTACCTGGAGATCTTATTAAAATGCAGATTCTGATTCTAAAGCATGGGGCTGGCCTGAGAATCTGGATTTCTGACATTTATAAGTAAAATTGTTTTTCCATCATTTAAAATATTTATTAGATATCTATATTTGGAATGAGTCTTGCTAAATTTTATCACTTTGAGTGTAAACAACAATCATGGTCTGTCTGCATGGATCTCATGCACTAAAGGGAAGAAATCTTTAATAAAATAATCAAAAAACTTAATGTAAAAAGAATCCCTAGTATAAGAGGGACTTGTAACAAATATATTTATTCATTCTCTATATGAAATTTGACTTAATTAAGGAATCCATCTTTTGACAGTGGATATGACCTTGGACATCGACACGGCCAACAATCGACTCATCATTTCTGATGACCTGAGGTCTGTCCGTTGTGGACATCTCCAACAGAATCGCAGAGAGTGTGCTGAGAGATTCAAACAGGGAATCTGTGTCCTGGGCTCCCCTCGGTTCACCTCTGGACGCCATTACTGGGAAGTAGATGTGGGCACAAGCAAAGAATGGGACCTGGGTGTTTGCAAAGAATCTGTTGATCGACAAGAGCCAGTTCTACTGTCTTCAGAATCTGGCTTCTGGACTGTGGGTTTGAGAGAGGAAGAGGTCTTCGCAGCCAGCACTGTGCCTCCAACCACCCTCTGGGTGAGTCCCCGGTTACACCGAGTGGGCATTTTCCTGGATATGGATATTGGAACCATTTCCTTTTATAACATCAGTGATGGATCCCACGTCTTTACATTCACTAAGGTGCCTGCTGCAGAGCCACTGCACCCGTTCTTTGCTCCTGCAAATTCAGTTAAGGATGATCAAGGCCTCCTGAGCATCTGTCCCGTGATAAATCCGGGCACTGCCAGATCTCCAGTTCATCCTGAGCAAGGCAAATAAAGTAAACTTTTAGCACAAAAACCATGTAGAGAAAATCACTTTGTGCTGGAAGCTAAAAACATTTCTGCTTGGGTCAACACATGGGACAAATTTACAGCAGAAAAATATGGAACATTTCAAGAATCATGAATATAAATTAAGTAGACATTTCAAATATTAAATATCACGGTTGTCTTTTGGGTTTTATGTTTATATTTCTGTTCCAATAAATGCGTTTTAAGCTCTCAGATCAATTTCCAAATGTTTTCCTTTTTATTTTCTGTAAGAGCTGTGTGTTAAGGAGATTATAAATTAACATTTGGATGTGATCCAACTGATCATGTGATTTTCTAAATGATGAAGATATAAGCCCCAATATAAATAGGAAAAATATATGTGTGTAGGTATCCTGTTAAAAAATGAACCAATACCTGTGTAATATACAGAAGTTAGAAGACAAATTATCACCATCACAACAAATTTTATCTGACATTTTCTTGAACCTGACCCTGTCTGTGCTATAAAAACTGAAGCATGAATTCTCTAACTTAGGTTATACTCCTGGGAGCAGCTGATGTGCTCACTCATTCTGTCCTCTGCCATCTATATTTAATAGAGCAGCAAGGCATGGATACCCACTATCATTACTTCTTCTTTCAAAAAAATCAATAAAATCAAATAATCTTTAGCAAGATTGACCAATTTAAAGAGGGAAGACACAAATCATCATTATCTAGAATGAATGAGAGAACTAACAACCAGATCTACAGATAGAAAAAGGATACTATAGACTATAGAAAAAGGATGCTACAGAGTATTACATAGTTATGCCCATAAACTGAGCAACCGTAATACTAAAAACATACAAAGACATGTAAAAAGAAAACTAAAGATCAACAAACTTACCATACACATAAATGCAAAGATTCGCAAAATACAGTATACAGCAAATTGATTTATCAATATATTAAAGTACTACATTCTGACCAAATGGGTTGTACTGTGGGATCGCAAGGGTATTTTGACATTAGAAGATAATGTAATTTACTAGATCAACAAAAACTATACAATCATGTCAACAGGTGCAGAAGACATTTGACAAAGTTCAACAACCATTCATAATAAAAACTAGGGGGGCTGTGGGTCAAGGGCAATATACATAACCTAAACCTTTGTACCCCCATAATAAGCTGAAATAAAAACATAATAATAATAACAATAAAAACTATCAGCAAACTAAATATACGAAGGAACTTTCTCAACCAGGAAAAGGCTATCTTCAAACATTCTAAGGAAATCATGCTTAACTGTGAAAGACTGAATGTTATCCCCCTGTGATCTGGAACAAGACAAGGATACCTGGTCTTATTCAACCTCATGCCACCAATTGAGCCAGTGCAATACGGTGAGAAAAAGAAAGGATACATATTAATACATACAGAAAAGAAAATAATAAAATCCCCTCTGTTTTTAGATGATATGATTGAAAATGCAATAAAATCCATTTTTACACGTTAACTGATTCACTATTCAGAACCACCCAAGGGCAGATTCTGTTACTCTCTGCACATTGAAGAAGAGGAAACTGAGGTTCAGAGAGGCTGTTGTGCAGGTCCTGCGGGAGGAAGATGTGCACAAGAGGAGGAAGTGGCTGGATAGCAAAGGACAATCATGCAATACGAAGAGTCCAAAAAAGTGAAGAGTAGAGGACACTTCCTGACGCATTCTATGATGTTAGCATTACCCTGATCCCAAAGCTGGACAAGACAGTGCAAGAAAAGCGAACTGCAGACACGTGTGTCAGTGGGTGAGAAAAGGGCCACAAGGAGGCTGTGTGCACATGTGTGTTAGGGCATGTGTGTGTCGTCTGTGGGGCAGA
Organism: Eulemur rufifrons; assembly: GCF_041146395.1. Taxonomy (NCBI): domain Eukaryota; kingdom Metazoa; phylum Chordata; class Mammalia; order Primates; family Lemuridae; genus Eulemur; species Eulemur rufifrons. The sequence goes on from NC_091003.1 coordinate 23,795,025, forward strand.
GCATGGACGACGGACTAACACAAGGCATAACAGTGTGAGTGAGCGACACTGGAGTAGAGCGTGAGAGTGTATACGAGAGCGTGTGTGACAAAGGGGTGCGTGTGCGTTTCAGAAACTATTCCAAAAAAAAATCAAGGAGGAGGGAATTCTCCCCAACTCATTCTATGAGGCCTGTATCACCCTGATACCAAAAACAGACAAGGATACAAGAAAAAAGTAAACTGTAGACTAATCTCCCTGATGAGCACAGACACAAGAATCCTCAAGAAAATACTAGCAAACCAAATCCAACAGCATACCAAAAAGATAAGATAGTACACTATAATCAAGTTGTATTGTACATCAAGACCATGGGGATGGTTCAACATACACAAATCAACAAATGTGATACATCACCTAAGCAGAATCAAAGATAAAAACTATGTGATCACCTTAATAGATGCAGAAAAAGCATGTGATAAAATTTAACACCTTTTCATGATAAAAACCTTCAAGGAACTAGGCATAGAAGAAACATTCCTAAAAAGAGTATATGACAAACCTACAGCTAACATTATACTGATGGGGAAAAGTGGAAAGTGTTTCTTTTAAGATCTGGAACAAGACAAGCATGCTCACTTTCACCACTCTCATTCAGCATAGTACAGGAAGTCCCAGCCAGAGAAATCTGGCAAAAGAAAGAAATAAAAGTCATCCATATTGGAAAAGAGAAAATCATGGCATCCCTGTTTGCTGATGATATGATCTTATATTTAGAAAAACCAAAAGACCTCACGAGAAAACTCTTAGATTTGATAAATGAATTAAGTAAAGTTGTGAGATACAAAAATCAATGTACAAAAATCAGTAGCATTTCTATATATCAATAATGATCTAGCTGAGAAGAAATCAAGAAGGCAATCCCATTTACAATAGCTACAAAAAGTACCTAGGAATAAATTTAACTAAGAAGGTGAAAGATACCCACAAGAAAAACTACAAAACACTGATGAAAGAAACTGAAGAGGACACAGAAATGAAAAAAAGACCCCATTCGTGCTCATGAATCATGAGAATCCTGTTGGGATCATAGACACTGGCTACTGCTCCGGGAAGCTCTCTTTTACTTCTTGGATGCCAAGGGAGTTGAGCCACACCTGGAGGAGGATGACCTGGTACATGGCTCAGCAGTTCTGTGTCCAGCAGAAACCCAGGCAAGTGACAAGGGGACCCCTAATACAAGGTTCCTCCTCACAGGGCCCATGCAAGAAGTAGGCTTTCTAGGGTCAGAGGCTGGCCTGGACGTGCACCTAGAGGCAGCCTTGCTTGCAGTGGTGCTGGGCCCTTGGCTTCAAATTAGGAGTTTCTTCTTGGGCAGATCCCTGAGGATGTGGCTAAAAGTAGGGGCCACAGTGCCTAAAAACACAGAGATATTCATCCTGCTGGTTCCCACACTCACCGTGGAGGTGCCCTGGCCAGGAGAGTTCCAGCTCTTCAAGCCCAGGCTTCCCCCATAGCTTGTGTGGTGCTGGGGGCCCCTCTTCTTTCTGCTGTAGTGCTGAGTGCTCCGAAGGCAGAGCTCAGATCTAGGGCTGCCTCTCTGCTCCCAAAGCCCACTGGGGTTGCTGAAAGCACGAGTCTCAAGGTGGGGGGGCTTGTGCTGCCCAGTGTTGAGCAGAGATGCCAAATATTTGGTAAATATTGGTTGCAGGGCTGGGTGTGTAGGTGGCAACTGCGAAGCCAGAGGCAGTGCATGAGTCAGGGGAAAAATACAGTTTTGGTGCCAGCAAAGGCTGGCTGGGTGCTGGCATGGGTGCTCAAGGTGGAATTTGTGGGGAACAAACCCCCTAAATCTGAGCATGTTGTGCCTCTCCAGGCTGGGTGACCTGGAGAAGAGGTCAGGGACAAGAGGCTGGAGCTGAAGCTACCAGGTCTTCAAACTGGAGAGAACTGTCAAAGGCAGTTTCAAGGCCTGCTCAATGGCATGTGTCGAAGCTCTAATCTCCAACATGATGGCATTTGGAGGCGGGGACTTTGGGAGGTGATTAGATTTAGATAAGGTCATGAGGGTGAACCCCCCATGATAAGATTAGTGCCCTTATAAGAAGGAGAGGAAGAGACACCAGAGTTTTTCTCTGTCCTCCATGTGAGGACTAACAAGAAGACGGCCATCTGCAAGCCGGAAAGAGAGTCCTGACCAGTAACCAAATCTGCAGGCACTTTGGTCTGGGACTTCCTAATCTCTAGAACTGTGAACAGTTTCTGTTGTTTAAATCACTCAGTCTATGTCATTTTTTTACAGCAGCCTCAGCGAACTAAGGCAGTCACTCTGAGAAGGTGATAATGTAAGAAAACCCCAGTACCTGTGTAGTCCACAAAAGGCTCAGGCTGCCATAACAAAATGACATAGATTGAGGAGGAACTTGATGTTTTGGGAATAGTTTTCAGGAAGAGTGGTATTAGTTTTTCTTCACACATTTGGTAGAATTTGGCTGTAAATCTATCCGGTCCTGGGATTTTCTTTGTTGGGAAACTTTATTACTGATTCAATCTCATTATTGTTCTGTTCAGGGTTTCTACTTCTTCCTGGTTCAAACTTGGTAGGTTCCATGTTTCCAGGAGTTTATCTATTTCCTCCTGCTATCTAGTTTGTAAGTGTATAGTTCTTCATAATAGTCTCTGACAACATTTTATATTTCTGTGGTATCCATTGTAATGTCTCCTTTTTCATTTCTAATTTTGTTTACTTGAGACTTACCTCCTGTTTTCTTTGTTTGTCTCACTAGCAGTTTATCAATTTTGTTTATCTTTCAAAAAACCAACTTTTCATTTTGTTAATTATTTTTATTTTTTACTCTCTGTTTTATTTAGTTCTACACTGATATTTATTATTTCTTTCTTCTGATGACTTTGGAGTGACTGGTTCTTGATTTTCTGGTTTCTTGAGGTTGTCATTCCATTTGTTAATTTGTAAACTTTCTACATTTTTGATGTAGGCTTTTATTGCTGTAAACTTCCCTCATAGCACTGCATTTGTGGCATCCTGCAAGTTTTAATATATTGTGTTTTATTTTCATTTCTTTCCAACTTTTGAAATTTCTATCTTAATTTCTTTATTGACCTAATGCTCATTCATGAGAATGTTGTTTAATTTCCATGTATTGGTAAAGCTTCCAAAGTTCCTGTTGGTATTGATTTCTTGGTTTATTCAACTGTGATCTGAGAAGATACTTCATATGATTTTAATTTTTTAAACTTTGTTCAGGGAGGGACAAGTTGGGTGACTAGAGACATTGCTTGCCAGGCCATCCTGGAGGGAAGACAGGAATTTTGATAAAGCAGAGAGGAGAAGAGATGCAGAGCGGGTGTGAGATGGGTGTCTAGTTTCATTCTTCTGCATATGGTTATCCAGTTTTCCCAGCACCATTTATTGAAGAAACTGTCCTTTCCCCACTGTGTGTTCTCGGTGCCTTTGTGAACAATGAGTTGTGTGTAAATGTGTGGGTTTATGTCTGGGTTCCCTATTCTGTTTCATTGATGTACACGTCTATTTTTATTCCAGTACCAGGCTTGTTTGGTTATTATATTATAGCTTTGTATATTTTGAAGTCAGGTAGTATGATGCCTCCAGATTTTTTTTTTTTTTTTTTTGAGAGGGAGTCTTGCTGTGTGGCCCAGGCTAGAGCACCGTGGCGTCAGCCTAGCTCACGGCAACCTCAAACTCCTAGGCTCAAGCAATCCTCCTGCCTCAGCCTCCCAAGTAACTGGGACTACAGGTGTGTGCCACCACACCCGGCTAATTTTTTCTATTTTTAGTTGCCCAGCTAATTTTGTTTTTCTATTTTTAGTAGAGACAGGGTCTCACTCTTGCTCAGTCTGGTCTCGAACTCTCAAGCTCAAGAGATTCTCCCGCCTTGGCCTCCCAGAGTGCCAGGGTTACAGGCGTGTGCCACTGCGCCTGGCCCCTCAGCTTTCTTTTTGTTCAGGATTTCTTTGGCTATTCATGGTGTTTTGTGGTTCTACATACATTTTAGAATTACTTTTTTCAATTTATGTGAAGAATTTCATTGGTATTTTGAAAAGGATTGTATTGAATCTATAAATTGCTTTCAGTAGTATTGTCATTTTAACGATGTTAATTTATCCGATACATGAGCATGGAATAGCTTTCTATTCTTTTGTGTGTCTCTTCAATTTCTCTCAAAGGTGTTTTATAGTTTTCCTTGTAGAGATCTTCCACATCTTTGGCCAAATTGATGCCTAGATATTTTATATTCTTTGTAGCTACTGTAAATGAGATTGTTTTCTTGATTTCTTTTTCAGATTGTTCACTGTTGGCATATAGAAATGCTATTGATTTTTGTTGATTTTGTATCCTGAAATTTCATTGAATTTTTTTTATCAGTTCTAACAGTTTTTTGTGGAGTGTTTAGGTTTTTCTAAATATCAAGATCATGTCATGTGCATATGAGTCTCACATGACTTCTTCCTTTTCAATCTGAAGGCCCTTTATTTCCTTCTCTTGCCTCATTGCTCTGACTAGGACTCCCCATGCTATGTTAAGTAACAGTAGTAAAAGACAGTCCTTGTCTTGTTTCAGATCTTAGAGGAATGGCTTTCCATTTTTTTCTTATTCAGCATGATGTAGGTTGTGGGTTCCTCATATATGTCCTTTATTATTTTAAGGTATGTTCCTTCTATATCTAGTTTGTTGAGGGTTTTTATCATGAAAGGATGTTGAATTTTATCAGATTATTTTCCAGTATCTCTTGAAATTATCACATAGCTTTTGTTCTTGTTTCTGTTAATGTTACGTATTACACATTTATTGATTTGTCCATGTTGAAGCATAACTCATCTTTGCATCCCTGGGATGAATCCCATTTGATCATGGTGAGTTATCTTTTTAATGTGTGGTTGAATTGGGTTTGCCAGCATTTTTTTGAGGATTTTTACACCTATGTTGAACTGTAGTTTTCCTTTCTTGTTGTGTCTTTGTCTGGTCTTGGTATCAGGGTAATGCTGGCCTCACTGAATAAGTTTGGAAATATTCCATCTTCTTCAATTTTTTTGAAGAGTTTGAGTAAAATTGGTATTAGTTCTTCTTTAAATGTTTGGTAGAATTCAGCAGTGAAGCCATCTGGTCCTGGGCTTTACAATACTTTGATGGGAGACTTTTTATTATGGCTTTGAACACATTACTTGTAATTGGCTTGTTGAAGTTTTATTATATCTTCATTGTTCAATCTTAGTATTATAGATTGTACGTGTACAAGAGTTTTCCATTTCTTCCAGGTTTTCCAATTTGTTGGCACATATTGTTCATAAGTCTCTAATGATTCTTGGTATTTCTGTGGTCTCAGTTATGTTTCCTTTTTGTTTCTGATTTTATCTGTGTCTTCTCTCCTTTTTACTTAGTCTAACTAAAGTTTTGTCAATTTTATCTTTTCACAAAACCAATCTTTCTGTTTGTCAATCTTGTGTATTGTCTTTTTTAGTCTCAGTTTCATTTATTTCTGCTCTAGTCTTTATTATTTCTTTCCTTCTTCTAATTTTGGTTTTGGTTTGTTCTTCCTTTTCTAGTTTCTTGAGGTACATCATTTCATTGTTTATTTGAAGTCTTTCAACTTTTCTGATGTTGGCGTTTATTGCTATAAGCTCCCCTCTTAGTACTGCTTTTGCTGGATAACAAAACAAACTTCCAGTTTCTGATGCTCCTTGTAAGGAGCTCGGAAGTCACCATTCTGTCCTAACAACAAGCACAAGCTAAGCAGACTGAGAAGATGAACAACACTCCCAGGATTCTTAAGAGGTGAGGACACAGGGCGAACCACTGCCCCAAGACTGCAGAGAGAGGCGAGAGCAGGCGTCATAGCTAACCAGCACAGACTCAGGAAACCTCCCAGGGAAACACTTCTGGGGTAAGAACGCTGGACTGGAATTGATAGATGCTGGAGGCTCAGCGCGGGCAACTGTGAGGGTTAGAGCTCCAGGTGCGCCCGGTCACAGGGTTAGGAGCTCCAGGTGTGCCCGGTCAGAGGGTTAGGAGCTCCAGGTGTGCCCAGTCAGAGGGTTAGGAGCTCCAGGTGTGCCCAGTCAGAGGGTTAGGAGCTCCAGGTGTGCCCGGTCAGAGGCTTAGGGGCTCCAGGTGTGCCCGGTCAGAGGGTTAGAGCTCCAGGTGCCCGGTCAGAGGGTTAGGGGGCTCCAGGTGCGCCCGGTCAGAGGGTTAGGGGCTCCAGGTGCGTCCGGTCAGAGGGTTAGGGGCTCCAGGTGCGCCCGGTCAGAGGGGTAGGGGCTCCAGGTGCGCCCGGTCACAGGGTTAGGGGCTCCAGGTGCGCCCGGTCACAGGGTTAGGGGCTCCAGGTGCGCCCGGTCACAGGGTTAGGGGCTCCAGGTGCGCCCGGTCACAGGGTTAGGGGCTCCAGGTGCGCCCGGTCACAGGGTTAGGGGCTCCAGGTGCGCCCGGTCACAGGGTTAGGGGCTCCAGGTGCGCCCGGTCACAGGGTTAGGGGCTCCAGGTGCGCCCGGTCACAGGGTTAGGGGCTCCAGGTGCGCCCGGTCACAGGGTTAGGGGCTCCAGGTGCGCCCGGTCACAGGGTTAGGGGCTCCAGGTGCGCCCGGTCACAGGGTTAGGGGCTCCAGGTGCGCCCGGTCACAGGGTTAGGGGCTCCAGGTGCGCCCGGTCACAGGGTTAGGGGCTCCAGGTGCGCCCGGTCACAGGGTTAGGGGCTCCAGGTGTGCCCGGTCACAGGGTTAGGAGCTCCAGGTGTGCCCAGTCACAGGCGACCCCACAGCTCTTGGAGCTTGACCTTCAGGAGCTTGACCAGGTTCCTAGTGAGGATCAGAGAAGAATTCCCTCCTGTTGCCAGCAGAGGGCGAGGAAGAGCCGCCCTTTTGCAGCGCCCCAGGGCAACGTGCTGTCAACACCGCCTGCCCTCAGGAGAAACTAGTTACCACCAGGGAAGGCTGGAGACAGACTGACTGCAGGAGATACCCCCTTCGCTCAGCTCTAGCCTTCTGTGTGGGAAAAGGGAACTGCCCTACTCTAACCGTGCTGACCCACCTAAGGGAGGAGGGGGACAAAAAACAAAAAAACTTTTTAAAACACTTGTAGAGTTCAGTCCAGAGGCAAAGGCTCATTTAGAGAATGAGACCAAATTACAGGACTGTAGGACCCCTCCCCTCTCCCCACGCCTTCCCACCACTTCACTAAAGGCCTCTTTACAGCGATTCTTTTACCCAATACCTCCTGTCTGGCCATGAGGAGAATATTACGAGACCCCCCAAAGGCAAAAAACACAATTTGAAGAGATAATGCAAACATTAGAACCAGACATGGCAGGAATGTTGGAATTATCAGCCCAGAAATTTAAAACAACTATGACTTCTATGCAAAGAGCTCTAATGGATTGTTAAGAAAAATGTTGGATAAATTAAACAGTTTATTTGAGCAAAGAATGATTTGTAAATTTGCCAATTCTCAAAACCAGGAGAGGCTCAGAGAGCTGTGCTCTGCAGCGTGGGCAGGCAGCATTTATGGTGGAAAACGGAAGTGAGATTAGAAACAGCTTGATGGGTTACAGCTTGGTTTGCCGTATTTGAACATAGTCTGATCAGTTTGCTGCCTGTGACTGACACAAGCTTATCTGCTGTGATTGTCTGAGACTCAGCTAGTCTGTCCCATCCGGGGACTGGGGCAGTACTGCCTGCCCAGGGATCCACCCAGTAGGAGCCCTCCAAAGGACCCAGAGGAAGCCAAACCATTCCACGTGCCTGGTAAAAGGCCTGCAGTCTGTGGGCCCCAAAGTGGACCCTCATCCAGCACCAGCCCTATGTACCAAGGCCCAGGAAACAGTCCAGCCCACCCAGGGACTAGGAGAGATCCATGCCCACCAGAGCCCTTGTAATAGGCCCACCAACTGTGATGTCCACCGTGGCCCCAACCCCAGCCATGTGACCCTGATCCAATCCACTCAGCTGTGATCCCAGAGAACATTCCCTCAGCCGAGAGACCTAAGAGAATGCAGCCATAATGTGCCAAAACTGAAACAAAATACCCATTAAACACTGATTCTACCCTTCCTCCCACCCCAGCCCTTGGAAACCACCCTTGTAGTTTATGTGTCTATGATTTTAACTGTGTGGCACACTTCATATGAGTCGAATCCTGTGGTATTTGTCCTTTTGTGACTGGCTCATATTGCTTAGCATAATACCCTTAAGGTTCACCCATGTTGTAGCATGTGACAAGAGTTCTTTCTTTTAAAGGCTGCATAATATTCCCTTGTGCACATGTATCATGTGTTCTGTATCCATTCATCTGTCAGTAGACATTAGAGTTGCTTCTGCCTCGTGACTTTGGTGAACAATTCTATTAATACAAGAAACATGAGTATGTAAATATCTCCTTGAGATCCGGCTTGGAATTCTTTTGGATATATAACCGCAAGTAGGAACTGTGGAGATTCTTAATTTTGACTTTTAGCTCTTGGAATAGGAAAAGCCTTTTATATCACGTTGATAACACTAACTTGAGCCCCTCTGGTTCTATTTTTATTGCCTGTTATTTCTCTTATCTGTATCTTCTTGATCTCTTTATATGTGGTTATTTTTATTCAGTACTATTAATATATATTGTGTATGATATGTTTTAAAAATTGAGATCTTGGGTGCTGTTAGTATCCTGCAGAGAAGCCTCATATTTGCTTCTGGCAGGTGTCTGCAAGGCATTAACAATAGACATGATTTAAATCAGGGCTTCTGTTCCTGTGAGGGCATGTGTACTTCCGGCTCCTCACAGCACGGAAGTCTTCAGTGTCGTAAACCAAACAGTGACAAGTTTCCCATAATACTCTCTGCAGGTAGTCAGCTCCACGTTTTTTGTGAACATAGTTCTCTAAATCTATCAAAAGAAACACTCTACTTCTCAGCCATCCAGCTGCCTCTTTTGAAATCTGTGACAGCCAAAGGAGCTGCAAATACCAAGGTCGTCTGTCTGGATTTTCATTCCCCCGACCTTGGTGCCTTTGGCGAGCCACATTTCTCTTTGCCTTGCAATTAATTTGATGTTGTCCACCATTTTTTTCCCCTAAACTTTTGCTGAGGTTTAGAGTTTACTCAGCAAGATTATTGATATGTATTATCTTTTTGCTATTGGTAGAAACAAGCAATTCATTTCCATATATACATAAGAACTTCTCATATATATGAACTTTAAATATATGCAAATGAGCATCCTAATATATATATGTATGTTTTATATATACATATGAATAAATATAGATTCATTCTATTTTGGCCAAATGCATTCCTGGCAGAAAGTTACCGCTGCTACCCTTCAATGGATGACACCTCTGCACTGTGATACGTTATAGAAACTTTCATAACTTATCTCTAAGCCTTTGGATCATTAAGGTTTTCTCTTGGACAATTTGAATATCTAACATATTTTATTTCTCAAGGTCTAAGAGGCTAATTAAATGAGATGGTCACTAGCAGAGAGTAATATTTACATTTAGTCTGAAAGCAGCACTAGTTCTCTACTCTGTAGATTAATAAGGCTAAGGCCAACACATCATTTTTTAAAAATAATAGAATCCAATTAAATGATTTTAATATGAATACCTTTATGGAAACACAATCTTAAATTTACAAACCTAGAAGTTGTCACTGTACAGATATAGAAATAAATGATATTTTTACATTACATTTATAGGAAACACAAACAAAATTTTAGTAAAACACTGTTTATTTCTTTCAAATTATTTTGTATAGCTCTGAAGAAGTGTATTCTTATAAAGCAAATTCTCAGCCCTAGGAAGCTCAAGACCGGCAGCGGTGGCTCTAAACTGGGAAGGGAGGATGGTCAGGTGGCGGATCGAGGGTGGATCGTGTCCAGGAACAGCGGACGCGAGGGAGACCACCCGGGCTGGGCGCTGAGCTGGGGCGGGGCGCGGAGGCTGCGGGCCTCGGCGGGTCCGGCGCTGCCCCGGGGCGGGTCCGGGTCGCAGCGTCCCGGTCGCCCCCGCACAGGCCGCCCCCGGCTCCCGGCGCGCTGGAAGCGGACAGCGGGACGCGCCGCACCGGGCCCGCCGGAGCCGCCTGGGCGCCTTTTTTAACTCCTGGACATCTTTGGTCAGCTTTGTCGCTTCCATCTCATCCCTTCTGTACTTGTTAATTTTATTCTTCCTAAAACACACCCTTGAGGTAGTAGTTCTTACTGTGAGGGCTCGGTGCAGCTGAGGTTTTATTTTATTGTCGGTAGAGTGTGATTACATAATGCTAGTAACTGACATTCAATCAATCCTAATTGCCAACAGGTGACTATACAATATGTTCACTGCATTTAGATATATCATTATTTGTCATGTGTGTTTGCACTCAGCCTGTGTAACACCGTGTGTGCCACTTACCTGTAGAGGTGACTCAGGCACTAGTGCAATCTTTGTGCTGCAAAGGGGACCCTGAGGCGGGGAAGGGTGAGGACCCTGGGCAGGCGGCAGAGCCGGCAGAGACCACAGGCTGATCTCACGCCAGGTTAGATCAACATTTCCGCTCTGAACACGTCACTATTTTGTGGCTCTAGATTTAAAAATAAATTTGATCTTTTGTGCATGGAAATACAGTGACATTTTAGAAAATGTAAAAAATACTTTTAGTTTTTCCCAATAATGCTGTCTATTACGTGGATAATAATTCTTATTGCCATATAGTGAACACTTCTTACTCATGTGTCAGACTACGAGGCAAAGGCTCATCCCTCACCTGGGCCTGTTCTGCCCCCTAAGCTGCCCTCTCAGGCCTTTTCATACCACTCATGACACTTTCTCACAGCCACACAACGTGCAGAGATCTTCTAAAAATGTATTCTATTTGTAATTGACAAATAATGACTGCATATATTTATCAGGACGTTTCAATACATGTAGACATTGTGGAATGATCAGACTGATTAACGTGTCCATCACCTCACACACACAGCATTTCTTTGTGGTGACAACATTCTCCTGGCTACGCATCCAAAGGAACAGAAATCAGTGTGTCACAGAGATGTCTGCACTCCCATGAGCATCGCAGAGTGATTCGCAACAGCCAAGACATGGACGCAACCAAAGTGCCCATCAACAGATGAATGGATTTTTAAAATGTGGTATATGTACGCTATTTATTCAGTCTTTACAGAAACAGGAAATTCTGTCACTTGTGACAACATGGATGCACATATATTTATATGTAAGAGATGTTTGTTGTTTGTCTTCCCAATATGATATAAACACCCTGCAAATAGACATCACACAGATTTCAATGGCCCGATACCCCCGATGGCTGGCACGGATCCTGACACAAGGAAGATGCGGTTGCCGCTGGGTGCTGTTGAGAAGTGGGCATTTGCCACTTCTAGCCACTTGCTGCTTGTGGTGGAGAAACTGGTTGTGACCACTGGCCAGCACTTGCCCATCTTACCCAGGAAGGCTCTGAGGTGACTCCTGCAGCCAGGCCCAGAAGTAAGACATTCCGGATTCCCGGTGAGCTTGCTGGCCTAGGCCATGTGATCACAGTGTGGAAAGTGACAGGAAGGGACTCCCCCAAGGCCAGGTCTGAAGTCAGGACCCACTGCGCCCACTGGTGGCTCCGAGCAACCTCCACCCCCAGGTCTGGCCCATTGCTTGGCTATTTTTTTTTTAATTTTATATTTATTCTGAGAATTTCCCAATATACATAAAATTAGTGAGCATCATATAATGAACCCCTTACATACTATCACCTAGATTTTGAAAAAAATATATTGATAATTTGCTAAATACACTTTTTTAACCTTTTTATTTTGATATTATTATAGATTGATTCACCAAAATTTACAAGAATAATACATTTTTGGCCCCTTGACTCAACTCCCTCGGAAGTTACATCTTTCAGACTTATACTCACTTTCAAAAGGAAGAGTTTGACACTGGTACCATGCATGTGCACTTAGTTCTATGTAATTTTATCACATGTAGATTTGTGTTGTCACCACTGCAACCAGGACACAGGACTGTTGTGTCACCCTAAAGATCTTGCTCATCCTTTATAGTCACACCTGCCCTCCCGTTCTGACCCACCCCCCAGTATCTCCAACTCCTGGAGGCCACTAGTGTCTTCTACATCTCTGTAATTTTGTCATTTTAAGAGTGTGGTATAATCATACAGTATGTGACATTTTAATATTGAATTTTTTTCACTCAGCGTTAATGCCTTTGAGATCCAAGGTGTTGTATCAATAGTTCAGTCCTTTGTTTCATCAATAAAGAGTATTCTGGGGTATGAACATACCTATTTAAGAACAGTTGGGTTGTTAGCAGATGGGGCTCTGCAAGTAAAGCTGCTGTGAACAGCTACGGACCGTGTGGACTTAAGTTGTGATTCCTGGGGGACAAACACCCAGGAGTTCCATTACTGGGTCCCATCACAGAGTGGGGGGGGGGGCGCGGGATTGGGTTTGTTGGTTTGTTTTTAAGGAACCACCAAAATATTTTCCAGAATTACTGTGTCATCTTACACTCCCACCAGCAATGCTTAAGAGATGCATTTTCTCTGCACTCTGCCACCACTTGCTGCTTCCGTTGGTGTTTATTTTAGCTGCTCTGATGAGTGTACGTGAATATCCCATAGTTGTCTTAATTTGTATTTTTCCTAATCGCTAGCAATGGTAATCATCTTTTCACATGTTTACTTGCCATGTGCATATTATATTTAGTGAAATAACTACTTGTGCCTTTTACTCATTTTCTAATATGATTATTTTTAATGTTGATTTTTGAAAGTTTATATGTATATTCTAGATATGAGGCCATTGTCATAAATGTGGTTTGTCAGTATTTTCTCCCAGTCTGTGGCTCTTGTTTCCAACCTTTTCACAGGATCTTTCACAGAGAAATTTTTTATGAATTCTGACTTGGTTTTTAATAAATTATGCTTTTGTTGTCATGTCTAAGAACTTTTTCATCGAGGCCTCTGTTCCAAGGATATGTTTCATGTTATCTTTGAAAAGTTGTGTAGGTTTATGTGATATATTTAAGGCTGTGTCCCACTGTAATTTTTGTGTAAGGTGTAGATTTGAGGCTGAACTCACTTTTATCCCAGCTATATCCAACCGATGTGCCACCATTTGCTGAAAAGTTTACCCTTCCTCCACTGAGTGTTCTTTATGGAAATTTTTGTTATTTTAAACACAGGATAAATGTTTCTTGGCTCTTGAGAGACCCCAGAAATGTTCTGAGAGATCATGGAGTCTCTAGCTCTGTGGATTGTGAAATTATTCCCATTATTATTAATCCAGTCTGTAAAGACTGGGAGAAATGCCTATGTTTTCAAATATGGTGATCTCAACTCAAAGTTACAAGAAACTTGAAGGAATAGATAAAAATGTTTCGAAGTATCAGAATAAATCTTCAGAAACCACACCTAAATGAGACGTATAAGAAACTCATGAAAATAATTTTTAAAAACTGTCATAAAGAGGCTAAATGAGCTCAGAAAAACTATGTATAAACAAAGTGACGATTTCATCAAAGAAACAGAAAATATTTCGAAAGTACTGAACAAATGCTGAATCAGAATAATTCCATAACTGGACTGAAAAATTCAATTCAGGGTTTTAAGAACAGCTGAGAATCAGCAGGAGAGAGGAGCAGCAAACTCAAAGACAGCAAGTTTCAAGTTAAGAGCAAGAATAATAAAGTACAAAAAAGGGTGAAGAACGCTTAAGGGCTCTCTGGGACACCGCCAAACCCATGAGTTCCTGAATGAGAAGGGAGGTGAAGGAAAGTGTATTTAAATAAATGATGGCCAAAACTTTACACATCTTGGAAGGAGAATGAACATCCTGTCAAGACGTCCAATGGCCCCAAACAGGATAAACCTAAAGAGTCCACACCAAGACACATTCTAATCACACTGGCAGAAGTCAAAGAGAAAATTTTCAAAACAAGATAAAAACGACTCCTCGTGTACAAGGGAACCTTCACAGAACAGACAGCAGAATTCTTAGCAGAAATCTCATAGGTCAAAAGGATTGGCATGACATAGTCGCAGGAAAGAAAAAGAAAGAAAAGAAAAGGGAAAAAATGGAAAGAAAGAAAAGAAAAGAAAGAAAGAGAAAGAAAAAAAGAGAGAGAGAAAGAGAGGAAAGAAAGAAACAGAGAGAGGAAGGAAGGAAGGGAAGGAGGGAAAAAAAAGAAAGAAGGAAGGAGGAAGGGAGGGACAAGAAAAGAAAGGAAGAAAGACTGCCAACAAAAATGCTATGTTCAGCAAAACTTCCTTCATAAATGAAGGATAAATAGATGTTCCTAGGCAAACGAAAGTTGAAGGTATCCATCACCACAAGACATACTTTACAAGAAATACTAAAATGATTCCAGTTACTTGAAAGGGAAAGTTGCTAGTAAGCAACACAAAAGCGCATGGAAGGGTAAAACTCACTGGCAAAGGTAACTATAGAGATGCATACACGGCACGGAACTATACATGCCATTCACTGAGAACTAAATTAATCACTATCGCCCACATATACACACACTCAACTGTGCATGCTGTATAGGTCTTTAAATCCATCCATTCATTCTTTCCTTCATTCAGGTATTTATTGACGTTTGACCATATGCCTGTCACCATGCTAGAAACTGGACATGCCGTGACAAACAAGGAGAGCTGACAAGTGCTCTCCTGGAGCCCACATTCTACTGAAGAAGACACACCATGAACTGATGTTCACACAAATGCAAATGCACTTCAGGGAAATGCACTGGAAGGCAGATGACACAGGGTGGTGGAATCAGTAACCAGCAAGGCAGAAAAAGTGAGAAGCTCAGGGAAGTGACAATTAAGCTAAAATTCAGAGAATAAGTAGACCTTCATTGCAGAGAGAAGAAAAGAGAATTGCAGGGGGAGGAACAACGGTGTAAGTGGTCCGTAGTAAGAGCAAGCACTATTCGGGCCCTGACTATGGGAAGACACTTAGAGAGGCAGCAGCCCAGAAAACAAGGCAGGGAAGAGGCCGGGGGTCAGCAGAGGCCGGATCCCACAGGGCTCTAGAGCCATGTCAAGGATTCATCTGTGCCTGCGGAGTTTGGAAACCATTGGAAATGTTTGAGTGGGAGTGTCTGGGACATGATCAGATTTGCACTTAATGGACATCACTGTGAACGCAGGTGGAGAGTGGAGGTGGAGGTGGGAGCATGTGACAAGCAGAGGAACAAACTAGGAAGTTGCAGCACTTGTCCCTGATGACAGAAAATAACCCAAACACTGTAAAATGATTTTTTTTTTTTTTTTTTTGAGACAGAGTCTCGCTTTGTTGCCCGGGCTAGAGTGAGTGCCGTGGCATCAGCCTAGCTCACAGCAACCTCAAACTCCTGGGCTTAAGCGATCCTCCTGTCTCAGCCTCCCGGGCAGCTGGGACTACAGGCATGTGCCACCATGCCTGGCTAATTTTTTCTATATATATTTTAGTTGGCCAGATAATTTCTCTCTATTTTTAGTAGAGACGGGGTCTCGCTGTTGGTCAGGCTGGTCTCGAACTCCTGATCTTGAGCGATCCACCCGCCTCGGCCTCCCAGAGTGCTAGGATTACAAGCGTGAGCTGCCGCGCCCGGCCTGTAAAATGATTTAAAGAGGTTTATTCTTAGCCAAGGATGAGGACCGTGGCCCAGAGCCACACCCAAGAAGCCTTGAGCAAGTGGTCTTATCATGGTTGGGTTACAGTTGGTTTTATACATTTCAGGGAAACAGGAATTTCACGTAAATCATGAATCAATACATGGCAGGTTTATACTGGTTTGGCCCAAAAAGGTGAGAAGTCTTGAAGTTGGGACGTATATGTTGTAGGTGGGTTTAAAGATTCTTTGATTTGTAATTGGTTAGAAATATGAAGCTTTGTGGGGTATTTTATTGCCTATAGAATATAGAAGAGAGAATGAAAATCACTGTTGAGGCTTTATGTAAGATACTGCAGTAGGGATATCCAAGTGATGTCTTAAAGGACAAGTAGGAGTCTACCAGGAAAAGAAGGGGTGGGAGGAGGGGGGAGAGTGGACACTGGAGAAGAGAAACCAGCAGCCTGAAATCCGTTATTTTTCCCACCTGGATTGTTCCCTTTTTAGGCAGACATATCATCTGGAGCCATATTTATCAAGGTGGCCTTGGGATTGGACCTTTACCTGGCAATTTTCATCCTCTTGGCAGTTACTGCTCTTTATTCCATCCCTGGTGAGTCTTTTGCATATTTTGCCCAGTCATTGCTGCCTTCTGCTAATCTTATCCCCACCTGCAATCATCAACCTCAGTGTTAGCCTTGTCACTGCCGAGGTAAGGACACTGTTTCATTCCCACTGTGAGAGTCAGGCACAGCACAAGAAACACAGCTAGAGCAAATAAAACAGAATCCTCATCAGATATGAGCACCTTGATGGAGGAAAATAATGTGGTGGATGGGATGGGGAATGGGTGCTTTGGTTCAACGCTGTGTTTGGTGCCCAGATTGGCATTTAGAATTCAGCATATCATCTACATGGAAGGCTGGATGAAATAGAAGCTCAGACATGAGACTGGCAAATGCAAGTTAAAGTTCAAATGAAGACAGGGTGCCATGGAGTGGCCTTGGGCGGTGCATGGTGCAGTCGGGGGAGGAGAACTGGAGCAGTGGGTTGGAGGTGGGGAGAAGGTGTGTGGCAATAGTCCAAGCAGGCTCTGATGAGCTAGGTGTGTCCGTGCAGTGTCTCATGCATACTAACTTATGAAACTACACCAGCTAAGTTGGGAAACATAAAGAATAATAGCTAGAAAAATCAAGACAGTTCTGGAACCATTTTCATACATCAAACAGTAAACCTAAAATAAATGACAGAGAGACTGACTCTCTAAAACTAAGAGTTGATTCAGGAACAGCAAGGGGGTACAATCTAGGAGAAGCAAGCTATGGTGGACCATGAGCACATCCAGGGGGGTTGGGGCAAGAAGAAACTTCTAAAGACAAAGAGGGAGAGTCCACATAAGCTGTTTTGAAACAGAGACCATCGGTTACAGGGGCTTACTACAGTTAGAGGCACTTGTTCATTGGTGGCACTGGCTGTTGATAGGAGAAGGTCTTCATAAAAGTGGCTTAACTGGAAAGTTCCAGTTGGAATAATTCTTTGTAACAGGCATAGGTGCATGACGGTCCTGTTTTCAACATCAGCCTTATTTCCTCAGGACACTCTCATAAAGGAAATATCTTGTCAACTGAGAGTCTAGTAAGTCTAGGATTGAAAGAGAAGCTGGGGGTTTCTTTGTACAATATTGCAGCAGAACGCAAATCAATTACTATACCTCATCTTTAATTAATGAAACAAAGATATGTTCCAACACTAAAGTGGAAATGGTTTTGCTGGCTTTTTAGAGCAGGGATATTGCTCTAAATGAGAGTGACGTAGAGATTGTTAAGGAAACTTTACTAGTATTAAATTTTTGCCTTTTCGCTACTTAATATTCAAAAACTCACATAATGATGGAATTCTGAAACTTTGAATCGGGGAAAGGCAAGAGAAATAGGAGAACCAATGAAAGACACAAATACTAAGGAGATTATGATGCCAAAACAAGTTTGTGGCTCAGCCCAGAGTTTTTGATGTTTTCTGTTGAGTCATTTCCGGCATTTGGGTGGAGGGGAACCCAGAGATGAAGGCAAATGCATGAGTACACATGCATAAAATGCCCTGGTTCTTTTTTCTCCTCTCTCAACAGGGGGCTTGGCCTCAGTGATTTACACAGACACCCTCCAGACCATCATCATGTTGATTGAGTCTTTTATTCTCATGGGTTTTGGTAAGTGAAGACAGCGTGTGCAGTGCCCAAGGGTCGGAAATCACGGGACTTGTTCCTGTTCAGTCTGTCTGCTCTTTTCTGCTGCCTCCCAGGTCTACATGGCCACACTGTCCAAACATTTCTATAATTCCCATCATTGAAATGTCTACCTGACTTCTTCCTTGCCATATTATTTCCGCATGAGGAAATGGGGGAACAATTTTACTTCATTCCTCAAGGCCACATATGGCCCTCCAGATCCCTTGACCGAATCCAAACTTCAAACCCCTTTACTAAAAGGATTTGTTCTGTAAAATTTGGATTCAGTCAAAAGGCTGCACTCAAGGATCCAGAAGGTCACATGTGGCCCCAAGGCTGCAGGTTCCCCACCCCGATGAAAATGTCCAGAAAAATCTTCCCCGGGTTTTCTTCTAGTTGTTTCATAGTTTCAGGTTTTACATTCAAGTCCTCAAACCATCTGGCGTTGATTTTTTTATATGGTGAGAAATAGGCATCCAGTTTCATTTTTCTGCTTATGTCAATTCAATTTTACCAGCACCATTTATTGAAAGGGGTGTCCTTTCCCCCGTGTATATTCTTATTGACTTCATCAAGGATCAATGGGCCGTAAGTATGTGGCTTCATTTCTGGGTTCTCTATTCTATTCCACTGATCTATGTGTCTATTTTTATGCCTGTGCCATGCTGTTTTGGTTACTATAGCCTTGTAGTACTATATAATTTGAAGTCAGGCAATGTGGTACCTCCAGGTTTGTTCTTTTTGCTCAAGATTGCTATGGCTATTCAGGCTCTTTTTTGGTTCCACGTGAACTTTATAATTGTTTTTTCTAATTCTGTTAAAAAATGATGTTATTTTGATAGGGATTGCGTTGAACCTGTAAATTGCTTTAGGCAGTATGGTAATTTTAACAATATTAATTCTTTTTAATTAGGGATGTTTTTTCCATTTGTTTGTGTCATCCAAAATTTCTTTCATCATTGTTTTGTAGTTTTCCTTGTAGAGCTCTTTCACTTCCTTGGTTAAATATATTCCTAAGTTGTTTTTGGTTTTGGTTTTGGTTTGTTTGTTTGTTTTTTGCGACTATTGTAAATGGGATTGCCCTCTTGATTTCTCAGCAAGACCATTATTGGTATAGGAATGCTACTGATTTCTGTACATTGATTTTGCATCCTGAAACTTTACTGAATTCATTTATCAAATCAAAGTTTTCTGGTGGAGTCTTTAGAGTTTTCCAGATGTAAGATCATATCTCCTCATTAGTATAGTGGTAAAAGAGAAAAAAAAGAAGAAAACAGATATAAAATCATAACTTCAGCAGGCAAGAGTAATTTGACTAGGCACATCCCAGTATCAGAGGGCATGTTTTCCAGCACAGCATCAGCTAATGTTCCTGGGACTGGTCCCTAAATAGTGGCTCACTACTTGAGGGTATGCTGTTCCAGTGACGGGGCGGGCCTGCAGTGCTCAGGACTACACTGGCTATTTTGTGTTCAGCCAGAGTGAGCAGGGCAGGACATGGAGCTCTCCCGCCACCTTATCAGTGATCGAGACACAGGCTACCAGGCTCCAGGGGAGCAACGATTCCCCCTATCAAGAGTCAGGAGTGTGGTACCACTCTGGGTTCACTGTCTCAATGAGTGGAGCAAGCGTGAAAGGATCACACTGCCTTATCCTAACCCAGGATGTGGGAAACTTCCCAAGTCCCCATCGCGCCTCACAAGAGTACATGCTGCCAAGGCAGGCGCCTTCTCTGTCGCTGCCTCCCTTGTTGCTGTAGCTCTTCATCCTGTGGCCCTCCAGGATCGCAAGGGGTCACCAATGGTGAGGGGTTTCCAAACAACTGTTAGCAAAGTGCGGTAATCCTGGCCACGTAGTACCAGCTGCTCCTAAGTCTCCAAAGGAGGTGGCAAACCTTGGTACTTGTAAGTCACCGGCCCAGATGGTCTGTGCACTCCTAAGTGCTGCAGCTGCCAACACACGAAGGCTCTCATGGTGTAATCCCAAGGCTTTGGTGCCAAACCAACAGCCCCTGCCACCCTCCCTTTGTGGACACTGACTCAGACCCCTCAGAGGTCAAATGGGACACCCTTCGGCAGGAAATACTGGCCTATGAGACAGGACAAGATGCAGAGGCATCCTCCGGCTCCCCCATCATTTCCAGTCACCATCTGACAGAACAAAATTATGGGAGGTTCCCAAAAGAAACATGAGATGGAGACATAACCACACCATGGTAGCAATGCAACATTTCCAAGAGAAGTTTGCACAGAGAGAGGGAGAAAGGGGGACAGATTGGTTAGGAAGAGTTTTTGATAAGGTGTCCGAGCTGCTACTCACAGTAACAGAAATGTGTCAATTCCTGGGGCTAGCCAAGGACCCCAAAACAAATAATTTCCTAACAAACTCGAAGGTACTTAGGACAAGATTTTTTCATAAACCACAGAAGAGGCCTCCTCTCCCCGCCACAACAGTGATGCTCTTGTAAGCACGGGAGTCACAGTGTCAAGGGTACAGATGAGGACAGGGTCATTGAGGAGAGTAATGTGGGGAAAACGACCCCCCAGGGGGAGGAGCCTTTGCCTCTTGTCACGTGAAAGACGGCCTTACTAACAACCTATCTAATAGATGAAAACAAACTATCAAGCAGAAACAGAAAAACACCTAATTGCCCCTTTGAAGGAAAAACTCATAACACAGCCACCCTTTGTTTAATTAAAACTCTGTGGCCTAACTTGTTATCTGTTAGGCTTTGTTTTCTCAGCTTGGAAGATCCCTAAGCAGACAGTAAGGGTGCGAGCTCTCTGCCTCAACTCTTACCGGACAGATTTCAAGGACTCAGATGAAGTCGGCCTCACAGAGAAAAAGAAAAATAAAGAACACCTGTAAGAACTGGAACTGACTGGAGCTCCAGCAAAGGCACTGGAAGACTCAGGAGAAACAGGTTTATTCAGATCCATGGCCAGTTACAAGTTTGGTTTGATTTTTGGTCACAGGCGCCCAAATGCCATTACTCTGAGTTTACGTTGAAACACAAAGTCTAACGTTTATAATTCAAAAAATGATAGAAAAAAACTAAAACTCCACACAACAAAAACAAAGGCTTGGTTTAAAAATCACACTGAGATGCCATTCTCCTTGCTGTCTCAGGATGCATCTGTAGGTATGTGAGACCCTGTGGGGATTTAAGACAGTGAACACATACATAATTGCTGTACATTTTGAACACTTAAGTGTTATCAAAAGGTCACTGTCTTTGAGCACTTGATTTTACTGAAGATACATGTAATAACGCTTCTGACCATCTTTGGTGGCCGTAGAACAGAAGCTGCCAAGATCCAACCAATCAACCTTGACCTCGCTGTTCCCCAAGCCTGAGGACCAGCTTCTGTTTGTAACAAGGTATGGCAGAGGGCAACACTGGGCACTGGGTTATCTGCTCGTGGCTTGGGGACTAGGGCAAAGCACCTGTGTTCTGAGAGGATCCTCGGCTCCTCCAAGGTGGAATTCTATGGCCCAGTCTTGGAATGGCCGGGAGAACATGAAGACAGACCCTCACTTTGCCAAACATGGTGGTGAAATTTAGCTTTGTATTAGGAATCAGAGGAGTCCCAACCTCTAGTTTTTTCAGGATTTTCTTTTAGAAACTTCGGTTCTTCCCTGGAGAGGAGGCTGAGCCACTATCCTGGTACCACGTGGGGAGAGGAGGTGTCAAAACCCACTCTGCCCACCTCAGGAACAGCCAGGGGGGAGGCGGATGCCCTCTAGGGCCAGGGAGGACAGGCTGGAGCCAGCATACTGGCTCCTCAGCTTTGCACAGGAAAATACTAAAATGGGTACTAAAAAAAAGGCCTCAGGCTGAGAGTGAGGGGCTGGCAGTCGGGCTGTCACACAGCGTGGCCCATGTGCCCTCTACCGCCACCCCCTTCCTTGCTACACCTCAACTGCTCTCCCTTCTCAGTTCAGTTTCTTCCAAACAACACCCCTGTTGCAGGAAAACACCCACTAGCAGCCCGAAGATGACCACGTTCTAGCTTGGAAGTGGCCTCCCAGGCAAACCCCCCAGCCTGCTGTGGAGACAGTGGCCAACCCGTCAAAGCTGATGCAGCTTGCCCCGCTCGGTCAGCACTGTCATGGCCATGGCGTAGAGGACGTAGCCCAGGATGAGGAGCAGGGTGCAGAGCAGGGGCCCCACATGGAACAGATAGGCCACAAAGAAGGCCAGCAGGAGTGAGAGCAGCGTCCGGTAGCTGCCCAGGAAGCGCAGGCTGAGCCTGGGGCCCCGGGCCTGGCCAGCCACCTGCCTCCGCCCCACGGGACTCAGCAGGTGCCTGTTGGCCAGCACTGGCTCTGTGAGGTGGTAGCGACAAAAGCTGCCAAGGAAGTCGTTGCGGGAGCACAGAGCTACCATTTGGCCTGCAAACTGAAACACAGACAGAGGCACAAATGGGGTGGGGACGGTAAGTGCCACCTCACAGGCCACCCCAGGGCTCAGGACAAACCCTCCCCAGGGCTACTCTCCACCCAGTCTCGCCCCAGGTTTTCGGACGGAATGGGAATGCTGAGGGGAGGGGCTGCTGGGCAGGACCGTCCTCTGGAACCCATTTCTACAAGAGGCCGGGCCGGCCCTACTGCCCACTCACTCTGTGGTTGATGGCGGATGACAGCCGAAAAAGAGCACGGACCAGGCAGGTGATCTCGTAGCTTCGGATGGGCTGCAGTTCAGAGTCCCCCTGGTACTCGATTTCAAACCTTCGCAGCCCGTTGATGATCTAGAAACCGAGGCCACAGGGACAGGTCAGAAGATATTAAAATATATCCTTATAAACAACCCAAACGAGCCCTCTCTGCTCAATGGGGCAGGGGGAGTTGAGGCCGGGTCAGAAGGCCCAGCCAGATGCCTCCAGGTCACGGTCCCTCACCTGGTACCGTCCCAGGGGCGTGAGGATGAGTCCATCCTCACCTACGATGCAGTCTGGGAGCTGCTTCTTTCCATTCTCGTCCTGAGTGGTCCCCAAGGCGAGTGTGAGCTGGGTGAGCTGGGCTTCGCTGAGCTGTAAGAGAAACGCCTCTACTTTCAATTTCAAGGTGAAGGCAGAGGCTTGGTTTTCACCCCACTGGCCTCTACCAGCAACAGTGAGGGGACTCAGACACAACACTCCAGGTATGGGCCTGCCTCCCAGGCCTAGGTCCATCCGTAAGGGGCCTGGCATGGGCTAGGCAGAGAGTGGATCCCTCGGGGAAGGGAACCCCAATGGCCCTTGGGCAGACCCCACTGCTCGTACCCGAAATATCTGGCGCAGGTACTCCAGGGCCTTCTCCAGGTACTCATCTGTCTTCCGGACACTGTCCTGCCCCATCTCGTCCAGGTCGTTGGCTGGGTAGGAGCAGTTGGTGTCCATGGGGCTGAAGCCCAGCCATGACAGGAAAGAGGAGCCAGCTGGGCTCTCCACGCACTGGTCAGAGATGGACTTGGCAGTCTGCTTGGCCTGTGTGATGAGCTGAGCGAGGCGCAGGACCTGCAGGGGCACAGGCAGGTCAGCTGACTTGTTCAGATGCTCCTGCACCCAGCCACTGACAGCATGGGCGTGTGCTGCCACCCATGCAGCGTGGCCCCAGGGAGCCCCAAGGGGAGTGTAAGCGACCAGGAAGGGTGGCTTCTCAGTGAGGACTTTTGTTAATTTTACTTTTAATTTATTTATTTTTTGAAGAGACAGGGTCTCGCTCTGTGACCCAGGCTAGAGTGCAGTGTTGTGATCATAGCTCACTGCAGCCTCCAACTCCTGGCCTCAAGCGATCCTCTGGCCTCAGCCTCCCAAAGCACTGGGATTACAGGTGTGAGCCACCATGCCCAGCCATGAGGGGGACTAATGGATGGGTTTTCGAAAGGGAAAATTTCCCAACAAACACTGCCTTCATTACCAGAAAGAAATTATATTTTACTGGAAATAAAAAGGGGGAGATGTGCAGTAGTGTCAACTTGACACTCAGACTTCCTCCTCTCTGTCCTGAAATGTGGGCGCCATCCGAGGCTCTGCTCGTCCCTTTAGCCTCAGGGACCCCAAGCACGGCACTGCCGACCCACTCACCAGGGTGCGGACCTCGGGCCCAAACATCGGGGTGTACTTGCAGTCCTGGCCCTCCAGGCTGTAGACGTGGCTCTTCACCTTGAAGGAGGCATCGGTGACCACTGGTGGCCAGGGTGACAGGAAGCTGCCAGTGAGTGTGGGAGCCGTGAAGATTCGGTGCTGGCGGTGGGGGATGCCGAGCTCTGGCTCCAGGAACAGCTGCTCGCCTGAAAGGTAGGACACAAGTCCGCAGACACCTGGCACCTACTTCCCGGGACACAGAGTACTGGCCACTGTTTCTGAGAAGCAGTGGCCGTGGTATGCCCACCCGAGGCCCTGCCCAACAGTGTGTCCCATGCAGGAGGTGGGACATGGCAATGTTGACAGAGAGACAAAGGCCAAGAGAAGCTGACACTCAACAAAACCAAGACAAAAGCATGACGGGGACCAAGAAGATCACCTCCTGACACCGCCATGAGTCCCAGGGACAATCGGGGGTTGCGAAGGCTTGGCTCATGGCTCTGCAGCCCCTATCTCCCTGCAGCCCCTACCCAGCATGCAGCAGCCGCAGGGAGGGGGGCTCAGCTAATCTCAGACTCCACCATGCACACGTGCACCCACTTTGCCCTGGGAGCCATGGACATACTGCTTCCTTGCAGCTAAGGGCTGGGCCCTGGTTTGGCCAGGGCAGGGCCTGTCTGGCTGGCCCCGGGCTAAGGCCTTACCTTTCTGGATCATTTCAGCCAGGTTGGGCTGGGCAAAGACTTTGGCCACTCGGAACACCATGAGAGCGTTCTTGGGGCTGACCAGATCTGTGCGGAGTGCACGGTTCAGGAAGGCCACGAACAGTTTGGTGTACATCAACAGGTTCTCCTGAACAAAGGGCGCCCTGGGGACCAAGGTGGCAGGTTGGGGCCAGCCTGTGCAGGACCCTGGCCAGACCTCCCTCTGGAGGCGGGAGCGACACTGGTCATGCCCCCATCACCCCTACATGTCACTGGGCTTCCAGACTCTCCCTGGTGAAGGCCCTGTGAAGGTGTCACAATGGCAGCTCAGTGGGGTGTGGGGGGCAGGGAGGAGGGCAGGACACAGGCAGGTGAGACCTAGGCCCTCTGAGGATAACACATCCTCAGCAAGGATGAGGCCCCTTTCCAAGAGGACTGAGGCCACTAAGGCAGAGCTGCCCAGAGCCTGATGGGGCAGAGGGAAGACCCACCAGAGAGGTGCAAGGGAAGGCCTCAGGTGAGGAGAGGAGACATCACTGGGCACACCAGGTGCAAAGGTGGCCTGGGGTTGGTGGGGCGGCCAGGAGGAATGAGCGGGAGATGAAGACGAAGTGGCCGCCACTCTGCTTTGTGCTGGTGAAGAAGGGTGAGGGATGGTTTGGGGGTGACCTGAACATGCATCTGGGCCGAGAGGGCACAACCAAGGGCATGGGGACCGGGAAAGACGGGAACAGCTGCTTTCTTGGGAAATCAATTCCAGGGCCCAGCGAAGCTCAATCCAAGGAGGGTGGCTGCGCTCTCACTGGGCAGGGGCTGGGACAGGAGCCCAAGAGGCCCCCGGTAGGATGCTCCCAGAGCAGCGTTTGCCGGGGGCAGCCAGTGCACTGCTAGGAGGAGGGGCCGGAGGCTCACCATTTCTCCGACACACACCGGGGCTGGGAGTCGCTGCTCTGAGCCTGCTTCTCAGGTGCGTACCTCCACGGCTGTAGGTAGCTCAGCCACATCTCTAAGACCTGGGGAGGGACAGGAGTGCCCTGAAGGCCCAGGAGCTGGTGGCAATGGGGATGGGGTCTGGGCTTCAAGTCAAATCCTCCAGTGGCCTGGAGCCCGACTCCCAGAAGGCAGCTAGGCGGGGGTTCCACGCCAGGTTCTGGCAGCTTCTTCTTGACCTCAGTGCGGATGCTGAGGAGCGATGGGCTTTTCCCACGTCGCCAGAGACGGCACATGCAGGCCTGGCACAGCCTTCTGGAAGCCAGGATCGCCAGCGGGCTTCTCCCAGCCGAAGGAGATGAGGGCAGCGAGTGAGGGCAGGACCCAGCCTGCTCAGAAACTGGGGCAGGCGGGGCCTTTCTGCGCCTGAGGGCTGGCTTTGGAAAGCCAAGCAGGCAGAACAGCGTGGCCCCCGAGGCCTCTGCAGTGGCAGTGGAGTCCCTCATGGGCCACACGGAGGGCGAAGGTGAAGGTGGGACGGGGAAGCACTCACGGCTCTGAAGGACGCATCCAGGGGCCAGTGGCCAAAGCAGTGCTGCAGGAAGAGGTAGAGCTTCTGCTGGACAAACCTCGGGACAGCAGTCCTGCAGGGGAGGGGGGTCACCTGCTGCTCACCCAGCACCTCTGTCAGTGAGACTCAGCTTTGCCGCTGGAGAGCGCTGGGCACCCCTGGAGCTAGACCCATTCCTCAGAGAGGAAACCAACATCAGAGAGGGTAAGGACCATCCCAAGGACACACAGCACGAAGGTGGCCAAGCCAGTGTGGCTCCTGTGTGCACCTTTCATCAGCCCTACACAAGTCACCCACTCAGCAGGCCCCAGTGAGGCCGGGAGTCAGGCCGGGGTCCCCGCCCTCCTCCTGACAGGGGCTGGGAGGCAGGGAGTGCTGAGCTCCCACTTGTGCCCGCCTATGTGGATGAAACGACAAGAGAGCAGCAGGACGGGGCCCCTCTGTGCCCAGCGTGGCTCTTTGCACAGCAGAGGACAGGGCTGCAGGGAAAGGCCTTGGGAGCAGCTGCAGCCAGGGGCCAGCAGCCGGGGTGGGGGGGGGGCGAGGGGACAGGCTGGAGAGGGGTCAGGGCTACCCAGCCCCAGCCCTGCAGAGCCTCACTGCTCCTGGAGCAAGGACACCACCCCTCGCCCTGCCCCGTGTCCTGGGCAGAGGGGGCTGTGGGTGACACCTGGGCAGGGGGGAGGATGGGGAGGGTGACATGGCAGCTGCCAGAAGCCACAGGAGCCAGCCCATGGCCTGCACCCACCGTTTGAATTCCTCCAGGGGACTGGTGGCGTGAGAGTGGGCGGAGGGAGAGGCCTGCTCTGGCTTCAGGCTGTTGGCAAAGGCGTGCAGATGCTTCAGCAGCAGGCGCACCACCAGCACATGCTCCTCAGTGGGCGTGAACGACTCCTACCATGGAGGAGGATGAAGTGGAGGAGGAGGAGGAGGAGGAAGAGAAGAAGAAGTAGGGTGTGAGGGCCCAGGGAGGTCTGCAGCGTCCACATTGCTCAGCCCCTAGGTCCAACCACATGTGCCCCTGGGCTGGTCGCTCTGCTCCCTGACAAAGGGCACGAGCCAGCTGGGAGTGGGGCCAGTCCCCCGGGCACCACTGTGCCTGGCACCCAGCATTCATGCTGCTTGGTCTGAACTGAGGCCAGCGCCCCAGGGTTTAGGGGGAGTGCTTGGCCAGGCGCCTACAAGACCCACCCTATGGAGGGCTCACTAAAACAGACAAATTTGCAAAGTGCTTCTCAGCCCTGCTTTTGTACCACCCTGCACTCTTGGGGGGTAGCACGGGTCATGGCCCACCAGGCTGTGCCCTTGGGCACTGCTGCCTATCCTGGTTCTCAGGGGGCAGGGGCAAGCTGGCATCTGCCCCCCAGCTCTGGATCCAGGCCCTCCCGCCTGCCTCCAGGGAGTGTGCAGAAGGCTCCCTGGGGCCCACAGCTTCTCCCCTCTCCCCTCCTAAACACGGGTAGATGGGGGCTACGCCAAGAGGAGCCCAGGGCATCACTGCCTCTGTTGCCCACGGACCTGTGGTCAGCAAACCCCCAGGAGCACCATCAAGAGTGTGGGCTGGGCTGGGCGCGGTGGCTCACGCCTGTAATCCTAGCACTCTGGGAGGCTGAGGCAGGAGGATCGCTCGAGGTCAGGAGTTCAAGACCAGCCTGAGCAAGAGCAAGACCCCGTCTCTACTAAAAAATAGAAAGAAATGATTTGTAAAACTAAAAATATATATAGAAAAAATTAGCTGGGCATGGTGGTGCATGCCTGTAGTCCCAGCTACTCGGGAGGCTGAGGCAGAAGGATTGCTTGAGCCCAGGAGTTTGAGGTTGCTGTGAGCTGGGCTGACGCCATGGCACTCTAGCTCAGGCAATAGAGTGAGACTCTGTCTCAAAAAATAAATAAATAAATAAAAAAGAGCGTGGGCTAAACTTTTAATTTGCAACATACAAGCAGGACCTTAGAGACCCAGATCCAAGATGAAGCCTGCTTGTCAGCTGTGGGGGAGAAGGTGGGAGCCTCGTGAGTGGACTGGGGAAGGAAGTGTCAGGGGGTGGGGGCCTGAAGGCAGGACCCTGAGTCTGGGCAGACACGCACCTCTCCCCACGGGCCCCAGCCCTTTGGGCCTTGACACATTTGCAACACTGAGGCCAGCGCAGAGCCTGGCCTCCTAGCACACCCCAATAGGCAGCAGCTCCCACACGGGCCACTGTACACAGCACTGTCACCTTAGGTCTCCCTGTCATGAAAACACCTCCCCACGTGCAGGTGACACAGCCCACAGGTCAGGGACTAAGTCTGAGGCTGGAACTACAGGGTGGGAGGTAGGTTCTTTTGCTTGTCTGTATTTTTACATGTTTGTGCAATGAATCTGCACAGCTCTGAAGGAGAATAGCAGGGGACACAACACCCACCCCCAGCACTGACAGACCAAGAGAGTAGAAGGGCACCAGTGCCAGGCAGTGAGGCTGCACCAGGACCCTTCTCCTGCTCTAGTCCCGTTCCTGGCCCTTCGGTCCCACCTGGCCTGGCATCCTGAGCCATGGTATCGTCCCTGCGGCTAAGAGGAAGGGACGGCACCCACATGGGAACCAGAAACCCACCTTCCCCTGCTTGAGCGAGCACCTGCTTCCGGGTCGTCCTGCAGAGTCCGGAGGGCCAGGCTCTTGCTGCCACCCCCGCCCAGCCACAGGAACCCTGCAGGCAATTTTCCCACAGGTTTCCAGGCCACACTCACTGTCTTCCAACTCTGCACCCCTGCTGGGCCATGTTCTCATGTGGGTCCCTGGCCACAGTTGCACTTGGCCTCCACCTGCTCACTTTTAAGGAAGCTCTTGCCTTTCCCACGAGGCACAGCCTCCCTCGCCACCTTTCCTGCTGTGGGGGTGAACGGAGCCAGATGCTTCCCCAGGACAATGTCCCTCCCTCCTGGCCCCTCCTGGGCCCTCCGAGCCTCCTCTGCAGCTGCTCCTGCAGAGCAAGAACTCCGCTGTGTGCTGCGGTCGCCATCCCATCCCCACAGGCACTCAGGGGCCAAGCCATGTTTTCTCATCTTGTGCTCAAATTCACATTCAACTGTTGTGTGCTCCCTCCCAGGTTACTGGACAGACCCCAGGCCAAGAGCACAGCTCCACGTTTCTGCATCTCTCACGAATTAGCTAACTCTGTTGTCCCCGAAATGCCATACAGGTCTGAACTCCACTCCACTGACCTCAAGTCTGTCCCCACACTTGTCCTTTCAGCCCAGGCAGACCACGATCTCCATGAGGTCACAGCCTGCTCTCATCTGCCTTGCGAGGAGTCCACGAGTGGCCAGGGCTCCACAGGCAAAAGCCAGCCCAGCTGGACTGTCAAGGGCTGGCAGCCTCTTGGGGCTGTGGGGTTCAGCCCCAGGTGCTCCCCACCCCCTGCCTCACATGCAGGCTGGGGCCGCTCTGAATGGGGCAGACTCCACACCACCCCTAAGTCCCTGGGCCTCAGCATCCTCAGCCATTTCCTGAGTACCAGGCCCTGCCCCTCGGGTTGAGCCAGGCCAGTGACTATTTTAGCTTCCTCAATCTGGGGCCAAGCATGGCACCCTCCCACACCAGAGAACTTGTGACACCTCCACTGGCTGAAAGATTGGCCAGCCAGGGCCATGTGCACCTTGCTCCATCACACAGCCACAAACCAGGTGAGTCTATAAATCTGAGGGCTCCTCCCAGCACACGGGCTTTGTTGGACTTGGAACTAGCCCTCAGAATCACCCGCAGCTGGCCCTGGCCAGACCCTCGCCCGGCCACTGTGCTGACGCACGCTCTGTGGTTTCCACCACGGCAGGGGCAAGGGAACAAAACGAGAGCAGCCAGTACTTGGTAGGCGTGGAGGGCCTGGAGGCTGGGCTGCGCAGGGCTGTGGAGGGCGCTGGAGACACTGAGCCGGTAGTGCAGAACCTCCAGCTGAGACAACAGGACAGAGACACCAGAGAAAAGGCAGGGAGAACAGAGGACAAGAGGATGGGTGGGGAAGGGGAGAGACGGACAGGACAGGGAGGGGAAGTGGGGAGAGAAAGAGAACAGTGAGAACAGCCCAGAAGTAAAGAGAAGAAACAAAAAACAAAAGACACGGTCAGTGACAACCCAAATAATGAGAGTCCCGGCAGCCTCAGGCCAGCACATCACCACCCCTGTCAGAGGCCCAGAAGGGGCCCTGGGCAGGCAAAGCCATGGCCTTGTAGGCCATGGGATAGACAGACCCTCAAGATCACCTGGAGGCCTCTCAATGTCCCTTGGCCCTAAAGGCCTCTTCCATTTCACAAGGTTGGCCCAAATCACCGCGCTTCCAGAAGGGACCCACCCTCCCTGGGACCGACCCTGGGACCATACCCTGTGTGGCACATGCACCCCACAGCACACCAGGAACCCGGGGCCCCTGCTGGGACACGCTACTGGCCACCAAGGCCCTGAAGGCCACTAGGCTCAGAAAAGAAATTTTAGGGAAGCATATTACAGAAGGAGGACTCTGCCCAGAAAAGAAAGATATTTATTAGATTTCCCTAGATTATCTTGAGAAATTGACCAAATCGGCATGGGACAGATCAATTTCTATGTGTGTAAAACCCAATCAGTATCCCCTCTGTGACTGCCTCTGAGAACTGAGACGACGGGACAGGCTCCTGAGGGCCGCACAGACAGCAAGTGCAGGCTCAGTCGGCCAGGCCCCGCCTCACCTCCACACCCTACATTCTGGCAATCAGTGGAGGTGCTGTGCTCACCGGTTCTAACTGTGGGAAAAGCCTCTCCTACCTCACCAGGATCCCCTGCCCTCCAGATGCACCTGGCTCCGCAGGGCAGGAGCCTCTGAGAATCCAGCCACACACACCCAGAGGCAGCAGGAACTCTGAGGCTGGGACAGCCCAGGACACAGGGAGACAACGCAGCTGGCATGCTGTCTGGCCCCCCAGCCCCACCCCCTAGCTCTCTGCCATGTGGAGGCCTGCAGAAGCACCCTTAGCCAAGCACAACCCAGAGCCGGCCCAGTGCACATGCTGCCTAGCAAGGGCCCTGCCTCCTGGCCAAGCAGCACACACACTAGGCTTCTGAAGGAAGGTCAGAACACACTCGCCAGATGCCAAGGAGACACACAGAGCAGGATGGGGCAGAAGGGAGGAGAGCAGGGAGGCACCTCCCCTCACAGCCTTCCTCCCTGCCAGACCCCCAGAACGGCTTTCCTGGTTGGCCCTTGAAAGTAGGTATGTTCCAACTCGCTCAGAAGACAGGATGAACAGACAGGAAGACAATGCAGCAGAGTGGCCCCTGCCCATGTAAGGCTGAGCCCCATGCACAGGGCTTAGCAAGCATTCCAGGCCCAGGGAACCAACCACGGGGATGCCCAGTGTCTGAGTCCGCGGGCATCAACCAGGAACATGCAGCAAGTCTGCTGGGAGCAGGGAGGGTACCAGAGGCTCTTTGTGACTCAAGAGGCCCAGGATGGAGATTTGGGTTACCCTGTGCTCTGAGAGAGCACGGGGTGGGGGGCGGGGACTGTACTCCAAGCGTCCACACAGCAGAGCACGCAGCTACAGAACTGGCTGCAGACTCTGCAGCAGGTAGTAGACCCACACCTTCTCCCCAGAATCAGATGAAACCTTACAGGACGCCCTTCTCAATTTAAACTCATCACCCATGGATTCTTCACTCCGAAGGACGCCCTCAAGAATTCTGTCCGTGCTGGCCCCAGGGATAGTGACACCAGCACAATTCCAGGGACTCTGCCACCTCCACACCTCTGCAAACGAGTGTACTGCCCAGAGTGGGAGTGGAGAAGAGCGTGGAAAGGGAAGGCAGGCTGCATGCAGGGGGGCACTGGGCCCAACCCACCACGAAAATGGCTCTGCAGGAGCGTGGGCAGCAAAGGAGGCTCGAGGTCACCATGGTAGATGGGGGCTGCCTGGGGCCGCCATCTCACTGGAAAGCACAAAGGCGCTGCTGGTGGTACAGGGGACTGACGGGGCCGTGACTCACAGAGGCACCTGCAGCTCGCCTGCCCCCACAGCAAGAGCACCACAACCTCATGGATTCCCACTGCCAGGGAGGGGACTCCGAAAGCCACACAGGGAGGATCCCTGAAAGGATAGACCTCAAGGCCCCTCAAGTGCCCACGTGTCAGGGCGCAAGGCCCCCCAAAACCGGAGAACAACACCCACCTTTTGTTTGGCATCTGAGGGGTGGATGGTGGGACTCTGCTCCCGCCATCCAGCCTGTGAAAGCTAACTCAGATTGAGGACAAGAAGTAGCAGGTGGACCAGGGCTGGCAGCAGAGATGGGAAGAAAAACTGTGGAAACGTACCTTGGCATGAGGGGACTGCATTTTTTGGTACAACTCCAAAGAATAATGATGAAGCCACATTTCAACAAAAACCTGCAAAAGAGCATTAGCTGGTCAAATCTTTCTGACAACAGTACCAAGACCATTCAACGGGGAAAGGACAGTCTCTCCAACAAATAGTGCTGGGAAAACAGGATATCCACACGCAAAACGATGAAGATGGACCCTTACCTCACACTATATATACAAATTAATTCAAAATGCATCAGCAACCTATATAAGAGCCAAAACCATAAACTCTTAGAAAACATGGGAGAAAGGCTTCATGACACTGAATTTGGCAATGGTTTCACAGCTGTGACACCAAAAGGACAGGTAACAAAAGAAAAAAAAATAGAGAATTGGACTTCATCAAAATCAAAACTCTTGTGCACCGGAACACACTACTGACAGAGTCAAAAGACAACCCACAGAATGGGAGAAAATATCTGCAAATCATGTATCTAATAAGGCAGTAATATCCAGAATATATAGAGAACTCCTAACACTCGGCAATAAGAACACAAACAATCTGATTCAAAACTGGGCAAAGGACCTGAATAGACATTTCTCCAAAGAAGACATACAAATGGACCACATGCACGTGAAACGATGCTCAACATCACTAATCATTAGAGAAAGGCAAATCAAAACAACAAGATATCACTTCACACCCACTAGGGTGGCTATGATAAACAAAAATAACAGAAAATAACAAGTGTTGGTAAGGAAGTGGAGAAATTGGAACACTTGTGCACTGCTGGTGGGATGGTGCAGCCACTATAGAAAACACTACGGTGCTCACTCAAAAAATTAAACATAGAATTACCATATGATCCAGAAACCCCACTTCTAAGTGTATACCCAGAAGAACTGAAGGCTGGATCTCTAGATATTTGTATACCCACAGGCAGTGTTAGTCACAACGGTTGTGTCCACTAGCAGGTGAATAAATAAACAGAATGAGGTATGTTGAACCTTCGAGACATTATGCTAAAGTGAAGTAAGCCATTCACACAAAAATAAATACTCTACAGCCTAAATAAAACTTCAGCTATAAGCACCTGAAGCAGTCAAATTCACAGGAAGAGAAAGTAGAACAGTGGGTGACCGTGGGTCAGGGGAATGGAGAGGTGTTGTTTAATGGGTAGTTTCAACTTCACAAAATAAAAAGCATTTTGGTGATTAGATACACAATAGTGTGAATGTACTTAACACTGCTGTGCACTCTTAAATGCTTAAGATGATAAATACCATGTAATATATATTTTACAATTACAATTGGCCCAAGAAACAGAAACTTCCAATTCTTCCATGCAAGTCCATGTCTTGGTCACCTGCCTTCCTCCCGGGCTGACACAACCCCGAGCCCACTGCAGCTGGGAGCTGCCTGAGCCACCACGGTCCCCTGTGAACAGAGGTCATGATTCCTACCAGTCTGATGTCTGGAGGCTGCTGTGAAACTAACATGGAAGTTTCAAAAAGCACAGCATCCTACACACTAGGAGTCATGTAGGTGAGAGAGGCAGAGCCCCATGCGATCCATGTTCCATGCTCTCACCAGCGATCCTGTGGCTACCAAGTCAGCCCCAGGATCCAGGTCAAAACCAGCTGAATCTTCAGTGTGCGCTCAGAAGACAAACCAGGGCCTGGGAGGTGGCTCAGAAGGGCAGGACTGCTCAGTGAGTGCGCCAGCCCGTGCCTGTGTGAGAGGCTAGAGCCCACCAGGGCAAACAAGGGTCGCTGCCACCTCCCATTTGGATCCCCTGACACGCAAGAGCTGGGGGCTCTCTGCCAACCAAGGGGGAGGTGTCACAGGCCCCTCACCACCCAGCATGATGAAAATGCTGCTGGGGGCAGGGCTCACTACCCACATGACAGTGAGCACATGACACATCTCGAATGACGTGGAAGGAAGTCAGAGGGGCAGGGTGCAGTGGGGACATTTACACACATCCACTGGAAACTGAAAGACTCTGCAACAATTATGTCACCAGAGGCAAACCAAACAAAACTGCCGAGGACAGGAGTCCTGGGATGAAAAACATTGTCAATGACATTTCTTCTCATCTGTTCTCTAAATGTCACAACAGGAAAACATCAACAGTTTAGAAATCTTCCCCCCAGGCTGAAGGGCCATCTCTGGGACTCTGCCCACATGGTGGACAGTGGCTGAGCAGTTCACTCGGAAACAAGCAGAGACCAGTGTCCTCTGTGCTCACCTGGAGCAGAGTTTCTGACCTCCAGATCTCATGAGAGGCGGGGTCTGCATTCACAGACGTCTGATGAGAGATGTGTCGCTTCAGGAGGCTGGTGTGGTGGAGGCCGTAGGAAGCAAAGGACATGGCTGGGGTCCTGAGGGAGACATGGAAACAAGCCCAAGTCAGGGCTCCCACTGGCCAAGCCTGGGGCAACGTGAACAACAGAATCAACAAGAGCAGTAATGAATTATAACCTGTTAATCACAGGACAACTGCCAGGTCCCTACTGATAATACTTAAATAAATACATGGGGAAGAAAAAAGTCTTCCTTATCATAGAGTGCCCACTAATAAGTGTAGGAGGGATGAAATTAAGAGGCTGGGGTCCTGTAACTTACTCACATGGACCAGAAAAAAAAAACATATTTAACAGATGTCCTCAGAGTGTGGAGAGCAGGGTCGGGGTGGAGGTCATAGCGGAAAGAGAGGTTGGCCAGGTGGCAGCAGTGGCCAGTGACCCTGACAGATTGCTGAGGCAGTGGGCGAGAAGCAGGACTTAGAGGCGGGGCAGGTTCCTGTCCTCCCAAAGGCAGAATTTAGCTACCCCACTCATGTGTGAGTTCTGGGTAAGGGCCTGGCCTGCACATGCCAGCAGAGGTCGGTGAGCAGTGTCTGCAGTGACGTGACGGCATGCAGCCCCCCGGGGACGGAGATGGGCCCTGAGGTTCAGGAGGGTCAAAAGAGCACAGGCAGCTGCCGCCAGGGCAGGAGGGTCTCCTGGGGAGTGGGCCAAGAGGCCTCCAGTAAGGGCCCACCGAGGCCTCAGAGTAGCCAGGCAGGAGGCCCCTAGTGCTACCCCCGCCGGTACCCCACAGTGTCAGGCTCAGGCTGCTTGGCCTGGCACAGAAAGCTCTTCAGTTCAGGGCCTCGCACTCAGGCCAAGACCTGGCCCAGGGGCCCACACAGATTCCTACTATTCTCTTTCGTCCACAGACAACCCTTCCGCCCTGCCCACAGCTCAGTGTGGGGCTGAGCTAAGGCACCACCTGCGGGGAGGGCTGCTCAGAGCAGAACAGAAGCCTGTTCCCACACCAGAGTGAGGCCTCGAGGAAGCCAGAGACCCAACAGCTTCAGTGACAGCCACAGACACCAAGAACTAAAACACAGACGCCCCCTCACCCCATCCTCAAATCTGTGCTTGGACAGCTGGGGTTGGGAAGTGAGGCATAAGAACAATCGGGGAACCTTGGAAAAGGGTGGCATCACTGTCCCCATGGGTGATGTCACTGACCAGGCCACTCCCTTAATGGCCAAGGCAGCCTTACCTGGGAGCTGGTGAGGCGCTAGCACCCCCTGGGCTGGAGGAAAGTGGTGGGGGCACACTGCCTTCGGTGGGCAGGAACCACGACAGGTACCTGTCCACCAGGATGAAATAGGCACAGTCTGAAGTACGGATGTGGAGGGACACAGGGAGTGGCTGGAAAACCAAGGTTGTCGTCAGTGTGGGCTCTGGGCCCTGCCCAGATGCCAAGAGCCCCAGAAGCTCGGGGGGGCCCTGGGCCTCAGCCACACCCCTCCCAGCAGGCTCTGGTGCAGCCAACTGCACTCAGAGGCGACCCTTCCATACCTTCTGAGTGATGAGGCTCAGGGCAAAGAAGAATATATAATATTCGAACGGATCTGATGGCAGCGTCAGGGGCAAACACACCACAGGGTTGTTGGGCCACCCCAGCACTGTGTGCTGAGCCACACCCGGCCTCCCCACCACAGGGCCACCAAAGGATACTGAGGGCCAGGTTCAGGCCAAGGCCTCCGGTCGGGGGAAACTGGACCTTGTTGTGGTACAGAGGGCTGTCAGGGAGGACGCGCTCCTGGATGGACGCTTTTACAGGGCCCTGCACACAGAGGGAGGGAGGCTTGTGGGCAGCGCCCCCCACACACTGCAGCCCTTTCGGAAGGCTGCTGGGGAAGGAACTAGCCCATGAAACCTGCTTGTGGGCAGTGTTGGAGCATAAGAGCCTTTGCTTAGGGTCTCTCCCGTCATTCTCACAAGAACCTGCAAACAGCAACGCCAGCAGCTGAGTACATTTTTGAGCCCCATCTCTTTTGCCTCTCATGCCCCAAGCAAGGCACTCCACAATTTGCCCCTGGAAGACGGGAGACTCAGAAGAGCAAAGCAACTGGTCACATGGCCCCACGTGACCCTCAGCCAGGAGTACACCAGGCACCATAGCAGCTTCTCCATTGGCAGAGCTTGGGACGATCTTTAAAAATCAGTAGCTGTTGAAGTTCTAATTTGTGGTGCCTCCTGGACTCTGAAAAGCCACTGTGGCATTCTCCTCTGCCCACTGTCACAGGCGCTCTAAACCCTCTGTGCCCCTGCCCGCCCACCACCATGGCCACTATGCAGGACCGGCTGTCCCAAGCGCCACTCTCAGAACCATGGTTTACTTACAGGCAGGTAGGAGACAGGAAAGTCAAACTTATAGTCTTCAGCTTGAAGTTTATAAACCAACTTCATCATTGGGCCACTGAATATGAAATTAAATAAACAAACAAAAACAGGGCAAATGAACTACAAACTGCTTTAGACTTGAGTCTTGCTCTGTAGCCCAGGCTAGAGTGTGATGGTTCAATCATACTTCATTGTAACCTCAAATTCTTCAGCTCAAGTGATCCTCCTGCCATAGCCTCCCAGGTAGCTGGGATTACAGGCATACACCACCATGCATGGCTAATTTTTTAAAATTTTTTTGTAGAGATGGGGGTCTCACTATGTTGCCCAGACTAGTCTTAAACTCCTGCCCTCAAGTAATCCTCCTGCCCAACCTCTCAAAGTGCTAGGATTATAGGTGCGAGCCACCACACCCACCTTTTGATCGTTTCTTAACCTTAAGAAACAGATTGATTTAAAAATGAGATCACCCCGAGGAAGCACCTGGTCCTTCTAAGGTGACAAATCTACCTACCCAGGATCTAGAAATTCCATGGCGATGCTGTACTCCACAGGGTTCACCCGTCCCTGTAGGCAGCGGAGGTTCCAGCCAACGAGAATGCCATCCAGGCTGCCGAAAATGCTCTCCACCAGCCACGGGAAGATGGTGTGCAGCTCCTGAAACAGTGAGGCTGTGGGCAGGTCCCGCTCCTGCCCCGGCTCAAGTCCTGTACTCTGCCCTACCGGCTCCCTCTGTGAAGGTCACACCATCCTGACAGAGACCCACAGGGACGGTCCTGCACCCACAGGAACCCCAGTACAGCATGCCAATGAGAGAAATAGCTTTGGCTTCTTCTGCTGGGGTCACATGGTATACCCAGCACCACCGCTTTAGACTTGGGCCAGTTAAATCAGTTAGCCTGCAATTAAAAGACTTTTTAAAATGTCAGAAATTTCTGAACTAAAGAGAGTTCTATTAAAAAAGGTGGCAACATCCTTTCTCAGAGTGAAGCCCCTGAAACATAACTGACCGGCTGCCATGTGGTATTAACTCTGTCCAAGTCAGCTTCCTGGGATTGACGCTTCCAGGTGTGATTTAAACACATATTTTCAGTTTTTGCGTTAGGGTCTCTCAACTTTGTTGCTACTGACATTTTGGGCTGGATTATTTCTTTGTTGCAGGGGGCTGTCCTGTGCATTGTGGATGTTTCCAGCATCCTTGGCCTCTGTCCACTAGATTCAGGAGCATTTGTCCCATCTGCCCCTAGTGCTGACAACCAAAAATGTCTCAGACATTGAAGCACCTGTGGTCCAGAACCGCTGGTCTAGAGGTTCACATAGTTAAACGTGTTCATCAATATGAGTCATGATATCACAGAGGTCAGGCCTCTGTGCCTCAGAGGAGGGAATCGGTGATTATGATAGTTTTTCCAGGAATGCAGAAGACACGCCCCAAAGAGAGACCCCAGCAGACCTGTACCTTTGCTGGAAAATCCTCAATGACTTTAACCAAGTCTTGGCACCGCTGTGCAAAGGGCTTATTTACACAGTCAGCTTTCAGGCTGGCCTGGAAGACAGAACAAAGTGAAAAAACCATGAGTGTATTTGCTCTGCAGCTTTTGGTGGTATTTTGGCTCAAGTCAAAACAGAAATGACATACAACCATTGGCTTGTCCCCAGCACCTCACACATGGGGTCGTGCCTATACCAGTGGCCCAAAAGATGCTGCTAGAAGAGAGGCCGTGGTTCTGTGCTCGCTAGACCCACAGTGCTCAGGCTGGCTTCCCGGCACCCTTCCCAGGTGGCCACAGTTACCTCAGAGCGCTGCACATCAGCAGAACAAAAAAACTAACTTCTGCTGATCCACAGGCAGGGAGTCAGCCCCAGGTTCAGTCCCGCAGCCAGCAGAGGACCCCTACCGCGTAGGGCACCTCTCACAGACCACCGCGAGCTCACTGGCTTTGTACATATGAACTCGAAAGTTCCCACCTGACCGACCACCCGTGATTACACCGCCATGATTGCCAGTGAGAATGTCCATCCAAAGGAGGGCACAGCAGAAGCCCTCTTAACCAAGCTGTGCTTTAATCAGTGGTGAACCTTCTGAACTCATCACCTTAAACACAGGGCAGGCTCAAATGACAGACGGCTTCAGCCAAGTGGGCACTAGTCATGAAGGCAATGGACAGGCCGGACAACATTCAGGACAAGGACTAAGGAAATCCACCCGAGGCCATGGGATGTGGGGAAAGCACCCTGACTACAAGGAGAAAAGAGGTCTCTGTGCAAACAGATTAAGATCAGGAGGAAATACCCAGATTTCCACCTGCAGGGCTTTCCCGAGGATAGCTAGGGCCTTGCTTACCTCCAAAGGAGGGTGGATTTCACAGGGCCTGAGTAAGAAACAGAGACCTGAGCTATCAGGCCACAGGTCAGACCTACTGGCTCTAGTGGGGCACAGCCAGGAAGAATGTTCCTCCGAATGAATGTTTATAAAAAGCACCTTCTGGGAACTGAAATTGGGAACCTTCATCTCAGACACTTGCCTCAAACCTAACTTCTCAGCATGTTAACATTTAAAGTGCAGTCCTAGCCACCCCAGTACAGCAGTGTCCCTCTATTTTTCACTGATAACAGTTTCGATTATTAATTATTAGAACACTCCATATCCGCATAAGGGTTTACAGGGCAGGAAGACACATCCTTTTCCCTTGCTCCTCTTCCTCGTACCCTGGGGAGTAGGGACAAGAGCACTTGAATCAACTTGTCTTATAGGCGAGAAAACTAGAGCTCAGACAGTGACTAAACCCCAGGTCCTGCAGTAATAAAGAGCAAAGTCAAGCTGAAGGATTCCAACCCCAACTCTGGCATTATTTCCATCACGCACCCCTCAAAAACCACCACCAGACAGTTCTTCAAGTCGGCGGAGATAATTCTCCAGGCCCTCAGCCATGCAGCTGTCGTCACGCTGACACTCACCAATAGGAAGCTGGGTTGCTGCAGAGGAGGGAACGCCATAGCAGCCTCCAGTGGAGCATCGAGAACGGCCACCTTAGCAAACCACTGTGGAGAAACAAAGATGACATCACAACAGCTGCTACGCAAGAGAACATGCAGTTTCATGATGCCCAGGAGAACGTCTGTGCAACTCAACACGCACTGCACTGCCAAGTCCCATGTTTTAGTGTGGACGCCACACCGGGCTAAACTGTATTTTTTTTTTTTAAGTTAGGGTCTTACCAGGTACTCAGCCCTGCCCACCTGCACCAGTAAAGGTGCGGAGGTGGCACCCGGCAGCCTGTGTGGAGGCGGAGCAGAGAGGCCTCGCACAGGCAGTGGAGGGGTTGAGAGGGGACAAGAAGCTCTGCTAAGCGACAACAGGAACGTCTCCTGGGTTTTTTCAATTCTTGACTAGCTATCAACTTCGGTGTTAAGGAAAACTTAAAACGCCGCATTTCTGACCGACCCGATGAAGAAAACACTGCAAAACGCGCAAAGCAGCGCAACATCGTGGACTGTCTGACACGGGCAGGGCTTTAGCGAGACGAAGGGCAAGCATCTCTTTGCTCGGAGGAAGCTTCCAGAGACAGCGGCCGAGCGAGGCCCGGGGCGTCTAACTGGGGTTTCGAAGGGAGGGCAGTGTGTCCACAGCCCTCCGACCCTGCCACGGCGACACGCCCCCATCGCACCCCTCCGCGTGCTGTGCACCGGGAGTCCCCTCCATCCCCTTCCTCCGACACCCTCTTTCTTCAGGAGCTGCTCCGGACCCCAAGGTCTCTCCTGGGAACCGCACCCCTCAGGCAACACCGGTCAGGCCGAGGAAAGCGGGTCCCTGTCAGGGCCTGCCTCTGGCTGCCTCCTGAGAAGCAGCAGCATGCCCTGCTGTGGGTCACAATTGTCCTGCCTAGTGGCTGTCGGGAGCCGCCTACTGCAGGTGAGGAAACTGAGGCTCGGAGAAGCCCAGCCGCACAGGCGGCGAAGTCGAGCCAGGACCCGCACCCGGCTCTTCCTCCCGCGCCGCCTGTTGAGCCTAAAGCTCGACCTTCACTCGGCGCCGTCCTTCGCTCGACTCGCTCCGCGAACGGTAACCGAGCTCGTACCGGGCGGGCGAGCGAGCTGCGCGGGAAGGTGGGATCGAGGTGCAGCCTGGGAGGGTGGCCAGAGGGCTCAGCCGGGACCCTCAGCTCCCCCGCCGCCCGGCCACGGCAGAGGGGCCAGGCCCCGGCCCGAGTTCCGGGGCTCGCGGAGGAGCGGAGTCAGCCTCGGCAGGGGCGCGCGAAAGCCGCTGGAGCGCGGGGGCCGTCCCGCGCGCGCTTCCCGCTACTCACCTGAGGGACCCATAGCGCCGCCCGCCTCAGGAATGGAAACCGCCATTCGGCCACCCGGCGCCGAAATGTCGTCATCAAGCTGCGTCTGGCGTCACGCCCCCTGACCCAGCGGGAAAAGCGCCCCTACCTCTTTGCGACTCTACCTCAAAGGCGCGTGCGCAAAGCGAAGGGCGGCCAGGTGTTGGGGGAGAGGGGGGATGGTCCGTCGCTGAATGCGCGTGCGTAGTGGCAGCACCCGCGCCCCGTACGGCTGTGCTCACGTATTTAATCCACGGCATGGAGTCCGCGTGCGCAAAAGCGGAAGCTGTTGCCTAGGGCGCTCGATGAGTGCCCCCTAGTGGGGAAACGGCGCGGAACACAGCAGCATTGCGGTGAGCGCCCGTCTTCGGCGACCATTTATGGAGCGCCTGCTGTGTGCCTGGCGCTGCGCTGGGTGCTGCTCCCTAAGCGAGCACGACCAGTGCAGCCCATGAGGGAAGTCCTGACCGTCGAGGAGCGGGCCTCTGTGTCCGCCACGGCGACCGCGACGCCCAGCACGCCGCCCAGCGCACGGCGGGCGCTCATTAAACGTCAGGGGGTCGGATGACGGCGTAGACACGGCGCCGGGACCGGTGGGGGGCGCTGTGGGAGCGCTCGGCGGGGCGGGGCGCGCGGATGGCGGCAGCGGGCACCGGGTCTGGGTCGGGGACGCCCCCGGGGCTGGAGGCGACCCGACAGAAGCTCGCGCTGCGGCGCAAGAAGGTGCTGAGCGCCGAGGAGATGGAGCTGTACGAACTGGCGCAGGCGGCGGGCGGCGCCATCGACCCCGACGTGTTCAAGTGAGCGGGGCGCGGGTGGGGGCGTCGCGCTCGTCGGGCCCCGGACCCCCGCCCGGGCCCGCGGGTCTGTAAGAGCCTCCAGCCCTTGTCGGGTCCTCAGGGAGGCCTGGTCCGCGGCGCGGAGGGCTCACTGCGGGCGTTTGTTCTCGCCAGGATCTTGGTGGACCTGCTCAAGCTGAACGTGGCCCCCCTTGCCGTGTTCCAGATGCTCAAATCCATGTGCGCCGGGCAGAGGCTGGCGAGCGAGCCCCAGGACCCTGCGGCCGTTTCTCTGCCCGCAGCGAGCGTGTCTGAGACCCGAGGTCAGAGCTGGGCCGGGCGCTGCCTGCCCGCGGGCGGGCGCGGCGGGCGGGAGGAGGGCAGGCGCCGCACAGCGCGGCTTGACCCCCAGTGGCCAGGCCTGTCTGCCCTTTCCCGGGGCCAGCGGGGCCCATCCAGGGGCTCCAGGCCCTGGCGTCATTGCTACCCTTGGAAATGCACGTCCAGCTCAGGTGGACCCAGAGTGGGTGCCCAGAGTGGTCCACGCAGGCTCTGCCTCGGCCTCTGCTGCCTCTTCAGTCATGTCTTTGTTCCACAAATATGGGAATAAAGACGGCTTTGGTTCCTGTCCTGTGGCACTACAGCCTCCAGGGCTTCCTGCCACCCCCTCACCTGTTCCCCAGGTCCTGCCAGTGGCCTGGCCAGCTTCCCTCTCAGGATCGCAGGATGATGAGAGTGGCAGCTCCTGGCTAGCCTGGAACATAGGGAACTCCTGCCAGGGTGCAGAGGCCTGAAGGGCTTCCTCACTCTGGAGTGGAGTGTCCTCACTATGTCACTGTGGAGCCTGGGGTTCCTGCTCCAGCTCTTCCTCCCTGCGTGTTGCTTCTGCTCTGGATGGCTATTGGAAACCCTCTGAAATGCAGCACAGCCTCCTAGGCAAATGGCAGGAGGTCCAGGCGGGCTCCCTGCCTGGAAGCGCGAGGACACTGGCACAGGCATCCTGGGGTTGGGGGGGCAGCGGGGCAGTGCCAGGGCCCTGGGTGCCCACAATCCCCACCCCGAGCAGGCCAGGCACCAGCGCTCCGGTCTCCTCACCCTCGCTCTGTCTGCTCTGTTTGTGTCTCTCTCTGACCTCCAGAGGCCTCCTTTCTCTCTGCCAGGGGCAGTAGCCCCCCTGCAAGGCCCTCCCTTTCCTCGGGCCCACGGCCTGCGGCCTCTCCGGTTCTGCTCCAGGGCCCAGCTGCCGCGCACTCGCCTCTCTCTCCAGGGCCCCCCGGTTCCCTCCGCTTCTCTTGCTGCCTGTTCTCTCCTTTCGCAGGTGGCGTTTATTGGCTTATCTCTGGGGGTTGGTGCTCTTTCTTGTTTCCATGGAAACTGCAGTGTCCCCAGGAGGCCTGAGCAGCTGAGCTGCAAGGGCAGGACCGTGCAGGCCGTCACTGCCATGGGGCTTGGAGACAGGGCACAATTTCTGGCTCTGGTTATCAGAGACACAGTACTGCATCATTTCTAGAATGTGCAGTCGGGATGGGACCAACACCCCTGCACCCCAGAGGCTGACTCTGGTGAGCGAGATGTGCGCCCTGGAACGTGCGCTGACCCCAGGAGGAGGACGGCAGGCGAAGGGCAGCGTGGTGTGCCATGGTGAGCCCAGCCTCAGTGTGAGGAACACCTCAGCCTCTTAGAAGCTGTCCCCCTCCTGGACGGGAAGTTCGGAGGCTAAAACAGATGCTCACGTCTCCTCCGAGGCTCCTCAGCAGCACCATGTGAATGACCTGTGCATGTCCCATAAGCCACA
Source organism: Eulemur rufifrons (assembly GCF_041146395.1). Lineage (NCBI taxonomy): Eukaryota > Metazoa > Chordata > Mammalia > Primates > Lemuridae > Eulemur > Eulemur rufifrons. Next base: position 23,839,021 of record NC_091003.1, read on the forward strand.
CTGGGAAACAGGCCCCTTTCCTGCCTCATTCCTGACATGGGGGTCCCTTCCAGGCATCGCCAGTTGAGGTGAGGCAGGGGGCCCAGAGCCAGGGTGTGTGGGGGCCCAGAGTTGCCTTGGTTGCCCCCTCGTCCACGTCTGTCCCCATGTCGCCCGTCTCCCTGCTCCAGGTGCCCCCTGGAGCTCAGGCCTGGGGAGGGGGTGGGGAAGGGCTGAGGGGCAAGTCAAGGTGGGGGTGGGTGGACCACAGGCCGAGTGAGGAAGTGAGCGGTGAGTTTCCAGAGGGAGGGAGAAACTGGGAACAAGGTCCTCATCACTCAAGGGGACATTGCCACCCACTCACTCAGTGGCTCTGGGTGCTGGGCAAGTTTTCAACACTGAGGGCACAGTGGGGACATGAGTTGGGCATGCTTGCTCTGGTGACGGAGGTGTCCAGGTGAAGGACAGTGATAGAGATGGCAGGAGGCGGTTGGAGCCCCAAGAGCAGCAAGGGCTAAACACAGAAGGTGGGGGCGGGTGGAGAGGGGCGCCACAGCCCGGCCAGCTGGGGTAGGAGGCGGGGGCAGAGGTGCCCAGCATGTGCTGTGCAGGTGCTGGTGGGCCTGGGGTGGGAAGCGGGAGAGAGAGGAGGGCACGGTCCGGGGTGTGGGGGGCTCAGCAGTAGAAGCATGGGCATGGGGGTGGGGGGAGGATGAGGGGGCACCACTGAGTGAGCGGGGGCTCCAAGGGAGGCAGGGAGGAACCCCCAGCCCAAGGACAGGAGTGGCCTGGAGTGCTGGGCCCCTCAGGGTCATTTGCTCCTCAAGGGCTCAGCCCTCGAGGCATAGCCCAGGCCCCTGTCCTGCTAGCTCGGGCGGCAGAAGGCCAGGACTCAAGGCAGAGACCACCAGACGAGACGCAGAGAGGTCTCTCAGGCCCGAGTGTCACAGCCTCTGACCACACAGACCTTGCAGCTGCCCCGCTAATGGCAGGATGTGCAGTAGAGAAAATGAGGGGGTGTCGGAGTGAGCCAGCTGGGGGGTGGGTGGCCCCAGATTTCCCACACGCTCGGGTGTGCAGTTGCCCCAGGCCATGGGCCAGCCCCACTCTCGGGCCTGCCTGTGTGAGCTGCAGCAGGAGCAGCCAGGTCATCTGGGCTCCTGTCCCTTAGCCTTCCAGGTGGCCCGCGGGGGCTACCACCAGCAGGCTCACTCATGCCCAGCAGAGAAGGGGACACAGAAGACCCAGAAGCACAGAGGGGTGATGGTTGTCGTGGTGAGGGGCTGGAGTCATTGAGGGACAATTAAATTCAGCTGAGCATGCTCTGTTTCAGTTTCGGGGAACTATACATTTTATTATAAAGAGATGTGCTCCAGAACGTGTAAGATGGCCTTTGGTGTGCGGAAGGCGTGCGTCTCACGTGAGCTGTGCCGCCCGATAGGGGAACCACAAGCCACCCATGGCTGGTGTAGCCACGGCACACTGTGTGTGCAAGTACACAGCAGATGGCAAAGAATTGGTACAAAAGTAAATGCAGCATCTGTTATTTGAGTTAATGTCCATTTTCTTTTTTATTTAAAGGAACAATAGCTTATAATTCTTTTACTTTTTAACATAACTACTAAAAAATTTAAAATTAGGTGTGTGGGCTGGGCATGGTGATTCACACCTATAATCCCAGCACTTTGGGAAGCCGAGGTAGGAGAATTGCTTGAGGCCCAGAGTTCAAGACCAGTCTGAGCACCATAGTGAGACCAAGTCTCTACAAAAAAAAAATATAAAAATTAGCCCTGCATGGTGGCGCGAGCCTGTAGCCCCAGCCACCTGGGAGGCTAAGGTGGGAGGATCACGAGCTCAGGAGTTCAATGATGCAGTGAGCTATGGTCACACCACTGCACTCCAGCCTGGGTGACAGAGCAAGACCCTGTCTCTTAAAAAAAAAAAAAAAATAGCTACACGGTTCACATATTATTCCTGTTGGACAGAGCGGCTCCAGCACATCCCTGCAGTCCCGGCTCGGGGCTATGGGTGCGTGCACACGTGTGCATGTCCGGGGAGGGGTCGCCAGGCACATCCCTGGGGAGAAACACCTTCCCAAGAAGTGTAGGCTGGGCTGAGTTAAAAGTGCACATGTGCCCATCCATGTTTCATGTCTGTCATGGTCGCTAGGTCTGTGTGTGTTCTGGAAACACTGATTAGGACCCTACTGTATGAGTGGCCAGAGAGGGCAGCAGTCCTGGCTGGTAACAACTCTGGCCACCAGACCCTGCCAGCTGTCCTCGGGGAGAGCTGAGTTGGTTCCCACCAGGAGGGTTTGCGTGCTGTGGAGGTTTTGGGGCAGCCTGCTGTACTGCCACCAGCCATCATGACGTTGAAGAGTTGACACGGTGACTTCCCTCATGTGCTCCTGGAGCAGGGCTGTTTTTGTTCATTCCCTCTCTCAGTTCTCTCACCTCTGCTCTTTGTCCTGCCTTTGTTCTTATTCTTTCCTTCTTAACACAAACACCCGCTGGTCCATGTTGCTGCGAGGTGATGTTCCCACTGTGAAAGGAGAAAGGCCACCCTGGGGACCAGCAGGAAGGGACAAATGCTCATCCCCCCAGCTCTGCCCAGCAGTTGACAGGGGCTGTGGTATGGGCTCACGTAGGCCACACCAAGGGTAAATGGCAGACCCGGTCCCACCCCAGTGTGGCCCCCTCCCCAGCTTCAGGGACTCCCTGAACCACAGGCGGCCGACGGGCTGCTGCATTCGGGATGTTGCTGCACTGAGGCTCACAGAACACTGAGTGGCCACTCGCTGGTTTCAGGGGTCACAGTACCGTTGATCTAGAAGCGCATGAGGTAGGCTGCTGGAACAGTCTGAGGGTGTTGTCTGTGTTTGGCACTTAGAGGGACCTCCAGGGACAGGGCCTGGGCACATCAGTTGCCCCTGCCCTCCCACCCCAACCACAGTCACTCTTGGTTCAGCCCCAGCCCCCAGCCCAGCGACCCCACCCAAGGGAGCAGCTGAGCAGAGCTGGTCCCGCAGCCCCGCTCCTCTGGGCACCTCTCCCCGCACACGGTGCGGAGGCCTGAGCGGGGTTCCCTGCTTAACACCCCACCAACCACGAGAGCACATGACTCCTAAAGTGTTCCAGGATGGCTTTCCTAATGTCTTCTGTGGCTCACGGTTATGGTGGTGTCGTGTTCCGGGGGGTTGGCAGCCGTGTCAGATTTAAAGATGAGCATTATGTGCTCTTTCTACTGCCCTCTCATCCTTCTTGAGTTCCCAGGAGGGACATGGTCATTGCTCTGAAGGGACAGTGGAGAGGAAGCTCAGGTGTGCGGCAGAGCTGAGGGACCCGACTCAGTCTGGCCCACGGCTGAGGCCCCCCTGCCGCTTGCTGGGGTGAGGCAGGTGTGAGTTACCCGAGTTTCCAAAGCCACGTTTCTGCAGCTCAGGAAACGCCCCTCACCAAGAGTGCGTGATCACCTGAGCACCCAGGGTTAGGCCAACCGCCGCAGCAGAACCGCAGAACCGCAGTTCTACCTGGCCTGGCCTGCTGTGGGAGACGCTGCAGGGTGGCCGGGCCATGCACTCAGGGGACGGGATCCTCGCCCACTGACCAGTCAGTGAGGACCACGATAATGGCAGTTTATACCCAAGGAAATGTGTGGTGACTGTTCTCTGCTTTGTGTCCTTTTCATGAGTCACTGGTAGGCTGCATTGGCCCAGCTTCACCCCACTGCCTGCCCCTGGCTGTGCCCCTCCACGGCTCTGGGGCACCCTCACGACGTCTTTTGTCGAGGGTGTGTGAGCGTGTGGGTGTGGAGCCCAGGGAGGCAACGCAGGGGACAAGCAAAGGTGACACCACCGTGACCCTCTCCACCCCACTGGACAGCAGAGATCTGCTCGTTCTCTGAGCAAGAACTTTCCGGAAGTTCTCATAAGGAGGCCGCCTTTGCCTGCGGGACTCTGGGGAGAGTTTCACCATCAGTGTTGGGGAGGTGGAAAGTGAGCTGGAAGTGCCTCTGGAGGAGCCAGGGTCTGTGTGTCTTGGACACAGGTGCCTCCGCTTGCTAAAGGTGACAGGCAGTGAAGCAGAAATGACCCAGGGAACCGCTGAGGCACCCTGCTGCATCTTTTCTCCAAGAATTCGGTTCCTCACTGCAGGCTCTTACACTAAACTTAGTAAGAAGCCCAGGAAGAACCGGGCTCATGGCCGGGTGTTGTCTGGCCAGCCCCTCGGCGGCAGGGGAGCGCCCACAAGGGACTGCGCCAAACCTTCCAAGATGGGGCTGGCTGGAACTCCAGAGAAAGCAACACTAAACGTAGGGAGATCAGTGCAAAGCTTTTATCAGGGGGCATACACACAGGAGCCCCAGCATGTCCTCACGACGGGCATCAAGGGAGGGGTGTTCTACCCAGGCAGGTCTGCAGTTCATGTGAGGGTCCAAGGAATGTGGCTGGGGACAGGGCCAGCTGCCCTGTGTTCAGCAACATGGTTGGTCTTTCAGTGTTTCGGGCAGCAGTCTAAGCACAGTTACCAGTGCCTGGAATACTCAAGGCCCCAGCTTGGGTTCAAGCCTGCAGGGAAGACCTGCAGCTGGCCAGGTCACAGGGCGTTGACATACTCTTTCTCATTCAGAACAAGAAAAGTGGTGGGGACCTAGGGGACCCACACTGGGGGGTCAGGTAGGGGACCCATGCCCTGGTTAGAGCCCACAGGGCAGACCCTGCCAGGTTGGAGCAGAAAAGAGCCCTGGCTAAGGCAGTCCACGGGGGAGGGACCGTGATTCCACAGGCAAGCCTGCTCCCCAGGCACATATTGTCCCCCATGGGGTCCTCATAGACACTCTCCCTGTTGGCTGTCCACACCCTGAGCCCTGGAGAAGGCACTTCTTTAAAATAAAGCTCTGGCCCAAGTGTGGTTGCAGATCTTTCTGGCTATCTTCATTAAAAAAAAGTGTAAAGTAAGCAAATTATAAATCAAGGAAAATCTGAACTGGTGGTTTTCATCCGAGTGTGACCATCTGGCGGTCAGAAGGAAAGTCTCAAGTACTCAAGGCTCAGCAGGAACGCAGTCATGAAATCCAGTAGCTAAACCCAAGAGCAAGAAGCTTGACCGCTGTGTGTACAGAATGCTCTGGTAGGTAGGAAAAAACGTGAGAGAGCTTCCAAAATCAAAATCAGAAGCCTGACTTAAGTACTTAGCAACTGCTGTGCTTCCTCTCAGTCCGGTCAGGGCAGCTTGGAGGGAGGATCCAGTGATTGTGCTCGGAGAGTATGGGGCTGGGGGCTGACCATGTACTTTGCCCAGGCCACGTGTGACCAACCAGGCTCCCCTTCCCTAAATGGACTCAGTGTGTGTGCTTTCGAAACATTCCCAAGTGTTCCTTGCATGGCTTCCTCCCTGGGACACATCGTAACCAGCCCTGCACACCGCCAAGGTGTTTTCTGGGATGAGCTGTCTTCTGAGCCTCAGGACTTGGCGCTGACGTAGGGTCTCCAGCTGAAGTGGCTTTGACAGAAACATACAGATGTAAATGCTGCTCAGGGAACCCGAGTACCGCAGGTGTGCTGTGGTCTCGGAGCTTGCCACTCCTAACGACTGTGCTCTGTGTCTTCTCAGGGAGAAACAAGGGCAGCACCACGCTCAGTGGCGTGCCAGGCCTGGCAGAACGCAGCGGCCGGGAAGGACCCAGCCAGAGGGCGCCCCGCCAGCCCAGTGCCACCAGGCTGCCCAAGGGGGGCGGGCCTGGCAAGAGCCCCACCCGGAACAGCTCCTAGGACTGGCAGAGACTTGGCGCACACAGGCCTGCTGAGGGCTCCCCATCCTCCTGGCAACGGCTACATGTTGTTTCCGTCAGTTGGTAATAAACCTTTCTGAAAAGCGGAGGGTCTGGATCACATGTTCTCTATCACTTTCCGAATATATTAAGGCACAAAGACTCAGAATGAGTTCCTTGTGCTCGTCCTGGTTATGCTACAGGTGAACTCACCGAGGGACTTAAACTAGATTCAACTTCCTGGACCTGATTTTTGTGTCTGAGAGAAAATATATGTAGTGACAGGTCTTTTTATAAACGTTCATCAACACACTGCATTTGCAAAAGGTGCGGCCAAGTCCTCTGATGGTGCTAGGGACAGCGGTGGCTGTGTGTGCTCAGGGGGACGCTGCCGTCCAGGTTACCCTGGAGCGGTGAGATCAGGATGGGCGTGTTGTGACCTGGGTGGGTCATGAATGCCACAGAGGGTTCTGTAACACTCTTTGCCCCCCAAAACATCCTGAGATTACACATATGACCCATAGCTTTAGGGATTTCCTGGACAACCCCCATCCACGGACCCCAGAGTTCAACACCGCAGTTCTGGGCTCTTGCGCTTTAGCCAGCATGTCCCAGCAACACAGAAGCCCGACAGTGGCAAATTCAATGGAAAACCCTGACTCAGCTTTCCCAGAATTTGATAAATCTTTATACCTTGAAACTTGGCTTTGAAGTACCGAGTATTTCCTCCCGGTAAAGTCACTTCCGCAGTGGCTCCTTAAATACATCCAGCAGTGCCTCGCCCCAGCCCCACTCCAGCAACTCGGGCTGTCCGAGAGGGCTCTGGGACCCCATCCACTCCTGTAGGCAGAACCAAGTAGCACAACACAGAGGTTTTGGTTTTATACAGAAACTTTAATTGTAAACAACTTGAAAGCAGCCATGCTGAGGGGGGGCAGGACAGATGGGCGCCTGCCCATGTGCCCCCTCAGTATTCTTCCCCTTCCTCAGCCTCAGCTTCCACGGAATCCACGCCCACCTCTTCGTAATCCTTCTCCAGAGCGGCCAGGTCCTCGCGGGCCTCCGAGAACTCCCCCTCCTCCATGCCTTCTCCCACGTACCAGTGCACGAAGGCCCGCTTGGCGTACATGAGATCGAACTTGTGGTCCAGGCGGGCCCAGGCCTCGGCGATGGCGGTGGTGTTGCTCAGCATGCACACGGCCCGCTGCACCTTGGCCAGGTCTCCCCCCGGGACCACAGTGGGGGGCTGGTAGTTAATGCCCACCTATGGGAGAAGGGGAACAAAGCATTCTATGAAGCTTATATCAAACCCAGAAATAGTGGCTACTTTATCTCAAACAGAACACATGCTGTAGGTGCCCTCTGGTGACCAGAGAGAATGCTCAGTTCACCCCACAAACAGTCAGTGACCCCTTCTCTGTGCCAGGCAGGGTGCTGGGACAGCAGTGATGGGTCAAGGAAAGAGGAGCCTTGGAGACAGCCCCCCCCCCCCGGCTCGGTCCCAAGCTACCTGGAAAGCTGTGTCCTAGCAACTGTGACATATGATAGCTGCCCAGTTGAAGGGACTCTGTCTTCCCTCTGAAAATGTACACGGCCTCGTCTTCTCTGTAGATTATTTACTCCACAGGCTTTAACAAAATAGGGATGAATTTCTAAAGCTGGAACTTCTTCCACCCAGATAGATTCAGGGTATACAACTGAATCTATGTGCCCCTTTCTTGGCTGGTAGAATTTAGTGTGGCAAATGTAGGGTAAATGTGGAAATGTAGAAATTTTGAGGGTGTTTTGGTGATTCACGTGAATAGTGTAGACATTTTAACTTGGGCATTATTATCAACTGACTGCTGTCACTAAGTCCCCCTTCATTCTATAGATGTGTAGAAATTAAATCAAATTTAAATGTCCTATGGAGTGTTTGATTTAAAGAAAAGCTATCATGAATCTTTTTGTGACAAGAATGGCAACATCTTTATTTCTCTGGTATCGCAGGGAAGATTTGCCCACGGTGGCTGACCCGCCGAGCAAGCCACTGTGGGCAAATGCAGAAGTCACAGATCAACCGTCAAAGGTCATGTGAATGCAGCCACCACAGCAGCAGAGGTGATCAATGTGCCTGCTCACCTGGGGTGGGGGTGGCATTCCAAGTGTCAGACCCGGGAATAACGTGACCTGAGGTTGGCAGCAGTGTAGAGGGCCAGCCAGAGCAGACATTAGCAGCCCTGTTTGCAAAGGGCAAGACAGTGCAAATTCTAGGCTTTACAGGCCACCTGGTCTCTGTCACAACTACTCACCTCTGCTGTTGCAGAATGCTATGTAAATGAAGGGGAGTGGCTGTGCTGAGATGGAACCTTGTATACAACATTAGGTGGCTGTTCCAACAACCATGCTAACCCCTGAACGAGAGGACGCGCCCCCAGGGTAGGAAATCCTGGTTATTCTAAGAACCTGCTGCAGTGCTCCCACCAGGAGCAGTGAGGGTCTGGGCATGAGAAGCAAAGCTCAAGGGCACGCAGACCCAGGGCAGAAAGAACTGACAGGACTGAGTAATCGACTGCTGGAAAAGCTAAAAAGTGACAGTAAGGTTTCTATCGTGTGTCACTGGAAGACTGGTACATATTTTGAGTTTTAGGCAAAACCAGGCCAGAATTCCTAAGATTACCAAGAAGGAAACAAAGATGTTGCCATTCTTGTCACAAAAAGATTCATGATAGCTTTTCTTTAAATCAAACACTCCATAGGACATTTAAATTTGTTTTAATTTCTACACATCTATAGAATGAAGGGGGACTTAGTGACAGCAGTCAGTTGATAATAATGCCCAAGCTGGCCGGGCGCGGTGGCTCATGCCTGTAATCCTAGCACTCTGGGAGGCCAAGGCAGGTGGATCGTTTGAGCTCAGGAGTTTGAGACCAGCCTGAGCAAGAGCGAGACCCCGTCTCTACTAAAAACAGAAAGAAATGATCTGGCAGCTAAAAATATACACATAGAAAAAAATTAGCCGGGCATGGTGGCACATGCCTGTAGTCCCAGCTACTCGGGAGGCCGAGGCAGAAAGATTGCTTAAGCCCAGGAGTTTGAGGTTGCTGTAAGCTTGACGCCACGGCATTCCAGCCCGGGCAACAGAGCGAGAATCTGTCTAAAAAAAAAAAAAAATGCCCAAGATATCTACACTATTCACATGAATCACCAGAATACCCTCAAAATAATTTCTATATTTCTACATTTACCCTACATTTTCCACACTAAATTCTACCAGCCAAGAAAGGGGCCCAAAAGTCCTTCAGAAAATATCTTACTGTTAAAAAAAAAAAAAAAAAAAATAGCTCAAGACAGGTATAGAATCTGATGATTCAGTAAGGAAGTTCAAAAAACAACACAAAATAAATTATCACTACGGCTCGCTAACTTATGACCAAGAGCCCAGCCAACAAAACAGAGGCAGTTTCCCCACAGGGCGTGGGCCCACAGGGGCACCATTATTCTGCTGCTGACTGACAGGTACAAGGATTCGACATCATCCACTCCTACCTTAAATCCAGTCGGACACCAGTCCACAAACTGGATGGTGCGCTTGGTCTTGATGGTGGCGATGGCCGCATTGACATCTTTTGGGACCACGTCCCCCCTGTACAACATGCAGCAGGCCATGTACTTGCCATGGCGAGGGTCACACTTGACCATCTGATTGGCCGGCTCGAAGCAGGCATTGGTGATCTCAGCCACGGACAGCTGCTCGTGGTAGGCCTTCTCCGCTGAGATGACAGGGGCGTAGGTGGCCAGGGGGAAGTGGATGCGGGGGTACGGCACCAGGTTGGTCTGGAATTCTGTCAAGTCCACGTTCAGGGCCCCATCGAATCGTAGGGAGGCAGTGATGGAGGACACGATCTGCCCAATCAGACGATTGAGGTTGGTGTACGTGGGACGCTCGATGTCCAGGTTGCGCCGACATATGTCATAGATGGCTTCGTTGTCTACCATGAAGGCACAGTCAGAATGTTCCAGGGTCGTGTGGGTGGTCAGGATGGAGTTGTAGGGCTCCACCACGGCCGTGGAAACCTGGGGGGCTGGGTAAATGGCAAACTCCAGCTTGGACTTCTTGCCGTAGTCCACCGACAGCCGCTCCATGAGCAGAGATGCGAACCCAGAGCCGGTGCCGCCCCCAAAGCTGTGGAAGATGAGGAAGCCCTGCAGGCCCGTGCACAGATCCGCCTGAGAGAAACCAGACAACGTCAGCCAATGCCTGTGGAAGCCACGTCACCAACCCCCAACAAGCCAGAGTCACCTCTCTGCCTCTGCAAGTTGACAGGGACTCAAATCGTCCATAGTGAACACACATTACACTGGGAAGCCAAAAAGGCAGACGATAAAGAACTATGGATGCATCGCAACCCACGCTTCACAGCTGGTCTGAGATTTGCCAGAACAACCTCCCCTTCACAATCCAAGGCCTCCCCTCCCATCTAGGACAACATCTATAAGGCACAAAGCCTTCTGGGCGCTCCTCTTACCAGTTTGCGGATCCGGTCCAGGACCAGGTCGACGATCTCCTTGCCGATGGTGTAATGGCCTCTGGCATAATTATTGGCTGCATCTTCCTTCCCGGTGATCAGCTGCTCCGGGTGGAAGAGCTGCCTGTAGGTCCCTGTGCGCACTTCATCTACAAATAGACCGAGTGTGCTCTGAGTCTTTAAGGTCTAGGGTACTCGCCAAGACGGACACGTTCAGGGACCGTGCACCTCTACAGAGAACATGCTGTTCCTTGGAGGTCAACTGTGGGAGTGTCTCGTAGGAAATGTCTCCGTGGGGTACACAAACCACAAACCATAAAGAGAAATTTATGGCTCTAGGAAGGTGAAGTTAGCTTGGGGTACAAATGCCGGCAGGACCAGTTCCCAGCGAAGGGAAACAAGCTCTCACACCCCCATGCAGGTAATTCTACGGGTACATATTTCTTTCCTACCCATAGCTACATCAAAGAGTGTAATTTAAAAATCCCTCACAAACTGGGCAGTCACTAGGTCAGAGTGACTTCTGCAGGATAGTCCTATCAGGGCACCCTGTGTGGCCTGGGTCTCACAGGCTTTCAGGTTGCATTCTGTCATCTCCTGGGAGGCCACTGAAAGGTGGTCTCTCCTTGCAACCTACCTCAGGCTTCTAATCTAGCGGAACCAAATGAAGGTTCTGTCGTTGCCTTTTTATGTCTGAGATGCCGGTCAAGACTCCCTTGCACTCGCATGAGAGTGTGCACAGCACCAAGGAAGGACCCAGTGGCCACGCCCCCTGCAGGTGGGGTCCACAGCAGCCACCCGACCAGGGCTGGGCATCCACAGTGACTCTCTCCAGACTGCTGGCAAAGCAGCTTTCCTTGCATGTCAGGTCTTCCTCAATTAGAAGCCTGGGTCTCACAGACACACGAACCTTTCGGTTTCTCTCCTAACACCGTGGGCAGATGCTTGTCCATGCTGCCCTTTCCACAGAGGGACTCAAAGGAGCCCGTGTGGGGCTTTACCCTGCCCCAGGAAAGCTGCCGTCCAGTGCCTGAGCACCTACCGACCACGGTGGGCTCCAGGTCCACAAACACTGCTCTGGGCACGTGCTTGCCAGCCCCAGTCTCGCTGAAGAATGTGTTGAAGGAGTCATCCCCGCCACCGATGGTTTTGTCACTTGGCATTTGACCATCAGGCTGAATTCCATGTTCAAGGCAGTACAGTTCCCAGCAGGCATTGCCAATCTGGACACCCGCCTGCCCCACGTGGATGGAGATACACTCGCGCTGGGAACCAGAACATAAACGTGAACTCATTCATCTTAAAATCAATGGAAATTATATAAAATGCAAATAAGACCTGATGTCATATCTTAACATTTGTAAAATATTTTGGTTTCTAAATGTTTTCTCAGATATAATGTACCTTCCATAATCATTTTATATCTGAATACCTCCCTATCCACATGGATATAGACACACTTGAACTAAAAATAGAAATACAGCCATTTTAAACTCATCTTTCAAGCAATTCATAATGCTTATTTATTTTTTCTTTTTTTTTACTCTAAGACAGCATGAAATTAATGTTTAAAATGAATGTAAAATAAGCAGTCAAGCAATTTTGGTTCTATCAATGAGCAAATTTACTATCCTCCTGTAGTCCCAGCTACTCAGGAGGCTGAGGTAAGAGGATCACTTGAGTCCAGAACTTCAAGACCAACCTGGGCAACATGGCAAGACCAGTCTCATATTTAACAACAACAACAACAACAAAATGCTGGACATGGTGGCTCATGCATGAAATCCCAGCACTTTGGGAGGCCAAGGCAGGATGCTCACTTGAGGCCAAGAGTTTGAGACCAGCCTGGGCAACATAGCAAGACCCCAGTTCTACAAAAATTTTAAAAATTAGCCAGGAATGGCGGGACATGCCTATAGTCCTAGCTACTCAGGAGACTAAGGCAGGAAGATCACTTGAGCCCAGGAGTTCAAGGTTATAGTGAGCTATGGTCACGCCATGACATTCCAGCCTAGGCAACAGAGCAAGACCTTGTCTCTAAAAATAATCAAATAAAATAAATAAATAATAAAAATTTTTAAAAAGAGCATTCAATGGAGTCCTCAGTCACAGGGCCAAATAAGGCCTAAATTAAAGGCTTTTCTGAATCTACATAAGCTTAAGAGCAAGCATCAAAACCACCAAACTATTTCCTGCCATAATAATTACATCCCAGAAAAAAATTCCAAAAA